>NC_087087.1:7918971-8238161 GCF_036172545.1 Culicoides brevitarsis | reverse complement strand
TCAAACATGATATATATCGGTGACAGAAGTTGTCACATAATTCATGCACCTGAAAAAAAAATTTAAATTTGCATATAAGAAAAAATATTTTAAAAGTAAATTTTAACGAGCGACACCAAGGCAAATATTGCGGTTGTAAAATTTAATACGAGTTAAAGCGTTTCAACACCCCATTTTACGCCCAAGTCATATTATTAGTAGCCGAGCCTCCCTTTTTATTAATTTTTATACTTTTCATCATAACTTTGTTGCTTTTTTTTTTGTATCATAAAGAGGCGTTTTCTAAAACAAATTGCGTGCACGGGGATTTGCTTGCGTTTCATTCATAAATGTTTTATAGCTACTAATCAGTATTGAAGCTTCTTCTTGAGAATATTTACGACATTGGTTAAACGTTTACATTTATATATGTTGTAAAATAATAAAAAAAAATAAAATATTTGTGTGGCATTTTTGAATTAACAATAGGCGATTTACGAATTTTATCGGTTATGAACCGATTTTTAATTTATTTTTAAGCAATTTTTTTAATTTAATTATTGTTTTTAAATTACGATTTTTAAAATTAATTTTTTTATTTTTTGAAAAAAAAAATTTAATTATTTTTAAATATTTTGAGTCTAACCTTCAAAAATTAAAATTTTACCTTAAATTATTTTTTTTTATATTTTGAATTGAAAAATGGCGAATTAAAAATTTTATCGGTTAACCGATTCTAAATTAGATTACGAATTTTTACCAAAAAAAAATTTTTTTTAATATTTTGAATTGAAAAATGGCAATTACAAATTTTATCGGTTAACCGATTCTAAATTATTAAAATTATTTTTGAAATTTTAAATAAGCAAAATTGCAAATTACGAATTTTATCGGTTATTTTCACAATTTTAACCGATTCTTAATTATTTTTAATAATTTTTGTAATTTTGAATGAGCAATATGGCGATTTACGAATTTTATCGGTTATTTTACCGATTTTTAATTAATTAATTAATTTTTAAAATTATTTAATTAAATTTAATTATTTTTTAACATTTTGAATTAACAAAATTTTATCGGTTATTTTAATTAATTTTAATCATTTGCGATTTTACAAATTTTATCGGTTTATTTTTAAAATTAAATTTTTACGGTTATTTTACCGATTCATCAAAATTAAGAAAAAAAATATTTTTTAAGTAATTTTAGGTAAAAAAAATAAACATTAACAAATAAATGTAAATAATAATTTAAAATCCGTGAGTCTTTGAACCTTCAAGTCAAATTAAAATTGCAGCAGATGTCACCTTTTTATTCTTTATTTTTTTTCAAAAAATAAAAAAATACATTCTCAAGCTGCATTTTAAGTTTTATTTAAATATTCATTCCACAAACCGAAAAAATAAAACATTTTGTTTGCCATATTTAATTCAAACCGATTAACTTTTTTTTTGTTCGTTAGTCTGCTGCTGTTATTTTTTTTTTGAGCAATAATACATAAACTGATTCCTTTTCGTTGTTTTGCTGCTATAAACTTATTTATCGATGCAAATATAACAATATATTCCTTCTTCTTCGCTTCACAACCTGTTTTACATTTAATATGATTATTATACAATACATGGAAATGTGTGGTGCGTTCTTATTCGTTTTTATTATTATTATTTTATCAAACATTTTTAAACAGCAACGAAAAAAAAATGATGATGATGATGAAGAAAAATATGTATTATACATATATAACATAATAATGTAAAAATATATAATAATAATAAAAAAAACAACCACACTTAATATATGCAAAACATTGTCTTGTACCTGTTCAGGTTGTTTCTTGCATTTATTCTGCTTTTTGATGATGATGATGGGTTTTGACTTGAATATTTTTTTGCATGCAAATTTTTTTTCAAACATTATATTAAATAATTTTCAATGGAGGTTCAATATGAAGAGACTCCATGTTGTAGTATGGAACAATTAAGTCGTCATCATCGCATGACAAACTCCCACACAATTTGTGTCAAGTCATCTTGTGTGCATGAGAATGACAAAAATTTGTTGTATTAGCACTCTTAACATTATTATTAACAAATCATTACAACATTGCGGAACAACAAGAAGACATTCATGAGCAAATATTGAACAAATCATAATAATAAATAAATAAATATATTTGTTCAAGTTCGCGTATGTCCACTTTTTTTTGTATTTTTTTTTTTTTTTGCTTGTACAAATACAAGATAATAAGAAAATGTATACAATAAGTACTTACACACATTTTCATAATAATAAAAGTAATAATAATATGTGAATAAATAAACTTGTGCCTGCCTGCGACGACAAAAGCAATGAAAATGTCATCTTTAGATAGAAATGTCTTTTTTGCAATATTATTATATTTTTTTTTGTATTGATTCAAGTATGTTGCCCACGCACATCATAGTCTCTCCTCATATTATTATTATAAACATTACTTTTATTATTTCCAGGGAATCCATTTCTTTATACAAAAAATATAAAAAAAAAATAAATAAATATATATCGAAGTAAGAAATAAAAAGCAATAACAATAAAATATGCCACGATATCAAAATCAAAGTTATTCGCGGGTAGTACAAAGGTACAAATACACACTTTTTTCCTTTTCTTTTATATATTTTTTTTTCATATTGTATTGAAAATTGTAGTTTATATATGAAAAAAAATTTTTTTTTGTATTATAATAACAAATGTTTATAAAAAAGGCGAACGAATATATTTACGGTGATATGATAACAGCGTCGCGATACTTTGGAGCACACTTTCATTGTTGCAATAAATGGTCATGGTCGTTGTTTTATATTTTCATTTCGGATAAAGATGGATATTAAACGTTAAATAGAACTTTTTGAACGATATTTGTTTCACGGCATGATGTTTTTTTTTATTTTAAGCAACAAAAATATATAAGAAGAAGAATCGCCGCGCTTTTGTGATTTTGCCGCCCGATGATAATAATATTGCAGTTTGCTATCTATCAATGTTACTCATGGGGTTACTGGAAATATATTATTATTACTATTATAGACATCATATATAAAAATAAATAAATATATAACTTGTTTTTTTTTATTCCAAGAAAATATATATTTATTTTTTTTATATATGATGAATTTTTTTATTAACTTATCAAGTTAAAAAATATATCTTGACATTTTTTTAATAATTTTTTTTTTTAATATTAAATTTTTTATGCAAATAATTTTATGATAAAAAAAATAAATGCAGCACCTGTCAATTTTTATACAAAAATTATCTTTATTATTTTTTTATAACTTTTTTTTAAAAAATTATATTTTTTTAAAAGACTGCACAATCCCGATAATGTCAAAATACGTCAAATATTTAATTGAAATGTTAAAGTTTATCTCAAATAAATGTCAAATAGTGGCTGCCTGCGAGATCTTGATAAAAAATGTTTAAAAAAAAATAAAAGTATAATAATAATTATTATCATTAATGGTTGGAAAAGTTATCATAAACGCAATAAATCATACAAAAAATTGCAGTGATATGTTAAATCTTGTCGTCTTGGGTTACATTTTTATTGTTTGTTACATCTTTCTTTCAATTATTACTTAAAACAGCAATTATTTCATTAAAGTTTTGAGTCTTAAAGTTTTGCAGCTTGCCAATTATTTAATTAAAACAATATTATATGTGTATCGCGATGTTCTTCGTCATCATCATCATCATAATCAACGAGAATGTCATGTGTCTTGTCTTGCGCGATGTTGGACATGTTATTTTATTTTTGTAAGTTTATTAAATGGGTTTGATGGGTGACAGCTGTCAATGTCTTTAAAATTTTTAATTTTTAAAATATTAATTTTATAAAATTTAAATATTTAAAATATATTAAAAAATATTTAAATGTTAAAAAAAATATTTTTAAATTATATTAAATTATTTTTTATCGAAATTGTGTTTTCGAACTTTTTTGGAGTAAAAAAATAAATTATTTAAATTTTTTTTCAATATAAAAAAAATATCAATTTTTTATTAATTATTAATAAATTTATAATTAATTTTTTTTTTATTTTAATTAAAAAAAAAATTAATAATTAATAAAAAATTTAATTTTTTTAAATATTAAAAAAAAAAATTTAATTTAATTTTTTTACTAAAAAAAATTATTAAAAAAATTGATAAAAAATAATTTAAAATTAAAAAATTATTTAATTTTTTAAAAATTTTTTTAAATTTAATTATTTTTAACATTTTTTAAAATTAAAAAAAAAATTAATAAATTTAAATAAAAAAAAATAAATAAAAAAAATATTAAATAATAAAATTTATTATAATTTTTTAAAAATATTTTTATTTAATTATTTATTTTTTATTTAAATTAAAATAAAATATTTTTTTTAAAAATTATTATAAATTAAATTATTTAATTTAAATTAAAAAATAATTTCAAAAATAAAATATTAAGATTTTATTTTAAAAAAAATGACATTTGTCACTTTTAAAAATTAACTTTTCAACTTTTTCGTTAATTTTTTTGAACAAAAGTAAACAAAATTATACTTTTGAGTTAAAAAATCGTGAGTTCCTCACCGTGTGAAAGACATGATTGCCCTTTAGACACCCGAAAAACAACATTTCATGTTTTGTTGATGAAAATGACGACGACAACAACAACAACAACAAGCTCATGATGAAGTTGATCAAAAATACATTCTCGCTTCTTGATTTTAATTAACCTACATGCGGCAGTAGTAGCAAAAATGTATCAAGACACTCGAAGAAATCGAGAGAGGAACGAAGCGAAAAAAAATTCACGACAAGCACGTGTTACATTCAAATGCATTAAATTGCGTGTCGTCGTCTCTCTCCTTGCATTTTTGCATGCCTTTGTTTGTCTTCTCGTGTGTCGTTTTTTTTTCATATAAAAATGGAAATCTTTTCCTTGTTCGAGGAGCTTCTCATTTCTCGAACTTGATATTTTTCCATCATTTGTCACTCTGCAGCGCGCGATATTTTATTTTGTTTTGCTCCGGGTCCGGTTTGAATTTTTTTTATTTTATTTTTAATTTAATCTCTTGTGTGACAAACCGGTTCTTTGAAAAAATAAAAGAAAAAAAATTCTTGAACCATATTAAACGAGAATCCAAAAAGTATTGACAGTCGCTTAATACACCAGGAATGTGACCAAATAAAATGTGAACCAATAAAAAATAAAAAAAAGGACGGAGAATTCGTCGTGTAACACTTTTGCGAGAGTGTCGCGCAAAATAAATGTACGAATGGAATGCTAATGTCTGTTTGTGAGTTGGCTTGTTTGTTTGTTTGTTGTTGTTGTTGTAATTGCATTGTAACCTTTTAACATAACAATTGGATCTAATCATGTAACACGTATGTATTGAGACAATGTAAAATGCAATGGCCTTGATCACTATTTTATAATTCTATTTTGGCGGCAATTTTTTTTTTCTTACCGCATTTCGAGGAAAAAATGCGGTTATATGGCAAAATTGTCTTTGAGGAGTACAAAATTGTGAAATTTTCCGAAAATTTGTACTTGAGGAGTACGAAATTGTAAAATTTTTTGAAAATTTGTTTTGAGGAGTACAAAAATGTAAAATTTTTGCAAAAATTTGTTTTGAGGAGTACAAAATTGTGAAATTTTCCAAAAATTTGTATTTGAGGAGTACAAAATTGTAAAACATTCATTAAAATTTGTATTTGAGGAGTACAAAATTGTGAAATTTTCCCAAAATTTGTACTTGAGGAGTACAGAATTGTGAAAAATTTCCTAAAATTTGTATTTGAGGAGTATGAAAATGTAAAAATTAAGATTTTTAACATTCAAAAAATGCATTTTGTAGTTTTGTTTAAAACAAATACAATTGAAACTCTCAACTTTTTGTGTTAAAATTGAATATCATTTGTAATTCAAGGCTTTTTAGCACAGGGGAAACATTTGCAAAAAACATGTGGCTGATGCATCGCTACAAAACACACAAAAGTAATCATGTGTGAGAAGAACATCATCATATGTAATATATATGTATTGTATATACAAACAACAAGATATATCATGATTGTTGTTATTATTCATGTTTTAAATTGCTAAATCGTGGCTAGAGAATTCCTCTATTGATCTTCTCTCCAAGTTTTGTTGTTTTGTTGTATTGTATGAATTTTGATATACAATCGACCGGCAAGGTTTTTGTTCTTTTTTGTGTTATTTTACAACATATATAATATGTTAACATATATGTTGTATTCAAATAACAAAAAAAAAACGAAAAAAGGGATATATTTTAAAGTTATTACATTATTATTATTAAACGTTATTAAAACGCATAAATTTTGTACGAATTCATAAGAAAAATTTACAACAATTTATAAAAACATGAAACATAACATAAGTTGAAAAAACGCCACCATGCCTGTTTTTGGTGCCCAAAATGCATATTTTATGCAACTTAACTAATAATAATAATAATACAACAAAAGAAAGGAAAGGTTCTTCCAATCATATTCATTATACATATATTATATTCTTTTCCCATTATTATTATTATTATTATATATGTTGAGTGTATAAACATACTCAAAAGAAAAAACAATCTTAACCATAAGATCAAAACATGTTATACATATACAAAAATAAATATATTAACAAAAAAAAGCAACCTGAACTCATTTGCATATGTACGAACTAGGGCTCTGCCTAACAACGAACGCACAACAACAGCATGCAACAAAACAAGTTTCAATATTATTATTATAATACGTATTTCTTATTCTTTTCATTTTTTATATGTATTTAATATTATATTATATTATATATTATTTTAACATATAGAATGGGAAGAATACGAAAAAATTGGCCAGAAATTACTTTTTTGTTCTCTTTCAGCTTTTTTTTTTGGGTATATCGCCCTTGTATTAATTCAAAATTTAACTGATTAGCATATTTTGTTGTTTCGCCAATAGCGGGACGAGTTACGATTGACATGGCGACTGATGATACATATATGTTATATATTATAATGTTGAAGGAAATTTTCTTTTCTAAAGAAATTTGATTAAAAAAAAATGTTAAAATCTTGAAATTAAGATATTAGATTATTTTTAATGAAATTCATTTCAAAATATATTTTATATAAATTTAATTATTATTTTAATTATTTTTTAATTAAAATTTAAATTAAAATTAAATTTAAAAAATATAAATAATTAAATTAAATTTAAATAAATAAAAAATATTTAAATTAAATTTAACTAAATTTATTTAAATTTTAATTAATTTTTTAAATTTAAAATTTAATTATTAATATTTAAAAAATTATATTTTAATTAAATTAAATTAATTATTAAGATTTTTTAAAATTAATTTTGATTTAAAATAATTAATAATTTTAGTTTTATTAAAAAAAAAAAACATATATAATTTAAATAAAATATATTTTGAAAGAAAATTCATTAAAAATTATTTTTCTTTAAGAAAATATAAAAATTTCGATTAAAAAATATATTTTAAATAAAAATAATAATTCAAGTTCCAATTTGACTTCTTCTTCCAGACAAACTAACGAGTAGTAAGTAACATTGTTGTAAAAAAAAAAGTATCAAGATATAGAAAAAGATAATCGTGATCAGCAAGCGTATCAATGTTATATATTTTGAATATGCACCGCACTTTATATACAAATAAATGTAGAAGGCTCAACGTTAAAAAAAGGTGTAGGCATCATCATCATCATCATGTTGCTCTGTCTGTGTAATAATAATAATAATAATAACAATAATACGATGAAAATGGATAAAAATGGCCAGACAGTACAATTTATCAAACTAACCATTCATTGTTTTTGTAGGTTTTGCTTTCTACCCGTGTTGCCACTCGGTTTGTTGGTTGTTTGTAATATGATATACAAAACAAAAAAAAATGTATAAAACTAAAAAAAGAAACAAAATAGATTTAATGAGATCTCACTGCGGCATCACAGTGTAGTAAGGTAGTTGTAAAATTGTAAAATAAAACGATAAAAGGTAACTCTCTTCATTATTACTTTTTTCTCTTCTTTTAATATTAAACATATATATATATTAAAATTGTTGGCAGATTAATTTATTTGGCTGTCATTTCAATAGCCTTGATGAATAAATTTACATTTTTGTACCTAACGAAAAATCAAGTAACTTCCTCTTTGATGACGATGGGAAAACTCATTCAACCATCTTCTTTCATTCATACAAAAAAATATTTATATATCTTGATGAGAACCCTTTCTATTACTTTTTTTTTCGAAATAATACAAATTTAAATAACAAGAAAAGAAGAAGAAGTAACATGTGACCCTTCAATTATTATTATATACATTGTTTGACACATTCGCATCCAATTTGTTTGTGGTATGGAGATAAATATATATGATTAACAAGGACATGTATTTAACTTTCGAAAATTGCTCAATTTAGGAATTTTTCAAAGTTTAAATGCTTGAACACCTCTAAATTGCTCAATTTAGAGTTTTCTAGGAAAACAATATAATTTTTTTGACCACATAGATAAAAATCGCTTAAAGCAGATGTTTAATTAATAATTTGTGGTTACCTTGAAAATTATATATATTAAATAATTATTGATAATTTTCAAGTTTAACAAGGATAATTTTAATTTTCTGAAGAAATATCACATGTGTCAATGTTATTTAATATATATTATAATAATAATAGATAATAATGTCATTATCTATACAATTTCACATATATAGTATATTATATATGATGTACTATATATGTTATATCAACACATTTTTTATTTCCTGATGCATGTGAACAACTAACAATATCAAATTAGAGACGTACTTGTAATAATTTACACGCATTTAACAATATCTTATTCAATTGTTACAAATTTATTTTGTTAGTTTCGATGGATGGCGGCCATTTTGTCAAGTACACAACACAGTTAGAATGTTATCTTGACTCGAGTGCAATGTAATGTGTTATGTGTGTCTAATGTATATTGTATGTGGAATTAAAGTCAGTTAGCAACACACAACAACAAAAACAGGTAATGCATGCAATTATTAGCAATAATTACACATGTTTTGAATATGTTTTATAATATAATATAATGTTAATAATGTAGTATACTTTAAAAGGATTTCAGTCAATATGCAAAGATTACAGCGAAATCTGACGTGAAACTATTAAAATCATGCCTTTGCATGTTTCACCTCCATTTTTGTTAAACATCTTCTTCTTTTTTCTTATTATTAGTAACGAAATTTGTACTAATTATGTTAATTTTTATAGTCGCTTCTTCCCATATACGAATTTAACGCGTAATAATAACAATAACCCCCCGAAAAAAAAATATAAAATAAAATAAAAAAAAAAAACGAAAAATAGACAAATTGTGTGTGTAATAATAATAGAAATGCTAATCATCTTGTTAATAAAGATACACACATTAACGCATCTGTGGTTTTTTTATATTATTATTTCATTATAACATTGTATATAATATAAAATTCATTAATTGTTCTCTATTTTTTTATTTTTTTTTTTAGTTTTCACTTTTTTTCCGTGTAAAAATATTTGCCTTGGTGATAAATATTATTAACGCTCTTTGGTGCTAAATCTTTATTTATAGCTTTTTTATCCAAAAAATCTTCCGTTGCGCATATAATATGTATTTTTTTTTTGTATAATACATAATGAAAAGAAGATAATTATGATAATTTTTCAGATATCTTTTAATTAAAAGTTTACTCACTTTTTCAAGTTCTAACAGATGAAACCTTAGTACTTGTATTGCTTGTACCATCTGAAAAAATAAAAAAAAATTATTTTAGTTTTTAATTTTATTTTTTTTATTTAAAAAAAATATATATATAAAGGTATAATGTTAATGTTAATGTCAATAACCTTAATATTTTAATATTATATAAAAAAAATATTTTTTTTTATAAATTCATCAAAATATAAAAAAAAATATTTGGGGACATGTATAACGTAGGAGGATTTTTTTTTATAAAAAGTTAAATTTATAAAAAAAAAATTTTTTTTTTCGTCTTCTTCATCATCTATATATATATAAACATGTTTGTACACTATGATTAAAGAAAAGACTTATTTTTACTTAAAGAACATTAAAATGATAAATTGCCACATTAAAACATTCTTCTTCGTCTTTTCTTGTGTCAGTGTCTCTTTTCTCGTCGTTTATATATATTTGGGTGATGCTTAATGACATTCCATTTAATCTTTTAAAAGATACTCACAAATAATAGTCACATGTGTGTGATATGCATTTACTATTTTTTTTTTCTTTAAATTTTAAAAGACGACATAGAAAAAGAGGAAATGTGCATCAAAATTTTTCTTGAGAGGGATTAAACACATTTTTCGTTAAAATAAATCAATATTTCGAACTAAGCCAAATCTAATTACGTTTATGATTAATGTTAACATTAACATTATACAAATAATAATTTTAATTAAATTTTAATACTTACAAGTGAATCGACTTCAGGATCTGCTGTGTAGTAAGGTTTTTCTTGTCGTATCTGAAAAAAAAGTATTAAAAAATAAATTATTTATCAAAAAATTTAATTTAATTTTAAAGTCATGGTCGTCTCAATTGAAATCCAATCGAATCATTCGTTATCATAATATATATAAATTGTAGGCAAAAATCTTAAGAATATTTCTTGTTCAATCGACTGTATGATAATCAAATCAAATTCAATATAAATTGTGTATATGTTGTATATATAATAATAATTGAAAGAATGTTGATTAAATTGCGCATGCGTTCATATAGAAAAAAAAACCTTGCCTTCACTCTATTATATTTAAGCACACCATTGATTGCTTGCTGGAAACAGCATGTGGTAAAATAGTTATTTTTTCCTTGCTATTATTATTAATATATATACGTAAGACTTAAGAATATACATACAAATAATATAAAAATAATAATAATAAAAATAATACATATGAATGAATATCGTGACCAGTTTTAATATGATTGGTCTTGGTCATCGTCTGTCGCAGTGTGTGAGCTTGTTGTAAAAATTTACATTTAACATTTGTATAAAATAATAATTATTTTTAACAAAAATCTTCATTCTTATTTAATTTTAGTTCAAGGTTAAAAAATATGTTAAAAATTATTTTTTTTTACCTGTCCCCTTTTTTTATAATTATTTTATTATTATTTATTTTTAAAACTTTCTTTAACAAAAAAAATACAAAAAAAAATATTTTTTTATTATTTAACTTTTTTTTGTTGTTAAATAATAAAAATATATATTTTTTGTATTTTTTTGTTAAAGAAAGTTCTTAAAATAAATAATAATAAAATAAAACAATAAGAGTTATAAAAGTTAATTAGTTGTTAATTGTTCTATTTTATCATATACAAAAGTCTATTATTGTTATTTTGCATAAGATTTTTTTTTTTTTTTTTTTTTTTTTTTTTTTGATGCAATGATTTATGACATACAATAAAACATACTCAATTTTTGTACAATACAAGGACATAGAACTTAACTTTTACCAAAAAAAACGTTATTTTTTTGAAAATTGAGTCAGATAAGGGCACCGGTATCTTCTTTAAACTTTCTCTCGTATAAGTGACAAAATACAGATACACAAAAAAAAAATAAAAAAAGGGACCGTAATTTTATATTTTATTTTGACTTCTCGGAAAAATATGGCCGATTTATCTGAGGGATGGAATTTGTCATCCTTTTTTTTCTTTTTATTTTATTTTAACTGTTTGTTACACATTACAAGTAATGTTTTGTGTGAAAGTAAGTGTCACATTTATCAAACTGTATAAATATGTTGCATCAGGCAATAATAATCATTATTATGGTTGTAATTGATTATTAACACTTTTTAAACTTTTACATGCGAATTTTGAAGGGTTTTGAATTTTTCATCAATCTAGATTAGCGAATTTGTTAAAAATTTGTTCAATTTGTCAAAAAAATTGACCTACGATTTATTTATTGTCTTCCGATTTTTTTTTATTGTGTCATAAATCATGTTTTTGCAAATTTTATACGGAATTCTTTTAGAAAAATATTTTTTTTTATTAAGAACCAAGCCCTTTCTGAATATTTTAATATAAAAAAAAAATCAGACGCAGAAAAAACTATTAAAATGGACGAAGAAAGTTCCTTTCAACAACAAGAAAGGAAGAAAGAGGGTCCGGAGACACAAGAAATTTGACAAATACGACCCCTTTTTATTATAATTTTATATTCATAACAAAAAAAAAATTCGTACAAGTCTGGATGGACTCCCTTTTTATTTATATCATCATATATAACATATACATTTATATATGTTGTACAAAAAAAAATAGGTATTCACCATTTTATGAATTATTATTGCTCGTTGCTGCCACGGAAGTGTACATTTTAAATATCATTGCAACGGCGCGCAACATTAAAACGGAACCAAAAATTTTGTAGTTGCTCGAAAAAAAAACAATAATAATCATAATAATATAAAAAAAAAGTTATTTTTGGTGTGTACTGTGGAAAATTGAGTGCATGATTGTTTGATTTTTCCGTTCAAGGTTGTACCATGTATTTTTACGAGTATTTTATTCTATTTTGTTTGAATGATGCTTCCTAAACTTATGCGTCGTCGTCGTCGACTGCTGTCAAAAAATACGAAAAAAAAACAATAGCAATAACTTTTGTTTTGCCATTATTATCATTATTATTATTTGACTCGTTTTTTTGATATATGACTGTCAATAAAATTTGTTTAGGACTTTTTTTATATTTAATATAAAAAAAATACTAAACAAAAAAAAATAATTTATGAATTCCCGAAAAATATTTCGGCAAATGTAAACAAATCATAAAACGTACGCGACATGAATTTTAAAATAATATATATAATAATAATAATAACAATAAACGTTTAAGCTTTAAAGAAGTACTTGACAACAGGTCGGTCATTAATGCTATATAAAATAATCAAAACGTGATGAAATAGAATTTTCATCAAAAAATAAACTTTCACTACTAATAACAATAAAAAATACTTAATTCTGTAACATTAATGTTTGTTATATAACCAACATATATATATATTTTCATATAGCACAGAACCCGAAAAATTATTGTCACACAAACTTAAAAAAGAATAATAATAAATGAAGGAGAAAAGAGTCTGCTGCTGCTTTTTGGAACAATACTATAATAATAATCATAATAATAATCGTAATAATAAAAAGTTGTCTTAGGTCAGTGTACAAACGTTAAAATATAAAATAAAACAAAAAGTGTCAGTTACAGTGTCCCGCCCGAAAAAGCGGAAGAAAATCAATACAAATGCGTAGAATAATCATAAAGAAGAAGAAGTGTTGTGGTATTGTGTCTTTAATACGAAATTTAGGTTAATTGACAAAAGTGACTCAGTTGACTGACAACTTGTGGAGGTATGTATCTTACAAAAGTTTAATCGATTTTTATTGTTATGATTATTGTTGTTGTGTTGTGTCTCGTGTTTTGTTAAATTTTCTGAAGAGTTTGTGTTGTTTTTAGGTTAAAATTTTTTTTTAGAGAATTTTATAATTTTTAAAAATTTTAATAAAATAAAATTATTTTTAAATTATTTAATTAAAAATAATTGAAAAATTCATTAAGTTTAATAATTAAGATAATTTTTAAAAAAATTAAAATAATTAAAATTAAAAATTTTATTTAAAAAAAAAACTGTTGAAATTAAGTGAAAATTTGAAAATAATTAAATTAAATCAATTAATTTAATTAATTTTAAAATTTAAAAAAAAATATTATTTTTAAAATTTTTATTTTATTTTATTTATTTTTAATTTTTTTAATAAAATTTTTATTTCATTTTATTTATTTTTAATTCTTTTAATAAAATTTTTAAGTATAAATCATTTTAATTTTTTCTCATTTTTTTTTAATAATCTTTTTAATAAAATTAATGAATTTTTCAATTATTTTTAATAAAATAATTTAAAAATAATTTTATTTATTTATTTTTTAATTAAATATTTTTTTAACATTTCTTTATTTAATTAAAAAATTATTTTAATAAAATAAAAAAAATTAAAAAAAAATAAACTAAATGTCATAAATTACAACTGACAAAACCCTTCAACAGACTCAGGGAAGTAACTTTTGTTATACTATATTTACATGAAAGTCGCGTGTCTCGCAAGTTATTTATAACATTGTAACATTTTTGATCGTTAACTTTTTTTTTTAAGTGTTTTCATTTTATTATCATCATTTTATTTTTTAAAAGGTTCAATACTTTTGACAGTTCATTCAGTCAGCGATAAATCAAACCCTTTAAAAAAATCTTTTCCTTCAACATATTATTATATACCTTGATTATTGCCGAAAAACGCGTGGCATCTGACTTGACAGGCAAACGTCATAAACACATATTTTTTTTCGAAACGAAAACCTAATCATAGTTTGGGTTAAATGGTTTTGCACGCCCTGTTATTATTATATTTTATGCATTTTTTGGCAACATATATAAAAGTATATGTTATATATTTAATAATAATAAAAAAAACAGACGTTATCATTAAAACTTGACAGAAAATGAATTATTGCGCTCTCATAAACGCATGTGTTTTGACTAATTCTATTAGCGAAAAATAAATAAAAAATCATGTCTTTGTTAATCTATTTGAATTATACTTTGATTTATTTCGGAATCGATGTCAATAAATTTAAATATATTTAAACGCGAGTCACAAAAATGTCATATATGTTAAGGCAGTCTATTACTTAGCAGCAAATGATTAACAATTCACGTCAAAAAAGTGGCATTGTACAAAAAAAAATGCAATTAATTCGCGTATATATGATCAAATTCTGATATGAGTAACAACGTACAAGTTCAGGCACCTCATAAGATATAACAATTTATTGCAATAATTCATATAAATTTGATATTAAATAGACAAGATATACACGCCTACATTAAACACCTTGCTAGGCATCCACTGGTTCAAGTAAGTAAACATCATTAACATGAGCTGATCATAACCAAAGTCGTGTTATTATATGATTATATTATTATTTTACTTTTTTTTCTACTTTTGCAGATGTAAGCAGTGACGGATGAGGCACAAAATTATCGAAATTGGCATTATAAATCCAAACCAAGCAATAAATTTCATGAAAAATGAATCTAAAGGGTTTTTAATTCAGTTAACCGCGTGGTTTCCTAAATTTTTAAATTCAATTAATTTAAAAATTTCACGTGGTTTCTAGTCAACTTTTATTAAACTTATCCACCAAATCAAGCATTAAATTTAACGAAATAGAGGATCTTCGATTCAGTTAACCACGTGGTTTTTAAATTTTAAGACTATATAGATTTCAAAATTTCTAAACCACGTGGTTTCTTTTGAGTCACGTGACCTAAAAATGGCCTATTGAAGTATAAGATCTTATCCAATTAATCCAAACCAAGCAATAAATTTAACGAAAAAGGGGATCTTCAATTCAGTTAACCACGTGGTTTTTAAATTTTTAAACTACATGGATTTAAAAATTTCAAACCACGTGGTTTTTTTTAGTCATGTGACTTTCAGAAGCCTATTAAAGCACAATATCTTTACCAATTAATCCAAACCAAGCAATAAATTTAACGAAAAAGAGGATCTTAGATTTAGTTAACCACGTGGTTTTTTAAATTTTTAAACTATATGTATTTAAAAATTTAAAAACCACGTGGTTAAGTAATCTAAAGAGGATGTTTTAAATTAAATCCAAATCAAGCAATTTAAGAAATTCCAAGCCTTTAGTCTAAAAAAAATAATTACAGCCCTGAATGTTTATGTTCAAGAGATGAGATTAGTATAACTTGCATTTGACAATCGTATATTAATAATATAATATAATAATTGCCTCTGTTGTTGTTGTTGTAACTGCAGATAAAAAGTTTCTTACATACAAATCATAACAAGCCATCGATTCGATCGACTTGTTGTTAATAAAAAAAATATTCAAAGTCATCATTTCATTTCATTTACAGGATTTTTGTACAAATATATATACAGTGTACAAAAAAAATTACAAGGCAGATGCAAACAAGATCAGAAGTTGACTGCAATTCTTGTTTTCCTCCTTTCTTAACTCTTTATACACAAAATGTACATTATATATGAAAAAATAATAATAAAGAACAAGTAGGTGCGACGATGATAAAAAATTATTATTATGAGATGACGATTTTGATCATCATCATGTACATGTTTCATGTTTGTTGTTCTTTTTTTTTACTTGCTGTCCGATCATGTCTGGATCTCGATGCAAATGAACATGCGATTTATATCTTTTCGGTTACAACAACAACAACATGGGAAAAGGCTCGATCGATTCTTTTTGTGTGCAAGCTGACTTGATCAATTACGTGTTTGTGTGTGTGGCAAATGCAAATTTCATGTAAAATATTTCTTTCAATCACTTGATAGTATAAAGTATAAACATTGTTTCAATATATATTATTATTTTTATTAAGATATATTTATTTATTATAAAGTGCGTGGGAGGAAGTAACAAGTAACCGATTATATTCTTCAACAACATTTATTATTTTCGCTACTTTGTTTTTGTTTTTTTGGTCTAAATTTTAAATAAATATTCATTTTTTACGTTACTTTATGATTATTCCATGCAAACCTTAATTACCGTTTAATTAATATAAAATATAAAAATCAATAAAATCTTACATTGTGGTCGATAAATTTATTTTTATCAGAAAAGTTTCATGTGACGACGCTAAATATAGCTAATTGTTAATGATATTCGATTCGTGTTTAAACAATTAATCGCCTATACAACATTAAACATATATGTTATATATATATATATATATATAGAGGCGCGCGCACGGCATGGCGGTGACTTGATTATTATATTGCCCAAGCGAGATAAACTAGTTTGTTGGGAAAAATTGCAACTGGTAGTGCACTTGAGTAATTTTCGAGTACTCAATATATATATAATAAATATATATAACTTTACACATTTTATTATTATTATTATTTTTGAAATATTTAATATTAGTTTGCGGATTTTATTTTAAAATGTTGGCTACCTATGGTGCCGAATGATGTGACGGAATTTAATTTTTACTATATTTGTAACAATGTTTGTCTGTGAAATATTTATAATTATTTAATTGAAGCCCGTATAACATATATATTTTTTTTATTAAAAAAAATAAAAATATAACATATATGGAAACAACTTAATAAAATCATATATGTTCATATTTCTATTAAAACAAAAAATTGCAAAAAAATTAAGTGACAAAGACAATTCAATTATTTTTATGATCATAGCGTTATAATCCATCATCAATAATAATAATAATAAACTAACGAATTATATACAGTTATATATATATATAAATAAGCAGTGACGGGTTCATAAAACCCCCAAAAAATATTTCAATTAATCCAAACCAAGCAATATATTTTTTTCAGGAGCTCCAAATATTATAACTACGTCACTGCATGCATGTTTTTTATTAATAATAACGTTGTAATCAATTTGTTGGTAACGCAAATTTCGTTAATTAATAAGTAAAAACATGGCTTTTATACCCTTTTACGTATTTTTCGTAAACAAATAAATATTTTTTTACAAAAAAAAAGTAATCAATCAGCCAAAATGTTTTTCCTCTTCCTATTAATCATATCAGATGATATAAAAAATAAACAACGACAGTCATGCACTTTACATATATATGTATATATTTTTGTTATTATGATGTATTACAACTCAGTAGTGACCAAAAATAATACAATTGTATTGTAGCTCATTAAACATCATCATCACACACAAAAAAAAAGTATGCGACAAACCCAAAAATTACAAAAAAAAAAAATGATATAATATCATGTCACTCTCAATAAAGCTAATTAACGATGAGGAACGCTATATATACGCCGAACAAGATAATGGTGTGTCCCCTGAAAATGTAGAATAATAATTAAACTAAACATCATGAAATTCCCCAGTCATTAAAACTTTTGTTCAACACGTTTATCTCTGATATTCAAATATATTTTATATATAAGTTTAACTTGAAACAATGAATGATGAAGAATGGTTTCCTTGTTTATTATATATTTTTACTTTTATAAAATAATAACTTTTTTTTATATTCCGGCTGTTTTTATCTAATTAAAATCATCATTTTCATTCATAAGCAAAAGTTTAACACGCGGCGGTGACAATATCTATCACGATAAATGTTTAGAAAAAAAAGATGAAAAACAAAAAAAAATATCATTTAATTGCTTCAAACATAAATAACATGAAATAATCCGTGCATATTATTGGATATGTGTCGCATACTTTTGTTTTTTCACATTAATTAATCACACTCGTGCTTCTTACAACAAAACAAGTTAATGAATGCAAGAAACGTCATTCATATATATATATATAAGGTATATATATTATTAACAGAAACGACGAAAAGTCATAACAATAATATTTTTTGTTATGTTATACATATATGTTGTGTAGACAAACATAATAACAATTCATTTCGTGCTTAATTGCTGTATATGATGGTGTAAAAATGATATATTTCTTCGTGGATTCTTAATGACGACCATAGAATTTTTTTGTTGTTTCATGTTGTAATTGGTCACTCACCTAAAAAGAGAAAAAAATAAAAAAAAAATTAGTATATTTTTATATTAATTAATATTTTTTTTTATAAAATATATATTTTTAAAAATAATATATTTATATATAATATTATTTATATATAATATAATATAATTTATATATAATATGTTTAATATATATTTTTATTTAAATAACGTATTTTAATTAATTCGTTCGAAAGTAATAAAAAAAGTTGCTCCTTACGCACATTATTATATTAATATAAAATAATAACATAAAAATTCCTAACATGCTCAATAAAATTCTCTTCTTTTGTGCTTTTTCTATTATTATATATGTTTGTGTATAATTATTATTATACTATTAGGAAAATATACAAAACAATAAAATAACTGAACCATGTTATACAGGTAAAAATAATTCAATTATATTACGAAAAATTTGTTTAAAATAATTTTTTAAATATAAAAAGAAGGAAAATTGATGAGTGAGCATTAACTACGTTTGAAAAAGAACACCTTGATGATTTCACTGAGGCATTTTATTGCTTTATTGCTTACAATACTGCCTTTTGTCTCTTGTTTTAATTTTATTTTTGTACAATATATATATAACATATTACATCCTATATAATATAAAACGACAAACGAACGTTGAATACAATTAAATTCATTTATAAATTTTGTAAAGTCTTGAGCCACCACTCTTTTTTCTACATTTATTTTAAATGTTTATAATATTAATGTATCAAAACAATATAACTCGTTATTTTTGCATAAAAATAAATCTAAAATGACATCAATTATTATTTTATATATGTTGTATATATATATCATATATGTTATACATATGTATATGATGTTTGTAAGAAATCGTCATCATCATCGCGGTGTGGTGTGCATCATAACTGCCAAAAGGTAATTTGCCGTGTGAAATATGGCGCCGCGCTTCATAATAATAATGAGTTTGCATTTTATTTTATTTATTATATATATTTTTGCGCACACATGATAAAAATTATTCCTGATATAATTATGTCAATTCATGTTTTGTATTTGACAATTGTAACCCTTTTATAACACAAAACTCAAATTCTCATGAAATTTGTCTGTTCTTTGTCTTTTTTTTGTGTATTATTTTTGGCAAAATGTATAAAATATCAAATGTTAACCAAAAATATCGATGTACAAAAACAAATATCAAAAACCGAAAAATATAAAAAAAAACACAGACAAAAATAAGAGTATTAAAAATGCATCGTACAAGACGTCGTTCAAGTAAATTCATGGGTATTGAATGTCAATTTTTGTAAAGTGCGTTTATATTTATACATATATGTAATTTTTGGCAAGCAAGCAAGATTATCAACAAAACACACACAGAAAAAAAACTCAAATGAAATAAAATAAAATAAAAATGATCAAATTACTTGTGTGCTTTTGTTTTTAGTACTTGCATTGCGTTTTGCCAGGTAACCTTTAAAAATATATCTGTTGTCTGTTTGTCTTCCTTCGCCAAAAACAAAGCAATGTAAAGGATTGGTCTGTTAATCCGAGAATAAAGAACGCAAAAAAAAATCGGTTGATTCATTTATTTATTTCTTGCTTTTTTCCAGATGTATGAAATTAAATATTTTTGCGCATTTTTTTGTAAAAGATCGATTTAATGTGTAATGAATAATTAGGGAGGAATGTTTTTTAAAGGCATGAATTTTATTAAAAATTGTTTAAAAAAATTTTTTTAATTTTTTTTATAATTATTATTTTTTTATTATTTTATTAAAAAATTAAAATAAAAAAAAAATATTTAAATTACAAAAGTTAATTTTTATTATTTTATCATTTTTCTTAATTTTTTTTTAAATTAAATTAATAAATATTCCATAAATAATTAAATATTATTAAAAAAATATTAAATTAATTTATTATCAATTTTTAAATTTTTTTTTTTATATAAATAATTTTTTAATAAAATATTTTAAAAATAAATTATAAAAAATTATAAAAAATGTTAATATTATTTTAAAAATAAATTAAAATCATAAATTTAAATATTAAAAAAATTTTAATTAATTATTAAATTTATTATTTTTTATTATTTTTTTATTAAAAAAAAATATTTTTAAAAAAATATAATAAATATTTAAAAATAATTTAAATTGAATAAAATTATATTAAATTTTATTAATTAAAATTAAAATAGTTAATTTATTAATTAATTTAATTATTTTAATTTATTTATTATATTAAATTTTTTTTATTTTCTTTAATTAATATTTTTTAAATTTTTTTTTTTTAAATTTTATTTAAAAAAATATTTATAAAAATGAATTAAAATTTAAATTTAAAAAAAATAAAATATTCCTCCCTAAAAAACCTTAAAATGTAAAATACAAAAAAAAATAATAAAACTCATGATGAGACAGACAAACGGGATATAATTTGATATCTTTTGCATTTTTTGCATTTGTTATTTATTAATACTATTTTTGGAATAAAATCGAAGTTCAACACACTTTATTTAATTCCTTAAATCTGAGGTTAAATTCCATCATATATAATTATGTCTTTAAATCATTTTATTAAATGATTCGTGTTGTGATATAATTTTTCATGTAACTGAAACGCTTATCAAACACAAAGCCACAAAAAATGTATAAATAATTGATGGTTTTGTTCAAACATTTCTATTTCTCGCGTCGCTTTATTTTTTTTTCTTGAGAGAAATGAAAGATCATTATGATGCCCTGCAGGTCCGAGAAAAGTATCAAAAGTCAAGAAAATATAACTTTAAAGAACAATAATCATCCATTTATATCATTAAGTGTTATTATTCCGGAATAAAAAAAAATATTTTTTAAATCATGAGCATTCGGTGATTTCATGTTACAAAACAATCAAGGGCTTAAAAATGAGCAAATCAACCAAAAAATGTGAACAAAATGAGCATCGTAAACGCCATGTGGTATGAAAACGCTCCCTATAACATTTTAAAACGGGCATATATTGAAAAATATGTTAAGAAATTGACAGAATAAACATTTTTTTTTGTGCTTGTTGCACATTTACTGTTTTTTGCACGCGACTTATTGTTATTTTTTGCATGCTGTGTGTCTATGGCATAGAAATTATCCTTGCAGAGGTACAAAAATACTTTAAATTGTTGTACATTGAAGGGAACACACAATGCAATCTGAGACAAACAACAAAAGGGAAGCAAGAAATGTTTAGACATTCAAGGGTATTGTGTTTGAATTTTTTTTTCTTTTCTTTACAAACAAAAAATAAAATAAAAAGAAAAAATTTCTAAAGAGCTTCGAGAAAGAAAGAAAGTTTCGGAACTACTGTTATAAAATTTCTCTCTTAAAAAAGGAGTAAATTTCAATAGAATTCAATTAAAAAGCATCATAAGTGAATAGTTCCTTTATTATTATTAAACATATATTTTATTAATGATATTTAAACATTTTATTAAACATATAGAAATTGTACTAAAAACCGGTTATTTTTTACAATTTCGTCCATTTTCGATAAAAATGTTATAAAAAACACGAGAAAATGCCTGAAAATTCCATCTTTCGAGTGTGATGGAAGATGGATAATCGTCGCTTCTGGCATGAATAAATTTTGGATTGTTCATTTTGTTTGCATATTTCGCTTATTTCTTTGGAATATACTTATAATTACAATATAAAACGAAGTATATAATAATATATGTTAAAGTTTATGTATAAAAAAAACTGCAAAGGTGGTTATTACGGTTTTCTTTCTCTTTATACATATTTAAATACAAAATAATAATAAAAAAATATAAAATAAGGGAATAAAAAGGATTGGTTAAAAACGCCCTCCGTTTATCTCTTAAATATATATAATATTAAATATATATTTTTTGTATTATATTTAAATTTTATATATATAATTTTTTTAAATGAATGAAAAGAAATACAAAATGTCTGCAATAATGTTTAAAATAATACAAAAAAAAATTTTTTGAGTCAGATTTAACAGAAAAGTCTCAAACGAAAATAATAATAAATAAATATGTATAATAAAAACACTTTAATGACAGATATACGATTAGTTGGTGTTGAAAGATGCTTTCCGTGCCTTTCTTTTAAAATGCATTTTCTTCTGCATTAAATATTAGAATTTTTTTCTTAAAGGTCAGAACAGATTTGTTTACATTTTAAACATATTATTGAAAACTTTTATATAAACACGGATGTCAATGATCCGATATATATTTTTCCATATATAATTTTTTGTTTAATGTTATAACATGGCGGGCGCCGCAGAAATAAATATTTTAATAACAAATCCCGATCAAATCAAATTTGTCTCGAGTCTAGTCCAAATCTAATGAGCAACTTCCGATACTAATGATCTATTTATTTTACTTTAAATCTCTCGACATGTTGTAACAATTATTAATTCACATTAGTTGGAAAAGAAAGTTTTTGCACGAGGAAAAAAGTATTTAAATATGTAATTAAAGCGTCTTATGAAAAAAATAAAATAAACAAAGAAGAGACAGGAAACCAGCATTTATTAAGGTATTTAAAGCTGGAAAGGACGAGACACGATTGACAGACACGTTACTAGCGGAAATGGGCGATTTATTCTTTAAAAACTTTCGTTTTTATTATTTTTTTATAATATATAAAATTTTTATTGAATATTAAATATATTTATACTATTTTGAATTTTCCCGCCAAAAATATATGTTATACTACATATGATTAATAATACGAATTTTAATACGGTGCAATAAAAAATATGTTAATTTCCCATTTTAATGCACGAAGAATATTTATAGCGTCATATAAAAGTAATAATAGTGATAAAAAAAAACAGTCTCCTAACAACAGTTCGTTTAACAACTTTGTATATCTATAACATATATAATATATATACAAATGTTTAGTTTTTAGCGCGCGCGTTATCTTTATCTCCCTGGGAATCAATAACAATATTATTACTACTACTCAGCGACTAACTTTGCTTGAGCACTACAACATCAAAAAAATACACGCTAAATTGGCGTAAACATATTCTTAAATATTTATTATAAAATATGTTTTGTTTACTATAATTTGTATCACCACTATTAAACAAAACATTAGCGTTTACAATCCATATGAGATCAATAAATTATATCGAAAGCAGTCTGTGTGTGTAATATATACACGAAAGAAGTGAAATATTATTGTTTTGTCGTATTTTTTTACGTTTCATGCAGAAAATATATGTATAAAAAAAATCATGACTTGATTTATGTTTGATATAATATTTTATATATATATTTTTTTTTTAATTTTCATTTTTTTGTATCTATGTGTCAATTCCTTTAAATGTCATGATTTTTTTAAACTATAAATTATTTTTTTTTATTATTAATTTTTTTTTTTATGAATGAAATTGAAAGTTTAAAATTTTTATGATTAACTAAAGTTAATAATATATATTTTTAACGGTAAAATTCGTGCTGCCTTGATCGCGATCGTGACCTTGAACTTCTTTATTTTTAAAAAAAATTATTTTAATCGAATTTCATGCCTTACTTATTATTATTATTATTTTTGACCAAACGAGTTACAAAAAAATTTCAAAAAAATCGTGAATGATCTAATTTTAACTTTTTAACATTATTATTATTAGCTGATGTTGCGTAAGGAATTCGTGACAATGATGTTGAGAGACACAAATGAGACGCAGTTGCACAAAAGAATACTCAAAAACGGCGCCTTATATGTAATTTATAATAATGACTATGCTGCTGCCGCCACTCGGGTCGTAATTATCTTTGTCAATCTTCTTGTTGCATTTTCCATGTACACATGTTTCGAAAAAAAAAACGGTGTCAAATGTGTTTAGTTGTACATTTAAATAATAATAAGTCAAGTAAAAACCGCACAAGTAACATAAAAAATTTTTTTGCTGTGTTTTTTCTCATTATTATTATTATTATTGGCTTTAACTAAACTTAACGTTTAACTCTAAAAGAGAACAAAAAAAAACAATATAATATTGCACATGCACAGCACGAGAGCCACCATCATCATCAACATATACCACAATATGATAATAATAATGATGGATATATATTATATATAACATATAGAAAACGAACTATTATGACTCTTTTTTTTTGTTGGTAACATGTAAAAATATATAACATGCATATTGTGGCCAAAAAGGCATAAAAGAAGACAAAAACTGTTAAAACAGCAGGAAAAATCTGCTGACATTATGTATTGTATATGTTGAATGAAATGGTTAATTATGACTTGGCATCATTAAAAATTTTATAGATCATAAAACTTTTTTTTTTACTGGAAGCTCACAAGAAAAAATATTTTTATTATGATTCATATTTTTTTAACTTTTGCTGAGGTTGCTTTATTAACATTAATATATATAAAAATATTTTTTTTAAAAAAATAATAAAATAAATTGTCCTTGAATTAATTTTCTATATAATGATTGAATTTTTTTTATATAATATTAATTAATAATTAACAAAAGTCATCATTTAATCAATCAATTTTTATCACAATTGAAAATAATTAGATTCGTGATTACATTTGTATTGTATACTGTCCTTTTCATTCTTCATTAAAAAATAATAATACAATAATTAATTAATTATTATTTCTTATTGTATACAATTCTATCATTATATTATATATTTTTTTATTTATTAATGAACGTATAAAATAAATTATTTAAAAAAAATTATTTTTATTAAAAGGGAATTTTTCTGACTAATTCTGAATAACGTCATTATTATTAATAATAATTTTGTTTCCTGTTATCATTTTATATATGATAAAAAAAATTCGAAAAATATCATCATTGTGATAACAAAAAAACATGAAATTGATAAACTATCACCCCATTAATTATTAAATTTTGTGTGGAGTAATCATAGTCGGTAATCTGTTTGAACATTTGTATCAATCACAAAAAATGGGCTACTTAAAAATTTGATAAGATTTTTACTGTTAACTTTATATAATAATAATGTGAAAAATAATAATTACTTAATAAAATTGTGGTTTTCATGGTAATAAACAATTTTTTTTATATTTTTTAATTCAAACAAAAAGATAATAACTTCTACTGTTTATTATCCAAAACATCATTACAGAGAATTAGAAAATATTTTTTTGTATTTTTTTTATGGAGTTGCACCAAACCACTTGAATGAAGTAATAAAATCCGAACAAAAACACAATAAAAAAGAGTGATCTTAAAACTATATATTTTATTATTATATATATTAATCTACAACATACATGCCCTTTACTCGTGTGTCCATTAAAAAGTACTTAAAAATCTTGTTAGAGCAGCACGTTCATATTTTTTAACACTTTTTTTTTTTGTTCTTTATGAAATCACGTTTTTGGGACGTTTCTCATCAAATAAAAGTTTTATTGCATGCGCTTCATCCAATCAAAAGCACGCACCTGAATTAGTTTAACATTTTTTTTATTATTAATGCTCAAATGAGACAAAAATAAACTTTTTAATTAACTCACAAAAAAAATAAGATGAATGATAAAATTGAAAACGCGCTTTTCGAACTTGTTGAAGGTTGTTCCCTCATTTATTATTGTCTAATTTAATTTTATTTTCAATTTCGTTCAACTTCGTTTTATATTTTTATTTTTTTTTAAATGTATGTACAAAAAAAAATATTTTTCGTTAACATTTTTCCCTCAACGCGCGATGTATGTTTATTATTATTATTTTGTCTCCCGCTCACATGTTTTTATTATTATTGTTGGTCTGTATTTTATTTTTGAAGAAAAAAAAAATACAAAAATTTTCTTTAACATGACGACGACGACGACGAAAACGACGACATATTCGACGACGATACTTAGTAAGTAAGTTGAAAACAATTTTTCAAAAATTCTAATTTTAAACTTGTGTGATGTACAAAAAATATAGGAAATATTTAACAGAAACAATATTTTTTTTAAAAAGATTTTTTTTAAGTTATATAAAAATAAGCATTGAAATGTATTTTTAAAAAAATTCATTGAATTAGCTTACTCCTGTCGAGTTTTTGTATGAATTGAACTTAATGGGAAATCCCTCGGAGGTAAATTTTGCATATTTCTTTAGAATTTCATTGTTATGCATTCATGTTTAAGTCCATAAATGAACAACAAACCTCAAAAATTGTGACCAGAACAAAGAAATTCGTCACCATGCCAGGTAGAAATCAATTAAAATAACTTAAAGGATTATTGTTTATTTATTTTCATTTTTTTTTTCATGCCTAACATATTTACAACATGATTTCTCAATAACATAAAATGCATATAAATATATATAATAATATTATTATATTTTTTATAGTTCATTTTTTGCTTAGATTCTCCCCCGAGGGTGTTATTAAATATACGACCGATTATTATTATTATTTCTTTCTCATTCATACCACAAAAAATACAACAACAAAAAAATGAGCAAAAGTTGGTGTGACTGTTAATAATTTAATGATAATAATTATAACATAAAAGCTCATGTTACTGAAATGTGTTTACAATCATTTATTTACTGGATACTGATACAGTAGTTAAATGCCGTTTATGAACAAATATATATAAAAATATATAGGAAAAAAATGTGTGAGGAACAGGTAAAATGACACACAAAACAAAAGTATAATGATGATGATTGTTTTGATAATTTTGTCTCATTATATATGAGTCATTATAGTAACAGGCTAAAGGCCGATGCAACAATCAAAAGTGTTTTCGATTTCATAAATATCAATTTTTGCTTTAGATTGGATTTCTTTAGATTTTTAATTGCTTAATGTTTTCGGTTCAAAATTTTCTTCAAGAGTCAAAAGACTTCGATTGTAGAATTGTGGATGTTTTTTTCGAATACACTGAAATAGTCGAATAGTATTCATATTTCATTTAAAATCATTTATGATGCTTAGAATATGTAACAAAGTCTTATATATTGGACCGAGTTGATAGTAATTTCTTTAAGGTTCGTAAAGATCATGGTGCTTCAAGTAAGGGCAGGAACATGTAATGTACTAATACTTTGATTGGATGTGTAGCTTTTGTTTAAGTTTAGCAGCATTCTTTTGTGATATTGTATCTTCGACGCCAAAATAGGACCTTCTTAAGTGGCAACTGCTCTCGATTTATATGCTTTGGTATCAACGACCGATTTTGGATTAAATATATTATACAGGATTCTCATTGCATTGGAGGCTTTTTAATAGCTTTCTTTATGAACTTGTATTTTGTGATATCATGAAAATGTAAAAAAAAATATTTATCAAAAAAAAAATAATTAAAAATTTAATAAAAATATGGTAAAGAAAGAAAACATTTAATTTTATTAATTTTTTTCAAAATATCTAAAATTAATTTAGTAGAGAAAAGAAACATTTTCGATTATTGTATCATCCTAAATCCTTAAAAAAAATTTTTCAAATTATTTTTTGTAAGGAAGTAAAACCTTTTCTTTCTGAATTAATGATGCAGATGATGACACATCAAATTGACAAGAAAACAAATCTTTAACAGGGCCATAAAATTAATCAAAACAGTAAATAAAAAAAAATAAATAAATATAAAATTAAAAACACATAATTTCACGTATCACACTATTATCAGCTGTAATGGCATTTTTATAGCGCATTTGTTCTGAAATCTGTTTTATGTTTACATTTTTTTTTTTGTATATTCTTCTGTACTTTTTTTTCAATTGTATTTAAACAACGTTCTACGTCTACAGCTCAAAAATTTTTCTACGTAATTTGTGACTGACGAAAAATTTTCAAAATGGGTCGATAACCATCTGTTACTGTGGAATCTTTCGTAGCTGACGAAGGCTTGTCACATCTGATTCTTAACATTTGTATCAATACAGTGTTCTTTTGCTGGTAGAAAACGCGTCATTGAGATTTTTTATCGCGTACGTAAGAGAGCAACAGACAATTTCTTCCGCAGATTTGTCAAATATTGACAATGACGCTGTTCACGTGTGACTTTTTCCTTACCTGCTTACTGAAAACAGCTACATCTTCCGAGAATGAGTCAGATGAGCAAACGTCGCCTCCGGCAACACCTGGTTCTCGTGGCGTACATGTCGCTAATTCACATTTTTCAAATATTAGTGCAAGTAAAGGAAATAGTGGGTGGCTGCAAAGAAACAAGAAAATGTTTAAAGGTTAATATTTGATAAAAAAAATGTTTTTTATAAGGTTAGAATTTTTTTTAAAAATATTTTGTGTGAGAATGATGATGATGATGAAAGGCGATATCTCTGTTGATTTTTTGATAATTTTTTTTTCGGTACAATATTTATTCAAATATTTGAATGTGACAAACAATTTAACTACCGCTATAGAGCCGAATGTGAGGCCATTAGCAGCGTTTTTATTGTTTTTTTAGTCGTCACAGGTTATGTTTGAACAAGATACGTGTCTACGAGGTTTACGGTAATTAAACAAAAAAAAAATTAAGAAGACTCTGTATTACGCAGCGAACAAACAAATGAAATTTTTTGAGGTTTTACATTTAAGAAAAATTAAAAAAAATTAATTAAATAAAAAAAATTAATTAAAAAAAAAATTAATAAATTTTTAAAAAAAAAATTAAAAAAAAATATAAAAAAAATAATTTAAAAAAATTTTAAAAAAAAATTTAAAAAAATTAATTAAAAAAAATTAATAAAAAATTTAATTTTTATTAATTAAATCTTAAAATAATTTTTAAAATAATTTTTGAACTTTTTTAGTTAAAGAAAAATAAATTAAACATTTTAAAAATTAATTTTTATTCTAATAGGACCAAAAAAAGGTCAAAACCCGAAATTTTTTCGAAATAAATTCGTTTAAAAGCCGAAAATTAACTCACAAAAATCAATATAATTTGCGAAAAAAAAAGCTGTAATTTTGACATAACTACAGTGATTGTGCGCTCGCATTTGCATAATTGACAGTTGGAATGTGTTGACTTGAAATATCATAATAATAATTGTTTTTTCTGCTTCTCTCTCTTCCCTCTTAAACTCTCAAACCAAAAGGCTCCAGTTGATGCAACAGACGATTTTCAACGGTAAACCGCTAAAAAAATGCATAAACTCAACTAACACGCGATATGTTAAATTCGTTTCGTTTCAATATTTTTTTTCCTTTTTTTTCGAAAGGTGATCAAGAGAACTTTTTTTCTTCAGCTTGAAACGAAAGTAAAAGTCTGATGCCCGAAGGTACAACTTCTCAGAGCGACAGACAAACAACTTTTCAATAAATAAATCTATTTATCATACAATGAAAGAAGAAAAAAATGACAAACTCATCGCTAATCATCTCGCGTTGCTTGAAAAGCTCCAATGTTTGTGATTCAATTGCTTTTCAATTCATGAATTCGTCATGTCTTGTGTCGTCCGTTTACTAATCGCTACTCTCTTATTGATTGTTTCTTTCGCGCGCAAATAGAAAAAAATGTGAAAAATGTACAATGTAGACTTTTTTTAGTGTTGTTATTTAATTTCATGGTCTTTTCTCATACATATACACCTTTTGGAGAGGCATGTGTGTGTAAAGTGTAAAGGAACATGAAAAAAACTAGTCATCACGACAAAAAGATTAACTAAAGCACTCTTCTTATTATAAAATGCCTTTGATGTTTTTTTTTCATTCGGTTTGCTTGTGTAGTTGAAAAAGTACGCGAGCTCGAACACAGAATTCGAAGAGTAGAGAAACTATTTTTTTTAATAAAATTACTCTATTTGATCATTTAGCGGAAATTTTTGTTACTCATATCACGTTAAAAATACAAAAATTAAAATTTTAAAAATTAATTTAAATTAAATTCAAAAAATTTTTTTTAATTTATTGGTTGAAAAAATATTTGAAAATAATTAATTTTTAATAAATAATTTATAATTTTTTAAAAATATTTTTAATTAATTAAAAAAAATAATAATATAACAAATTAATTTTAATTAATTAAAAATAATAAAATTAATGTTTGTTAATATTTAATAATTTTTATTAAAAATTTATTAATATTTTAAATTTTAATTAAAAATTGCTTGAATAATTTATAAAAAATTAAAAAAAAATAAATGAAAAATAAAATTAAATTTTTAATTTGAAAAAAAATTTTTAAATTAATTTTTTTTTTTAAAATTATTTTTTAAATTTTATTTAATTTATTATTAATTTTTAAATTTTTAAAATTATTTTTTAAATTTTTAAAATTATTTTTTAATTTTTTAAAATTATTTTTTAATTTTTTTTTTTTTTAATTATTTCCCGCTAAATTATTTTTTAAGCTGAATTCCCGCTCATTTCTTGAAAATTCCATTAAATCACCTTCCAATAATTCTTTTTTTAATTTCACGGAAAAAACATGACGAAATATCCTAATTATTTACACGGAGCCGCCAATTTGTCTTTAACCACTTGAAAATTTTCTAACAAGATTACAAGTTATTCATTAAACATCATTTCAACAACAAAAAAAAAACTTTAATTTAAAATAAAAACTTTATTTTTTGCTTTACAAATGAGCAGCGTTTCCTCGTATTGGACTAATGGGATTAGTGTTGAACTCGAACAATTTTATCGTTAGGTGAGCGAGCAACAACAATACTAATTTCTTGTAACAAACAAAAAAAAATATGATAAAATACCCGAAAAAAATCAATGAGACCGTGCCGCACACCTTTGAGCCATATTGGTTAATGTTTTCTGCTTAAAATTTTTTTTTTATACTTTTGTATTATTTGTCTAAGATCTAAAAAAAAAGTAAGGTTATAAAAAAATTTCTATTATAACATTAATGACACGCCCGAACCAGAATGGGTTAAGATATTTTTTTTTACTCTTGAGTAGAGAAAGAGCTGTTAACTGAGTATAACTAATAATATAATATTATACTTGAACGGGCAACAATAGTAACTAATGATACTGTTACTATTTTTTTTTCTTGATCGCTTCTTCTATAAAAAAAAAACGACGACGACGACAACGACGTCTAGGGGTCAAAAATGATATAAAATTACAAACTGGTTTTCTTGATCAAGATGATGATCGTCAGTTACTCAAAAAGATATAAATCCACGATTTTTGTCGTCTTGTTAATCATATTAACATAAAAATATTCAAACAAGTATTAAAAAAGTATATAAAACGAGCTGTGATCAAGATATATGAGAGTACAATACAAGATTTTTGATACTTCTCTTTTTAATATTCAATAATTTTATTTTTTTATATTTTTTTTTTTTATTTACTATTCGTTAATCTTGTTGCCGTGAATTAATCAGGTAAAGAAGAACGACGACGTCGTCTATTGTTTCATTCCATCATCATCATCATCATCATGTATCATAAAGCTACTCATTCGGAAAAAAATTTCCGACCGGTATAAATATAAATGTTTGTATTTTTTATTACCGATCGATTTCAGATTTATTTAATAATATTAAAAAATAAAATGTATGAATAAATATTTAATAAAAAATACATATTTTTCAACCGAATAAAATCAAATCAAATGGGACATTAAATTCTGTTGCGGTGATAAATAACATATATATACATATCTCTTATCAAATGTTGTGTTTATTTTATTATTACATTTTTTTAAACATATATGATATTATTATAACGCGCCAATATAATGCAACAAGTATAAAAATCATGTAAAAAATTTAAAAAAAAATAAAGATTAAAAACAATGGAGTTACGTTTTAATATTTATTGTTAAATTATTCATATATATATATATAACATATATAATGTATATATTGCACTTGTTAAAAAAATACAAAATTTAAATATTATCAAATGTAGACGAAATTAATTTGCCGCGAAAAATGTTCTTAAACTTATGTTAATTTTTTTTTTTATATAATATTTTTATGATATTTTTATTCAAATGCATTTTTATTCAGACGTTTTATAACCTTGACCTATCCTAGAATAATTTTTTTTTAAGAATTAAAAAAAAATAATAAAATAATTTTTTGACCCCATTATTTAGCCATCTGTCGTCGTATTTAATAAAATTATTCAATTCATATATATTAATATATGATGAATGTCCAAAATGTAACGAAACCCTATTCTTATTCTATTAACAGCCTGTTACCGCCTTATAATATAATTTATTTAAAACTTTCGATCAAATTTCAATTATATATTTTTTTTAGAAGGTTCGAGTGTTAAAAGTCCTTTTAAAAATTTTATCAAAAAAAATGCATGATAAATGTTTTACTAAAAGCACACATTTAAACATCGATTATTATGTTATATTATATATGTTATACTTTTATGTATTAACTTAAGAAGTATATTAAAATCATTATTTCTTTTGTTTTTTTCTTTGTTTCTTTGGTCACTAACATCTGTCAGTATTTCTTCAAAATTTTTTGATTATTTAATGATGATGATGACCAAAACGATAAAATCTTGAAAATAAAGACAAATTGAATTAGTCCTTTTGCTAAAAAAAAAAAAAAAAAAGTTATCATTTAAAATATATCTTTAAAGTATACAATAAAAACACCTTTCACACAAAAGTTTAAACAAAAGGGCGCTCAGCATTGCGTGATGCGTAATAAATAAATGTATAGTTTAAAACAACATTTATACACAAAAATTTCTAGACAGGAAAGGTGATTGCATTTATTTAAAATTAATCGAAAAACTTTTTTTTTATTTTAAAATTAAATTAAATTCACATGCGCTTTTTGCTTTGTTTGTAGCTTATACAAAATAAAGTAATAATAATAATAATACAAGTTTTACACCAACATAATAACATTATTAGCTTGTCGTCGTCATCATCGTTGCATTGACGGAAAGGGACACACACGTTTTCAAGTAAATTGTATATTTTATTGTTTTATTTTACATTTTATTATTACTCTAACTATTTTTTAAAAAGTTTTTTGCCGCGCGCGCGATCGTTTTTATTAATAGAGTAATAACAATATTTTAATCCGATCCCGGTGAATGTTTAAAAAATCTCACAAAGCAAAATTTTTTCATAAAAAAAATGTTTAATAAAATATGGGTGAAGGTAAAATATACGATTGTTTATCAATTATTCTGAAAATTTATGTAACTAACAACGCACAAGGTCTTTAATACTCTATCATTATACTATTCATAAAATTTAAAATTCAAATGTTACTACAACTAAATATTACTTTATTTTGATGCGATGAGTCGATCTCACTCCGCAGATGGTTGTCACTGCAAGTTATTAAGTTGTTCTAACATTTACTAATTTTTTTTTTTTTAGGAAAGGTCAAGGTGTTGTCCAAATATTGTGATAAATAATGCACTTCATTATCCCGTCATTAGTGTATAATTTGTAAGAACACGAGTGGGTGTGATAACTGTTATTCCCCCTAATAATTTTTTGGGTGCATTTTCTTGTTACCAAGTTAATAATTTGTACGTTTTCGGGATAATTTGTGGTTAAAAGATACGACAAAATAATTTTTTGTTGATTTTTTGAGTGTTTTCGGGCAAAAGGTATAATTTGACAGGACGTGTGATGCATATCAATCAGAGAAACCGCAAACAATTTTGATTTATTGTCACATTGTTAGTGTCAAGTTGAGATAAAATGTGACAAGTGTGACCAAAAATGCTTGAAATTCGAAAATTTTAAAAAATATTTTTATAAATTTTCGAATTTCAAGCTATTTTATCAAATTTTATTACAAAAATTTGAGATTTTAACGAAAATTTTGACATCTGTCAAATTACGTTTAATATGTCAAATTGACAGATGTCAAAATTTTCGTTAAATCTCAAATTTTTAAACAATATTCAATGTCATATATTTCTAAAAATTTCATTTTAAGAATTTCTAAATCCTCAAAAATCGATTTGTAGCATAAAATGTCAAATGTCAAAATGACAGATGTCAAATTTTTGCTAAAAATTGTATTTTTGAGGATTTTTAAATTCTTAAACTGAAATTTTTGGAAATGTATGAACTTAAAATGCGTTCTTTTAATCAAAATGACACAAAATAGCTTTAAATTGATTCAAATCTGAAATGTCAATTTGACAGATGTCAAAATTTTTGTAAAAATTTCATTTTTGAATCAATTTAAAAGCTTTTTTGTGTCATTTTGATTCAAAATAACGCATTTTAAGCTTTCAGATTGGAAAATTTTCCATCGTTAAATGAAACTTACCCATAAATAGCTTCTTTATCACGTTTGTGTACATCTGGTTGTACAGCACCCATATGATTATTAGCGGGAGATACATGACTAGATGTGCCATGGTAGCCATGCATGCCAACGGATGCAGCGGCGGCGGCATGACTCATGTGTGGCGAATGATGAGGAGGTAGGCCCGGCAATCCCGGAGGCCGATGCCCGCTGTGTGGATCGTACATTGCTGCTGCACCGGATTCCATATAGCCATGTAGGCCGTCATCGTACTGCAAAGATCCAAAAGAAATCACGTTAGAAATAAAAAAAAATACAAAAAGAAAAATTTCCATATAAAGTGAAGATTGGTGACAAGTATAACTGTTTAATTCATTAAAAAGAATAAAAATATTTATACTTCTCACACTGCCCGAGAGTGTAGCGTAAAATATTTTATTAGTCGAGGCGATGATATTCATCAATTACACACAATTATTGCGTATAACGAGTCAGTCTGATATTGATACGGACACCAATCAAGGCAATGCAACTTTTTTTTCTCGCATCTTTCAGAGAGTTACAGGATGATGATCACGTACGTTACTGTATTAATTACTGCTATGATTATCATCATGCGTATATCTCGCATCTCGTGAAATATACAGTAAAAATATATCACTTTTGGTACTCGTCGTGGCAATATAATAAAAGAAGACTTAATTAAAATATGACATTCATATAAATTCTTTTGTAATAACTCTGAGACGACAGCAGAAATTTTTATATGATGATTGTTTTTTCCCTTTTTATAAACTACATACTGCATACATTGATTTGTCTGCTTGTTAAAAAGAGAGGTTGTTTCCTTGATGCATTTTTACCGTGCCATGCACGCAACAAGCAAGAAGATGTAAACGAGGTAATATAATATAAATGCAAAAATTTTATGATTATTATTATTTTTTTGTCATCATATATATTTCTACACTACAATAACAAACATATATGTGTGTAACTTATCGTTATTACCGTTGATATTTTGATCAAGAAATGTCAGTTGCTTATGTCCAATAAAGTCAAAACACGTTTCAAATGCATTCCTTTTACAAAAATTGTCTTGTGTTTGTGCAAAGTTGTGGTTTGGGACGTGAGTGACGTAATGGGTACGAATGCGGCGAATGAAGATGAAAAAAAAAATGAGACAAACACCTGAATATTATTATTAAAAAATTTTATTTTTGGACATACGAACAATATTATATTAATAAAAATAAATGTAAAATAAAAATAATCTTGATAAGGAAAGAAATTTATGTAAAATATGTGGTTCTGCTAATTTTTTAAACATGTATTTTTTATAAATATATATTTTTTTTTTTTTTGAAAATTATTTATAAAACAAAATATTTTTTAGGAATTTTGTAAGAAATTTCATAGTTATTATTATGATGTCTTTTTTATTAAAAAAAAATTATTTTTTTTTAAATATATTTAATATTATTATTTTATTTATTTTTTATTATTTAATATATTTTAATATTTTAAAATTAAATTTAATATTTAAAATAATTAAAATTATTTTTATAAAAAAAAAAAAAAATATCATATTATCAATATTTTAAAAATATATTAATAAAGTTAATATTTTTTCAATAATAAAAAAAATTTGAAAAAATATTATATTTATTTTAAAAAAATAAAATAAAATATGTAGGAATTTAATATTAAATTATAATATAATTTTTGAAAAATATACATATTTTTATTATTTTAAAATTATATTTAATATTTTAAAAAAAATATATTTTAATAATACAAAAATTAATAAAAATATTGTTTTTAGTCCAAAAAAATATTTCTTTAAAATAAAATTAAAATATAATTTAAAAAAATATTTTTTATTATTTTAAATTGCATTTAATATTTAAAAAAATAAGATATATTATTAAAGTTAATTTTTTTTAATAATTTTTTTTAAAAAATATTATTTTTAGTTTAGTTTAAAAAATATATAACATAGGGACAAAAAAAAATAATAATTTTGCATATAAAATTATCGTGTCAGTTTGTTGAAAAGTTAAATACACGCCATTTTATAACATTGTATCAAATATAAAAAAAATAAAAACAAAAGCGATGATAGGGTTAACATTATAAAAAAAGTAATAATTATAGTCCAGTGAATCATTTAATTATATATGAGCGTAACATTATTTGCATCGACCATTTTTTTATTATTATTTTATTTCTTTCTCGTCTTCGTCGTTATAAATAAATAAGTTCTATATATTTTTCACCAAAAAAAAAATTATATTATAATTATAAAAAATACAATTAAATGCTTCAGCCATGTAATAACTTTTATATATATTTTATTTCCTTTCAAGAAGTTTTTTTTTTAAATAATTTTTTTTTTTATTTCAGGAGAATTAAATAGGCGTTCAACTGTTGGTTAGTTAGTTAATAATAATAATAGTAGTCACAGTAAGAGAAGAATAAAACGTGATAATCCACGCCCGAGCCTATTTATGTATGTTGTTGTGGTTCTCTCGATATGGAACCTGTAACGTAACCTCTATATGGTAAGTTATAAAAAATAAAGAAGAGTTAATAATAACGTATCATTATATATAGTATATGTCTACTTGACCCAGTCTCATCATTATTTAAAGTAAAAAAAAATAAGGATTTTCCGTGAGTAAAGTAATATATTTGAAGAAAAATTGTATAAAAACAGACAATTAGTTCTTAATTGACGACGTCATGTAAAAAAAAAATTTCCCCCTTTAATTTTTCTGGTTTTCATCAAAATATTTTTTTCTTTACATTTCCTTGTATTTATCATTAATTTTGTAAACTATTATTTTTAGTGAGGAGAGGCATTTAATTATTTATTTAAATTTCTTTTTTTTTCAGCACAAACGATGAAAGCAGTGACGGAAAACTTCAAAAAAATTTTCTAATTAATCCAAACCAAGCAAAAATTTTCCAATTAATCCAAACCAAGCAAAAAAATTTTCTTTCAGGTTTAAGCCCCAAAATAAAAATCCGTCTCTGGATGGAAGAAGAAGGAGCGTTAACGGTTTACTTTTCATTTATTTATTTTCATTCATTACAGTTGCCATTATTATAACTTCTGGGAGTGCTTGTGCTACCAAACAGTAAGCTGTAATCTTCAATATGCGTGCCATTAATTACAACGTACTTATTACACTCCAAGTACAGCAAAAAACTAACAGCAAACAGTATCTAAGCAATAATATTGCATTTAATTATATAATAATTCGCTTGTTTTTTTTTTCATTATTATTACTATTATTTTTTGTTCGCTCGACGAGATATCCATGGGTTAGGTCATTACAGTTGATAATTACGTTTAATTAAGACTTTTTGAACGAAAACTCATCGGCAATCACGACAAAAAAATTTTTCGGGGCATCGCGACATGACGTCATAAACATGAGAAAGGAGACACCACGAAAAAAAAATGTAAGATCCGTCGTAGACAAAACACCCATAATCATACTAATAACAATATCATAAATAAACTTGCACTTGTGTGATATGTCTCTACTCTCTCGGCGTTTACCACAATAGGCCAACAACACACGCCGAAAAATATTTACGCGTCATAATATCATAAATTTTGTGTATTATGTGCCCCATGCCAGGCACAATGCGTAAAATGGGATCGATATACGTTGTCGTGAAGGTGCAAAATAAAACAGCTGATGATGATAAGAAAGGCCCGCCACAAAAAAGGCATGAATTAACAAAAATTTTTGCGGGAACATTTATATTAAGCGACGTAAAAATTCGTAAAAGAAGATGATGATAATTATTTTTATTATTAAATATTAGTCGCAGCGTCATGAGAGACTTGCTGTTTAACATAAAAGACGAGCGAAGTTCAAAGCCTTTTAATGTACAAAAAGTGCTTGTAATGCCAATGATGGCCGATTTAAGGGGTCGATATTTACACAATGTCAAACAAATTGGCTTGAAATTAATGACTTTTTGCATGAATTTGTTGAAATGTGTTGTTCGGGTAGGTTACATGACGTTAATTTGACAGATGACAAGTGTCAACTGTTTGACTATTATTTTGAGGTTAACGTTCTATTTTTGGAAGTTTAAAATTATTTTTTTGATAAAATAGTTAAAAATTTATCAAAAATTTGAATTTTATCGAAAATTTTGACAGATGTCATTTTTTTTAAATTTGACATCTGTCAAATTTTCGATAAAATGTCAATATTTGAATGGTTTTAGGTTATATTTTAATAAATTAATCTCAAAACTATAGAAATATTGACATTTTATCAAGAATTTGACAGAATTCAAAATTTTGATATTTGACATCTGTCAAATTTTTGATAAAATATAAATTTTTAAAAAATTTGAGGTCATATTTTATTAAAATAACCTCAAAATTTTTTCAAATATTGACATTTTATCGAAAATTTTGACAGATGTCAAAATTTTGATATTTGACATCTGTCAAAATTTCTGATGAAATGTCAATTTTTGAACAATTTGAGGTTAATTTATGATAAATAACCTCAAAATTGTTCAAATATTGACATTTTATTCGATTTTCTTAAAGTAAAACAAAACTATCGAAATTTTTTTCGCAAATCTTGAACAAAACATTGAACTAGAATTCATTTTTTTTTATTATAAATTTGTGCAAAAATTATTCATCAATTCAGATTTATTTATCAAGTTCCTTGTCTGTCCAGTTTTTGTCGCTGATGCTCTCTTGTATTTGAAATTTAGATCGTCTTCCAAAAAAAAAAATAACAAATATATACATCGCAACAAAAAATAATATTCAATGTCACGTTTCTTCCTTTTTTCTCTCTTACTTACGAGTTATCTCTTTCAAACGATATATTATTATTATTATTATTACATAAACGGTTCTTTTGTATTGTATGTTAACATATTCCAATTTTCATGTTTATTAGACATGTTACGTTTCGCATGCAGCATCGTCGTCTCGACAGAGCAAAATAAAAACAAAAGTGACACATTTTTTCTCTTGTCTTGCTTTTGACAAACGGGCCGTCGGAGTGACGTCACATATCAAGTGTCAAGTAGCTGTCAATGGGACCTGTCAAAATATCGATTCATCATTTCTCTTCGCGTAGGACTCTCGGAGAGACTTAGACTAATAATAATTGTATGTAAATTATCAATTTAGTCGTCTGGTCAAGTTGATTGTCTCATTTCCAAGAATTTCTGAGATGAGAGAGTTTGATGACATTTTAGGGAAAAAAACTAATAAAAGTCATGAATTCAATCATCGTCATTTTTACACACCTTGAGGATGATACAAAAAAAAATCTAAAGACAAAAAATCTACTTAAAAATTCTTTTCTCTTTATCCATGCATTCTTTGGGTACTTTTAAAGCAACGTAGATCGTGCAGAGACACCAAAAAAAACTCCACAAAGCAAAGCGCGCAGATTCTTTTCAGTCACTGAAATATTTAATCAAAGCCCGAAATCAGAATCTAAAGAAAAGAAATATTTAACGTTAAATTTACGAGAGTGTTGGATAAAAAGTCGTGATATTATTTTGAACAAACGCTTTTTTGTGTGTGAGCGATGTCAAAATCCTAAGAAAACCAAACTTAACTCATATTATGTTGAATCATTATATTATTATAGATTTTTTTTTTGCTCTTTCGTTAAATATTGTCATGGACTGCATTATAACTGATACAGATTAATTTCTGTCGAGTCATTACACCACTTTTGAAACGCAGGAGACTTTGCACTGTCATTCTTTTTAACCAACTTTTTTATGTGGGACTGAAGAAATGCCTAACCGACGTGTTGTCTGGTAAGTAACTAAAAAATGAAATAATTAATCCAAACCAAGCAAATAAAAAATTTTAGTGAATGAAAATAATTTTTTTATAATTAAATCATGTGATATATTTAAATATATTTTTATAAAAAAATATCTTTGATCAAAAAACATCATTAAAAAAAACTTTTTTGACAAACATTAACAAGTTATCCATTAAAGATCGACGAGCGACAATTTTCTTTTATTTTTTGTTAAAAATATTTCTAACGTGTCACATTTTTATATATATATATACTATAGACATGTGGATATTTATAGTGTGACAAAAATATATTCAATATAAAAAATAATAAAAATACCAAAGTTTACTTTTATTTTAAAATATATATATAAAAAAACATACATCATCATATATATACTCATCACACATGTGTGACGAGAGAAGAGAGACAAAATTGATGAAATGACCTTATTTTAAATGATTATTATCATGAACAAGATCATTCTGTCCCCTTCTTGATTTTGATACAACTTTGATGATGATGATGATGTTACGATCACAAAAAATACTGGTTCTTGTATAAAAATATATCATGCTAATAAAAATATTATAAGGCAACGACGTTGTGGTAATAAAAATTTGCGAATTTTTATCTCTCGTAGATTCATCTAGATTTAGGGTCGGTCTGTCGGAAAAAGGTGTAAAATCAATGTCATAACAAATGTATATTTTTTTTTTCTAAAAATTATAATAATACGAATAAATTTTATAACAATCACAAATAATGAATGGTTCATTACTTTTTTTTCATATTCGCCCTATACAACATACATGTTGAAAATTGAATTGTTTGTTATAAGAAAGAAGTGTGTTGTATATGGAAATAAATTAAAAATAGAATTTATTCAAAACGAGCATAAAAACATGTAAAATGATGAATTAGGAATTGTTTATATGATTTATACCATACATATATACATATTATATATGTTACGGCGCCCATGAATGTATAAACAAAAGTGAGCAAAAATAATATGCTTCAATTGTTTAGAATTCGCTAAAAATATATATATTCATAATATATATGATACAAGAGAAAAGCATCACCCATCATCAAGCGTCGAAATATAATAATCAGAGTGAGTGTCATGTCAGAAGCGTAATAATAATAATAATAATAATGGAGAAAAGCAAACAAAATATTCTATTCTACAAATAGATTCATATAGTAGAGGAAAAAAACACATATATCATATATCATCCATGGGCTAGTGAACTTAAAAAGATTTATTTGATTTTTTTTCCTCTTTCTATCCTCGAGCGTATATATCTTTTGTGCGTATGTTGTGGATTCGAAATAGATCAAGCATCGAAAAAAAAAATAAAAATCTAATGTACAAATATTGGGTTGCCTTTTCAAACCATCATCATCCTTTTTTATTATTATATATATTTTGTATGTTATAGATTTTTTTTATTTTTTTAAATAAATAAATATTAAAAAAAGGATGCGATCATACAAATTTCAGCTCTAATTGTCTCCGGATGCTTATTTGTATATTTTTAACGACTCAAGGTCTTTATTTTCCAAGTATTATATTTTTTCTGATATTATCTATATCTTATAGCTTTCTTTGTATAATAATATTATACTTTATGAGAACATATATGTTGCCGCTATTTTTAAAGTTAAAAAAAATATTTTATATGCAAAGTAAGAAGTTTTGTGAGTCAAGTGCGCTCGCTATCTAAAAGTACGATCACGATCCTTTCATTCATTCATATTAAATATATATGTAGAAAAATATATATATGATGAAACATGACCTTTATTACAGGTTCACTTTGTTTTATTTTTATTATGAGATTTGAGATTTTATTTCAAAAGAGCGCGATTTCTAGTTTTATTTAAAAAAAAAAGATTTTAACTTAAATTTTTTTTTTAAAAGTTGATCAATCATATATAACATAACATAACATATATATTTTTAAAAAAGTTTCGTTATCTGACTTAATTATATATTATTTTGTTTTATCTATTAATGTGTTGATGGACCCTTTTTTTACATATAAACGATCGCGTTCAACAGATAAAAAATTTTCTGTATAAAAAACACCAATTAAAGTGTTTCGAAACGCGTTCTATCATATATATTATAATACATCACGATTTCTGTTTTAAATTATTTATTAAATTAGATCGAAGGTTCTTTCTTCTAAATATCTCGTTGGATTTTTTTTTTGTATTTTTGTTACAAAAGAGCAACAAGAACTTGTTCCCAAAAAAAAAAAGTACACAAAACAACAACAACGAAAAAAAATATCCGACGATACAAGTCTCTAAAAAAAATATAATATAAAAGTTAGAGTCAGATGAGAGTGAAGAAAAAAAAATGAACAAGAATCCAAAATGGCCGTAATTGATTGATGATCATCTTTTTTCTGTGTTTCTGTTCAATTTAAAAGTTATGTGTGCTTGCCTCTCTGCCTGATGCCTTTAACTTTTTTTTTTTTTTTCATTTTCGTAGAGTCGAGATATATTCAAAAAAGCATGTATAATAAACACACATGTACTCATAATAATAATACGACTCTCCAACAAAGTGTGAGACGAGAAATATATGCTTGATTTTTAAATGTTAATGTTATATTTTATAAAAAGTATACCCACATATACTATATATGTTATATAAATGTACAAAGATATGATACTTTTTTTTCCTTCGTTTTCAAAAAGAGGACCGAAACATTTTATTTTGTTCGAAAAAAAAAATATTCAAAGTCTCACAGCATGATGTGATGAATTTAGGCGCATCTCTGCTTTTTTGACATATCGTCTCAAAAATTAAGTTTAAATAAATTAATAACGCTTATTGCTTTTAAATTAGTATATATATGCGTCATTTCAATATTTATTGAAGAAAAAAATATTAATCACGACTTTTAAATAAAAATCTCAAAATATTTTATTTTTTTTATGTTTAAGGCAGGTAGCATGATAAGCAAAAAAAAAAATTAAAAGACACTGAACTTTACTTGTCCATCAAAAATTTACACTTAAAGTAACTTTTATGCACATTTTATTTATTCAATATGACAGCTCAAGGTCGATCTAAATGGAGACCATTAATCATAATCTATAATAAACATAATAGTAATAATATTTAAGTTTTATTTTTATAAAAAAAAAATAGTAACATGACTTTGTCTTTTCTTTATATTATATATAAATATATTAATATTTACTTTTTAATGTTTATTTTTATATTTCTTTATTATTTTTATAAAAAAAATACTGCATGATGAGCAAAGATATTAAAAACTGATAAAAATGACAATATAAAAGAAATTCATTAGAACGAGCTTCTGATAAAAAAAAATTAAAAAAAAATGTATGACAAAAATTTTGATTTATTGGTTTTGATAAAACTTGAGAGTTATGTTGTGATTTTCTTTAATTTATATTAAAAAAATATAAAATCACTGAAAATATTTCTTTATCTAACTTTAATCGCAATCATTCAAAAAATTCATATGTACATATCGTGTCATATATATATAATAATACGAACGTAATACACCGGTCCGCCGCCATAAATCATGTTCACCGTCGGTATTTTTGTTTCATATTATCGTGTGTATGTTTTGTTACGAAAAGGCGCTTATACATGATTTTTTCGAATTTTTTTCGGTATTAAATGATAAAAGTGCACAAGTAACATATTTTCTTATCATCTTTTTTTTTTTTTTTGAGAGATAATACAATTTTATTATCGCACGAAGATAATCATCATCATCATCACACTTGCTGCTGCTTACTTAATTATTATTATTATTATTATTGAGATCACATTTTATTTTAAGATAATTTTTTTTATTATTAATTTAAAAAAAAATATTTTTTTTAAATAAATTTTTAATTATTAAATATTTTTAATAATAATATATTTTTTAAATTAATTTTTGAAAAAAAAATATATTTTTTTAATAATTTTTTTAATTATGTTTTTTTTTATAATTATATATTTTTAAAAAATAATTTTAATTTTTTTTTTAAATTGTCACAAATCTTCACTTTTTATTATTATTTATTTTTTATTCACAATAAATAAAAAAATATATATATTATAATTGTACTTACCCTAGGTTGAGCCATTAATGCTCTTGGTGTGGCTTCAAAGTCTATATCTGCCACTTTATACTAAAGAAAACAACTAATTTAGAACAAGGCCTTGTTTTATTTTTCGGCCTTTTTCAAGTTATTTTTTTTTTAAGTTTTGTAATATTAATATTTATATTAATTAATATCTCTTATCAGAGTCCTATAATAAGTTTAATTTTTGTGTCTTTTTTATATAAAAGTTTTTATTAATATTATTATTGTGGCTCGTAAATTTTTTGTATACATGAATATTTTTTTATCCAATTTTTTTTATTAAGTCCAGTATACTTCGTTTTTTTTTATTATTATTTAATTTTTAATAAATATATTATTTATAACATTTATTATTTTTGGTATACTTTATTGTTTATTTTTTTTTTTAATTTTTCACCAAATTTATATTTTATTTTTTTTAAAATATATTTTTGTTGTGTAAATATCTCACAAAAAATTCACCGTATACGTATTTTCTTTCAAATAATTTTTTATTATTTATTGTTGCTCGTATCGCTTGTCATATCCTTCGAAATTTATAAGTTGATATTTTTTTTTTGAAGGATGAGATCAGTTAAAGTCCCGAAAATAAAAATAAAAATAAAATGCACTTTTATTCGCTTATGTTGGTGATGTGTTGATAATAACCGCACCGGTCGATGTGATTAATGATGCTTCTTTACTCTTCTTGTGAGCAACTCACCAACATAAGTTTTTGTTGTTTTTGTTAATGGGCCCGGCGAAATGGGCTATGATAGATTTTTCTTCATTTTTAATTTTTTTAATAATTTATTTTATTTTTTAAAATATAAATTTTATCGCGCGCGAAAGTAATATCGAGGTGTCCGTGTCTTTATTATTATATGTGACGATAAAGAATAATAATAAAACTGAAATAATTCTTTTGCGAGTTTCGGTTTACTACTCTCGATCGGAGCGAGATGTCGTGTATGTGTGACGGCGAGAGCGAGACTCGATGCCCGTATATCTTTCTGTGTTTTTACTTCGGTAAGTTATTTGTCAAAATAATATAATGTTGCTGCTGCTGCTGGATTCCTTTCTCTCCGCGCTACTATATAGTATTATATTATTATTATATTTTCTTGTCTTATGGATGATGATAATAATAATAGGTAGTAGTAATAATATAAAACAGAGCGACGCACTAAACACGTCGTACGCGATTCGAAGGCAAATATACACTGTCAATCAAAATGAATGTGCCAGTTGTAAGTATCTTGCATGCGAACATATCGTCACTACACAAATCATACAGCTCGTACCGCTGCCACAGACCCATGTACCGTAGCGAGATGATAAATACGCCCATTAACGTTCAACGCCCAATGGCGGAGTTATATATGGGGCATCCGTACGCTACGTAGCTACGGCGCAAAATTATACTTTTCGAGTCGAGAGATAGCTATATACCATTATTTATATGGCTAACAAGGAATGAATGAATGCGCATATACGCGACGCGTACGGTACGAGTATCTACGAAAGGTACGGCGTTTCAGAAAAGAAACAAATGACTTTATTCCCATATTATGACTGGTGCCTTATACAAGAAAGAACATAAGCATGAATGAGACGAGTAGCATGATTTAGTGCGCACATGCAGAAATTTGTTGCATGCACATTTATTTCCATATGCAAGCCATACACACATACGTACGGTACGTACGGTACGTATGATTGAAAATGGGAAAAACTCCACTTCGAAGAAGGAAAAAAAGGAAATCTATCTACATACATATAAATAACTCTACAGCTCTTTATATCATCAAGCGGCAAGCAGGAAAATTGAAGCACTCCTATTACTTCTGAAATAATATCCTTCAGGCTACACATACCGTATACCGTACCATACAGAGAAAATGTAATAATATTTAAAGGAAGACTGATTTTCCTGCTATTTTATTCTATTTTACATTATACGAAAAACTGGCATCACTCAATTTTACATGGATAGGATGCTATTTTATTATAATTTTTTTTCTTGTGCAATTTTTTTAAATATTCTTTCTTTTTGATACTTATAACGGTATACCTATGTGTTTTATCTCGACCAAAAAATTTATGCAAAACTGCAAACAACTTGAATCAATATTCAAAATCTTTAATCACACCTCCGCCCAATATTTTAAACAAAGTAATAAATCAAAAAAATTTTTTTTACCCTATTCTTTAACATATATATTTTTTTAATAATTTCAAATCTCTTGATACGATAGAAGACGATTTTTTTTCGGGTGTGATGAAAATTTATTTATCTGTGTTTAATCAAAAACCAAACAATCTCTGTACCGTACATTATGAAATTGCCCCATGTTGATACATATGAAAAATAAAAAAAAACTATACAATAAATTTTCACTCAATAAAATTATCCACAAAAAGCAGACATTTAAAATAAAATACAACATTCATATCCGTGTTGTATATATATATTTTCTATGGTCCATACAAAAATTAAAATAAAAAAAATAATAATAATAATGTACTAAAGGAACTTCTTCTTTGCTGCATAAAAGTTTTTTTTTTTAGCTTAAAAAAAATTATTATTATTATTTTTATTATTTTTTTAGCTTAAAATTGGAAATATAACAAAAACAAACAGGATTCATTCATTTCTGAATTATTTCTAACACTTTCCTATACACGAAGTCTAAGTGTTATACAGCAATCCCCTCCCCTTTCAAAAATTCATGTTCATTCCGCGATGTGTATATGAACGGAAAGAGATAGAAAATAACCAGAATTTTGAATGAACGTACATTTGTGCAACATACGTACTAAAGGGATTCCATTTCCATTTTTATGATGGTTGAAAGGGAAGATATATGATATGTAAGAGGTTAGAAAGAGACAAATATATAATATTCAAGTCAAAAAATGCACTTTTCTGCATTAATATAAAACTGGCGTTATCATTACAGCATTCTTTCGTACGTGACGTTGAAGTTGATGATGAAGAAATAAAAAAAAGAAGAAAATGATATATATTTTTTACCTTTTCCTACGCGTCTTTCATCTTCTTCTATGTGGATGCTCTCGAGTATCATCCCCATTTTTTGATTTGATACAGACACGAATATAACATGATGTATAACAACAATAATATTAACACTTGACTTCTATCGAGCACAGACCCATATATTATCTCTCTCTGCAAGTAGCTGTCTATGGGATATATGTTATTATATTGCAATGCATCAACAAAATTAAAAATATTACACGCCGGCCTCTTGCACTCCCAATGCTGCTGCTGCTTTTTATATTTATATATGTTACATATATAGGATAAAAATTATGATAAATTATTTTTTGAATTTCATTATTAAAATTTTATTTATTTTTTTTATTTTTTTTTTAATAATGAATTTTTAAGGTATTCTGGAAATTCCCGAAAAATGTGCTAATTTTATACCTGTGATGATTGAAAAATAAACAACAAACCACCAAACTATATTTGCATCCATTACCATCCTTAATGAATTGTAATTATTATTGCTTGTGGGCAAGCGAGCTACCCACAAACATAACAGGCACAAAAAAAATAACGTTTTAAAACAATGATAATAATTATTATTATTGTTATGTTATATTATATACATATATATTTTTTGCCTGACAATAATTATTATTGTATATTTTGCGAAAAATGTACAAATCTAATTTTTTTTTTGTATAAAATGTAGTTTAATTTGTGTATTTTTATGGGCGACACAATCATTATTTTGTACATTTCATACAAAATGCAACAATAATTGGGTGAAACAACATTAATGGTCACAAAAATTAGATGAGTTGCATAATTTTTTAGTAGTTGTTAACATTTATTTGGTAAATTTATATATAAAATAAAATTTTGACCTTTTTCAATGAAATACAAATTCATTATTATTATTATATTAATGAAAAATGCTTTTTGTATATAAGTTAAAATATAATAATAAAAAGTCGATAATCCTTTCTATTGTTTTAAGTTGAAATATTTAAGGAATTTTTGTTAAAGGTATCAATGAATAAGATTTTTTTGGTTTTACCTGAAAAATTAAATTTCATTAAATAAAATTTTTAACTTTAAGACAATGAAGTTTAATTTTTCAGGTAAAATCAAAGGTTTATGTTCATTGATACCTTAATGAATATTTTTCATGTAAAAAAGAGTTGCAAAAGTAAAAAATAAATTATTTCGAAGGAATAATTTTTTTTATTTTTATTTATCTTAAATAAATATTATTAATATTTTTTTATAATAATAATTAAAAAAATTAAAATTATAAAATAAATAAATTAATCAAATTAAATAATTAAAAATTAATATAATTTATAATTATTATTTAAATATTTAATTCAAGTTTTTTTGCAAAAATAATTTAATTTTTTTTTAAATTAATAATTTTTTTTTTTTTCAAAAGATTATTAATAATTAAAAATTAATTTAAAAAAAATTAATAATAAAATTAAAATTTAAAATAATTAAACCTAAATAATTTAATTTTATTTAAAATTTAATTAATTTTTTAAATATAATTTAATTATTTTTTTAAATTTTAATTCAATTAATTATTTAAAAAAATTAAGTTTTTTAAAACAAAAAATTTTAGTAATTTTTGTCTCGATATTTGTTTGAAAAAAATATTTAATTTATTATTTTTTAATTTTATTTATTATTTTTATTTAATTAATCTTAATAATTATTTTAAAAAAAATTAACAAATAATTATTAAATTAAATAAATTAATAATTATGAATAATTATTAATTACAAATTAATCATTGAAAATCTTTAAAAATTTGCTAAAATTAAATTATTTATTTAATAAAAGTAATTTTTAAAAAATTAAAATAATTTAATTAATTAAAAAATAATTTTTTATTAATGAAAAAATAAAAAAAAAGTAAAAATTGCAAAAAAAATATATATATATTTTCGTAGAAAAACAAATCAACAACATTAGATGGACATGATGCTAAACACATACACAAGCACACATTATTATTATGATTATTCAAAAATTTTTTTATCGTCATCTGCATAAAACACATTTTCAATAAGAACCCGAGCGAGAACTGAAGAACTGATTTTAAATGATCCAGACTATCAGACAAATAAAATTTGCATATTGAAACGATTAATTTTATATTGAAAGAGTTTCTTCTTCTGCTCTTCTCATATATGTTTGAGTGTTTTTTTTTTTTGTTGAAATGTCTACCAAAAAAAAAATTTTTTTTTTCTTGGATATTTTCATGTATTTATGAGAATTTGTAAGAAAGATGCTCTCGCGAAAACATTATCATAATATCTACACGAAATCCATAATCGCACATCTACATGAGATTTTGAGGCGGCTCAACGATTTTGAATGATACATTTATTCAAATTATTTTTCCGAAAGTTGTTTTATTTTTTTTTATTTTTTTATCATTATGCGATTATTGATCTTTTTTTCGTTTAAAAATTAAAACAAAAAAAAATATAAAATTTGTGCAGAAGTTTAATAGTTTTTTTTAATATGAATATTTAAATATTTTTGGAAGAGTTAATAAAATTTATAGAGTGAGAAATATTTTATATGCGCCGATAACGACCATTAATGAGACGAGTTGAGTTGTTTTATGGGTTCAAGGCCGTGACTTATGATAATTTTTATTATTTTTTTTTTTAATAAAAATAAAACGCCCGTAATTATCTAAAATTTTATGAAAAATTTAAAAAAATATTTTTGTAATATTTAATAATAAATAAACGTAAAAACCAAAACCAAACCAACAAAAGATAAATATCTGTCAAAATGTTGACAGAATTACTAGAAATACTTGTTTGATTTTTTTTTTCGTGTAAAATATAAAAACCCGAATGTGAAACTGATGATTTGACTGCGATGGGATGTGTGATGTCTGTTTAGTCTATTTTATGTTGTCTGTTACTCTTTTTGCCGAGAGTTGTGTACATTATTAAATAATGTGTAAAATTTATCATCATTTATTCATGAATTATGTGATGTTAAATGTTTGCCTCTGCACAATTTATTGTTTTATTGCAATATTCCTGTACATTTTAACACGCCGCAATACGCATCGATAGCGATCAAATAAATATTAAATGTATTTTTTTTTACATTTTTTTGTGGTTGTAATAGACGCCATCCATCCAAACGCGAGATTAATGTGCTTAATGCGGTAGGTTACAATTTTAATGTTTTTGGTTTTACGTTTTTTAACGGAGAATTTTCAAAAATAGAGTTTATGAATAATATTGTGAAGAATAATATTTTAAAAAAAAAGCGACAGATTACAAGATTTTTGTTTGAAATTTAGATGTTTAAGTTAAATTAAATTAAATTAATTTTAAATTAATTAATTTATTTATTTTGATTAATTTTAAAATAATTTGTAATAATTCTTCAAATGTTTTTTTTTGTTAAAATATAAAATAAATAAAAAAAATAAAATATAATATTTTTTTTAAAAAACTATCTTTTAATTTTTTTATATTCCAGAATAATATAAATTAAATTATTTTTTACAAATGTGTAAATTTTTTAATGAAATTTCAAAATTTATATTTTTTTTATTTAATTAAATATTTTATTAAAATAAAAAAATATAAAAAAAATAAAAATATTAAAATAAATTATTATTATTATTATTTTTATTTTTTAAAAATAAAACTTTTGGATAAGAATTTTTTAAAATATTTTAAATTAAAATTTTAAAAAAATTTTTAAATTTTTTAAATAAAATTCGAAAGTTTAGATTTTTTGCTAAAATCTTAAAATTAAACAAAAAAAAAATTAATTTTAGCCCTCAAATTAAATTATTTTTTTTTATTTTTGTTAATTTTGAAAATTAAAATAAAATAAAAAAAATTGACTTTTTTATCAAAACTTTCAAAATAAATGAAAAATTTATTCAAAAATGTTTATTAATAATATTTTTAATTAAATATTAATTAAAATTTTTATTTATTTTAAAAATATTTTTAAAATTTTTAGTTCTCAAAACTTTAAAATTATATTATTTATGATTTTTCAAAACCAAAATAAAATATTTAAAAATACTCAAAAATTTATTTTCTTTTAAATTAAAATATTTATTATTAAAAAAATTAAAAATAAGAAAAATTAAATTATAAACAAAAATTACTCAATTTAACAAAAAATTGGTAATTTCCCCAAAAATTATATAATTGCCAAAAAAAATTACTTTATAAAATTAATCCTCAATAAAATTAACTTTCATTACAATTATCAACTCCAAAACGCACGACACTCACGAAAAAAACGTTAAAATCCACACAAAAAGTGGGGGGACACATTAAATATTTTACGAAACATTCAGAAATTTTTAATCAAGTTCACGAAGGTTGTGCCTGTCAAGCTTGTCAATCAAGCGGAGAAGTAACGGAGAAATTTAACAGAAATTTCATTTTCTGAATATTTCATGCCATGAGCCATTCCACATTAATGCCAAAAATAAAAAAGAATTCCAAAAACGAAAAATTTTCTTCATACAAAAAAAAAAGAAATTAAATTTACTGACTTTTGAACTTTTTTTTCTTCTACGCGCGCATAATATAATTTATTAATCTCACATTCACTTGAATATTTATCTCCTTCCTTTTTTCGTCTTATCATCAAATCTCGCAAAAAAAAATAAATAAAATAATCGACAACTTGTTAATATATATGATAATAATTTAAATATCGCAAAAGAAATTTATAGCCATGCACGCATCATCATCGTCATTCATTTTGTTGCGTTTTACTCCAGATAAAAGCACCATAATTAACACGAGTGAGTTTTATGTGCGATGAAAAGTAATATTAATAGTACTTTTTTTACTCCTCGTCGTTTCGTCGTCGTCGTCGTAATTTAAAAAAAAATAAAATATTTATCATTATGTTGCCGTTGTTACTGTTTAACTAAATTAGTTGCATACCGAGTGATTTATATTCAATCAAAATTTCATGTCAAATTAGAGACAATTTATTTAAACAACGCATTTAATATATTTCAACGTTTATAGCACGTGCTTTTGGCTCAAATATAAAATAAAATGATAATAATAATAACACAGACAGAAAAAAATAGTATTTATTTTATTATTTTTTGCATAAATATAAATCAATATAAATGCACGGGCATTTAGAGCTTAGCACTTTAGCGTTAAATGGTGTTGTTTTATTTTAAACATCTCTATGTTTTGCATATATTTATCATTATTATAGAGATTCGCATTAAAATGAATAAATTAATTATTGATTAATATAATTAATATTGAAATGAAATGCAAATGGATTTGTGATAGTGTGTGATGCAAATAACATTATGGCTTCTTCGAAACATAATAATTGTGCCCGATCGCGAAATTTATGTCAATATAATAAAAATAATTATTATAATAAATTTTCGATGATTTGTTACTAACGATTATTGTTTTAAATAACAATATTTAAGTAGTTGTAACTTTATATATTTAAAAAATAATAACAATAAAATACCGAAATATATGTTAATGTTGATGAAAAATTAGTGAAAAAAATTTTTTTGGGTAGCGCCATCTACGAAATGGTAGATGTTGAATAAATTTGGTAGGTGTGTTATTTATGTATGTTGAACATTATTAATGATAATGATGATTTTCGTTAATAATTTATACATATTTTATAAAAATTATATTGGTAATAATAATTTGTAAAAAATTTGAATTAAATTTTATTTTTTTAATAAATCAAAACTGAATAATAAATTAAAAAATATTAAATAAATAAAATAAAAATTTAAATAAATAATATTTTTATAATCCTAATTTATTTTTATTAACCTAAATATTTATATTATTTTTAAAATAATTTCGATTAATTAATAAATTTATATTTTAAAAAAATTCAATATATTGCGATTATTTGTAAAAAAATTAAAAATGTTGTAAAGATTTTATAATTTTATTTAATTAATTTTAACAAATTAATTAAATTTTTATTAACTTTAATTAAATTAATTATTTAAAAGAAAAAGTAAATATACAATGAATTTATTATAAAAAAAATATATAAAAAGATTTTTTTATTAAAAATTAAATTGAAAATTAAAGATATAAATATTAAAAAATTATAATTATTATTTTTTAAAAATTAAGATATATAATTTAATAAATATTTATATATAATTAAGAAATATAAAACAAAATTAAAATAAATACTATTAAAAAAACACAAAATAAATTATAAACGCAAATTTTCAAATCCCAATGCACATTTTTTAATTCACAATTAAAAATTATTTTATTTTATTTTTTATGTTATTTCTTTAATTAATTTTTAAAATCTAAATTTTTAATTTAAAAAATTAATTAATTAAAATTTTTAAAATAAAAAATATTTAATACTGAATTATTTAAAATAAATTAAATTAAAATAAAATTTAAAATCTAATTGATTTTAATTAGAAATTATATAATTTTTTTAAAAATCATTTGTTAAAATTTTAAATTAAAAAGTTTTAATCTACACGTTTGAACCTTTCACAAGAACCTTTTTATAATTTCTTTATAAATAATTTAAATAAAAAGAAAGAAAATTATTCATATTTTGTTTCAATGTGAAATAAAAGAAATAAAAAAAAAAATAAAAGAAACGAAATTCTTAATTAACTTCTTATTTTACGGTGTTCATTTGGAACGAAATGCTCAAAGTTACAAAGAACCACACCGATCTCAACAACAGCATGCCATGATAATAAATGGACAACTATTACACTATTAAATGATTAAATGTATATTAATCAAAATGCGTGTTCACCTTCGTTTTCCTCCACACACACATTTATTAATATTAAACTTTAACATATATTTTACATGATAAACATGTATGTTAACATGAGATATTGATACAGGAACGATAATTTTGTTAAGATGAAATTATTATACTTCTTCTCCTTGCCATCTCCAGTTGTTGTTGTGCTGCTTCGTTCTTACGGACATAAAGAGACAACATGCAACATATGTAAATTAAAATGAATGGCATGCACATGAAGTGTCTTTACACTGAGAAATGTACATTAATTTTGCATTTTGTGAAATCAAGACAAACCTTGTGCAGTAATATTTGAATGAAAATATTCAGTTTTGCTCGCAACTAAAAGGTATTAATTTGAATAATATTAAGAAGAAACTCCGTTCGGGAGAGTTATTTATGGTTTTTGGGCTCGGATGGATAGAACGCAAAATGTTAAAAGGTGTTAGAATGTCGTCTTGCTCTCTGTCTTGTAGCCCATAAATGGGTGATCAGATACTTTTAGATGGCGATATGAATCAAATTATCGTAGAGACACGATACCAAGGCAAAAGAAAATGGATAGAAATTGAAATGTAAGATACTTTATTACAATGAAATAGTAGTAAATTGACGTGAATTAATGTTACGCCACACTTTATTTCTAATATTTTTTTCATAATATTACAAGTTATTTACGCGTTAAATTGTTGAAATTTTGATTTTGAGAAAGATAACTTCTGAAATGTTTAAAATTTTATTTTTTTGACATAAGTAGAACAAATATTTTTTTTAATAAAAATATAAATTTTTAACATTTTTAGTTATACAAAGTTTAGAATTAATTTCGAATATTTATTTTTGTGACTTAAAGTAACTTCCCTTTAACAAAAAATTAATTTTGCTTAATTTGGATTATTTGTTTATACATATTTAAAAGTTGAAAATTATTTTATTTTATTTTTTTTGATTATTTTATTTTATTATTAATTATTTTATTTTTTAAATCTTTTTTGTAATAAACAATAAGAAAAATATAATTAAATTTTCATAATTTTCTGCAAAAATAATTCTAAAAAGACAAATCAAGTTCAATAAACCCAGTGCATATTTAAAAAAAAAATTATCAAGAATTTAAAAAAATATTTGAAAGTTCACAAAATAAAAATATAAAAATTAAAAAAATTAAATTACATAAGTAAAAAAAAATTAAAACAAAATTCACAGAAACCAAGAAAAAAATAATTTAAAAAAAGTCTTTTAATTTTTATAAAAAAAACGAAAGGAAGAAAGAAAGTTTGTTACAGATCTCCTCTTGTCTTATCTTTGACTGCGGTACCTGTGTGTAAGTAAATATCTCGTAATGTGCCTTGTCTAAGCAAACTATAAACACCCCTTGTTCCCTTTTTAATCTATCCTCAAAACATAGTCAATATGTTGTTATTCATGCTGATATAGATTTATTACCATGTGCAACAAGAAATAACTTTGAAAAAAAAAGAAATAGATCAAAAGTCTTTTCATCTATTATTTCCGACGAAATCGAGGGTCTCGCTTTCTAATTTTAGAAAGTTTTTATTTTATTTTTTTTTCCTTCTTCTTCTTAAATGTGTCCTGATACCTTCTTCTTCTTATTTTTACTTTTAATTGTTCAGCGACTTTTCGATCTTGTTCTTTTTTCGTTGAAATGAAAAAAAAAATAAAAATTTTAAAAGACAAGACAAAAATTTTAAGAGGGTGATCAATCTATTTTAGTTTTTATTTTTATTTATTTCTCTTTTTTTTCGTCATGTGCATGACTTATGTCGCTTCATCGAATATCATATCCCGGGAAGAAGCAGAGAGACGAGTCCCAGAAAAATATTTTTGTTACTGCAATTGAAAGATTAATGATCGGAGCGCTTCGTTTGGCAGAAAAATGCACACAAACACAGGCAGAGGAAAGAAAGAAAGAAATGTTGACTCAGATCATTAAATAAATATAAAGATGATGTTTGCATGACTGACTTGCCATATAAGAGACGAGAAGCGAACAATTTTATTTTTCCTGTTCTTCGTTCGTTGCTTTACTTTTTTACTTTTTTGAAGATCATGCGCCGGTATCTGCACCGATGATAATTCCTGTAAGCAAATCAACTTGAATAAATTTGCATGAGAAAATTTTTCTCCTGCGATATGTCGTGCGATGATGATGATGTTGATGCCTTTGCTCTTTTATTATTTTTTTCTTGTGTCGTGTTTTCGGGTGATGTATCGATTTCAAGCTGGAATGTTACGGCAATTTTTTATAATTTTATCGTTTTTTGTGCAATTTTTTAATTTTTCAAGAATTTGAGGGTAATTAATGGGAAGAAATTTAATAATGAGTCATTTTATTGTAAGGAATTTCAATATTTTGAATTGAATTTATATCAAAATTGAAATTTTTTAATTATTAAAAATTTTAAGAAAATTTCTTTTATATTTTTTGTTCGCCAAAGGCTTTAAATATATATTTTTCATAGAAATTCATTAAAATTTATTATATTTAAAAATATTTTTTTTAACAAAAAGTTGCTTACATTTGCCTTTAACCAAAAATTGCTCAAATATTAAAAAAAAAATTAAAAAATTATAAATTAATTATTTAATGGATTTCCAATTAATTTTTTTATGCATTTTTGCTTTTTTGAAACTTGCAATTATTTTTTTTTTAAATTATAAAAAATTTATTAAAGAAATTATAATTTCTTTTAAATTGTTAAATTTTTTATTTAAAAATCATAAAAACCATGACAAAATAAATTAAAATTAGTGAAGAAAAAAAATTAAATTATTTTTTAAAAATATTTTTCAAAAGAATTTTCATAAAAAAATATATGTATTAAAAAATTAAAATAAAATAATTCATAAATCTTTAAAATTTATTTTTTTAATTTTATTTTATTTAAATATTTTTTTTTTATTTTTTTCTTAATATTTAATTTTTTCCAATTTATCTCTGAATTATTTAAAATAATTTTAAAATTTTTTTAATAAATCCTGAAAAACTCATAAATAAATTCAAAACAAGCAACTTCTCACATTAATTACAAAAAAAAATCACTTTAAAAAACCAACAACATTTCATAACAAACAATAAATTAAAACACTTTCGTCCGAAAATATCATCGAGATAAGGTGTGAAATTCTCCTTTCAAGCCCTTAATCGATCAATTGTCCGTACACACTGCCATAAAAAAATAAATAAACGAGTATTAATACACTAAAAACATAAATTACCATCATTAATAACTTTTTTTTTGAACAAATACAAATGAAATGAAAAAATAAAGCAGCAAAAAAATCTGTAAAAAAAATAAATCAAAATCATTGCTTATTCATTGATCTCTATTTTTTCGTTTCATTTCATTTTGTGTATTTTTTAAATAACATCTCAACACAAAATTCAACTCTATTTAATATTGATGACAGTAGTTGTCTATTATGTGCTTATGTTTGTCGAAACAACATAATTAATATACTGATTTGTGTTTTGCCTCTTACACTCATTCCAAGCAAGCAACACATTCCGAAAAAAAATTGTATAAAGATTTATTTGTTTACTCTCATAAATAATTGTTGGACGTTTTGTTACCAAGAGTAAGCAACAAGTGTGTGTGCCTTTTTTTTTGAATGATTTGTGAATTAATCATTTTATTTATTTTTTAATTTATTTTATATATTTTTCTATTTTTTTGTTTTTTTTTTAATTTAGAGAGAAATTAAATAAATAATTACTTTGAATTTTTTTCTGAATAGAAATTTTTCATTTTTTTGCATGATTTTTTAATATTTTTTATTTTACTTCAGTATTTTCCTTTTTATAATTTTTATTTATTTTTTTTATAAATTAAATTAAATTAAATTATATTAAATTTTTATTATTTATAGAATTTAATAAAAAAAATTATTTAATTATTTTAATGATATTTTTATCTCACAAATTTAATTAAATTTTTTTATTTAAAAAAAATAAAAATTCAAAATAAATTTTTCTTTTTATATTGAAATTAATTTATTATTTTTTTAATAATTAAAATTTTAATTTAATTTCACCAAAAAAAAATAAATTTTATTTTTTATTTTTTTTAAATTTATTCTCAAAAATTATTTTCTTTATTTAATTGAAAATATTCATTTTATTGCAATTTAATTTTTTTTTATTTAATTATTATTTAATTTATTTATTTAATTTAAATTTAAATTTAATTAAAATATATTTCTTTTAAAATGAAGAAAAAATAAAAATGTTTAAAAAAGTTATATTTTTTAAAATTAATTTTTTTTTTATTTTTAATTTTAATAAAATTTTTGTTAATAATTTTTTTAATTTTATTTCAAAAATTTTTTTCTTTTTTTTTTAAATAAAAATAAATTATTTTATTTTTAATTATTATTTTTTTTATTTAATTTTATTTAGAATTAAAAAAATAAATAAATAAAATAATTAATCTAAAAACTCTTGATCTAGATAGAAAATTTCCTCGACATGAATATTTACTGCCTTAATCTCTTGTTAATCATGTCACTTCCGTTGTTTCGCACTAAATACTCTCCCGAGACGACATGTTTCGTATGCAAGTCATAATTTCTTCTTCTGTCGTGTGTGTGTTTTGATTGTCATTGTGCGGAAAGCAAAAAAAAAACATTTGCACCACGTGATGTTTGTACAAGACCATCATTTATCATCTTTTTAGTGGATTTTGATTCCGATTTTTCTTCTTTTTTTTTGTTTTCGATGCCAAAAAAAAATATCCGAGAATAATGAACATCGAACGAAAAAAAAAATGTCGGCTCACGATGATGTATGAAGAATCTGGATCAAATTAGTTATTAGACATTTATAGACAGGAGAAAAAATGATTTTTTGTCTGTTATGTCTTTCGATGCGCAGCACACACGTCTAGTTGAATGAAAATTCATACAATATTCAATGAGTAGAGAGATGATATGTAACAGGTGCATATTTAAAAGAAGATAAATCAATATTTTACTGGATGACTATGAAAAATAACGTGTTTATTTTTGTAAGAGGCTGTCTGTGTGCTACTTGTTCTCCTGTTCTGTTATTTTTTCTCTTGTATTTTTGATATACAATTATTATTTTTATTGTTGTTGTAAAAATAAATCTTGTTGATTTTTGTGAACATGAAAGAAAATTTCGAGGTTTTAATTGAAATTGATGCAAAACACACGCGTTCTAATTATTTTTAATATTTGCGAATATTTGAACTAAAAAAATTTATAAAAATGAATTTTTTGTTTAATAAATTAATTTTTTTATTAAAAAAAGTATTTTTAAGTTAAATTTTAATTAATTTAAAAAAATAAATAAATTTAATTCTTTTTAAGAAATCTTTAAATATTAAAAAAAATATTTTTTATTTATTTCTTAAATTTATTTATTTATTTATTTAAAAAAATTTAAAATTTTTTTTTTAATTTAAAAAAAAAATAAAAATGTACTTAGATTTTTTTTAAATAAAAAAATAAAAATATATAAATAAATAATTTATAAAATAAGATAAAATAAATATAAATGTTAATTTATCATTAAAAATATTTTTGAATATAATTTTTTTAAATTAATCTAAAAAATATTTTTTATTTATTTTTTTTTTAATAACATGAGTCAAATATCAATTTTGAAAAAAATCAATATTCTTATAAATTTTTATATTTAATTAAAAAAATATTTATTCAACAAGAAAATAAATTTTATTTATTTATTTTAATTTTATTATTTTTTTTTTATTTTGATATTTTAGAAAATTTTGTTAATTTTTAAGATTTTTTTAAATTTTTAATTAAAAAATTTTAATTATCTTTATAAAAAAAATTAAAATATCTAAAAATAAATAAAAATTAAAATTAAATTAAAATTAAAAAATTCTTAAACTTAAAAATCCTTCAATTTTTCAGTCACCTGCTTAATCCTTCTACCATGATCGCATTTCCTTCGGATGTCATCCACTTTACATCATCTGACATCGTGTCATCAAAAAAAAAACAAATAACAACCATGAATTCTTCATCATCATCATGAACTGAACGAACATCCTTCGTTACAACAACGCGAGAAAAAAAAACAAATTAAATTACACACACATTCACCCGTTTGACATCCGAACAAACTTTCATTAAATTTTTCATTTTACAACAAAAAAAAAATCATCTAAAATTTCATTTTCACAGCGCACAGCAAGAGGAGCCCGAAAAAAATTCTAAACAATGAAAATCCATGAATACTTTATTATTACGGCTCAACAAAGTTACCACCCGAATAAACATACAAAATACCAAAAAAAAAAAAGACACGCATTTACAACGAACAAACAACATTTTCGATGAACGAGAAAAAAAAAGTAAAATGTTAACAATAGTGAATAATTTATATGGTTTTCAAATAATAAATGCGATGGATGTGTACCTTAACAAATTTTGATTGACTTTTTTTTGTTAGATGTCAAAAGTGAAGTGACGAGTCGTACAGATAGAGACATATAAGCAGCGGCAAAAAAGCAGCTTGACTACCATTTAACTCGCATAAAAGGCAGCTTATGTGAAAATGCAGACGTTTATCCAACCATAAGTCGCATATTACGAACGAATAATTAAAATGTATGAATTACACTTTAATTCTATTATTTGCTGGAAATTTCATCCAATAAAGTACAAAAGTGAGTGATAATATACCAGAAGGGAATTCCTTGCACGGCAGAGGGAACTTGATTTGATTTATTCTATTGTTAAAATTAATGTTTTGTTATTATTTGATTTTTTTTTTGTAAGAGAGTTACTTTCAATTACAAAAAAAAATAAATATATAATAAAACATCTTGTTAATCATGTTTGTTTGTTATTTTTTTTTTTTTAATTTAAATCCCGCAAGTTATTTTTTTTATTTATTAAAAAAAAAATTTAAAAAAAAATTTTAGTTCACTTTTAATTTATTTATTTATTTTTTATGCACAAAAATTAATTTTAGAATGAAATTAAAAAATTTAAAAAAATTAAAGAAAAAAAAAATATTTGATTTTGAGGTTATATTATTTTTTTTTTATTTTTTCATATTTTAGAAATTTAATAAAAATTGATAAAAAATTGAAATAATTTTTAATAATTTTTTAATAAATAATTTTTAAAATAATTATTTAATTAATTTTTCAAATTATTTTTTTTTTTTCAAATTTTTTTATTTTAATTTAAAAAAATTAAATTCCGAATTTTTTTTATTGGTGACAAAAAAAAAATATTTTTACTTTAATTTTTTATTTAATTTATTATTTAAATTTTTTTTAATTTAAATTTAAAAAAATTTTTAATTTATTTTCAATTTTTTAAAAAAAATTTTAATTTTTTTTTTTTTTAAAAAAAAAATTATTTTGGAATGACCTTTTTAATTATTTTTTTATTTAAATTTTTTACTTTGTTTTTTTTTCAATTTTTAAATAATATTTTAGAATTTTTTATTAAAAATAAATTAATTTCATAAAAATTATTTTAATTAATCCTATTTATTTAATTTTTTTATTATTATTTTTTTTTTAAAATATTATTTTAAGTTAAATTTTTGAGAAAAAATTATTTTTTTTATTTATTATTTTTTTTTCAAAATTTTAATTTAAAAAATTTTTTATTTAAAAAAAAATAATTTCACTTCGCCTTTAATTTATTTATTTTTTTTTCATTTTTTTGCACAAAAATTAATTTCACAATAAAATTATTGGTGACAAATAATATTTTTAATTAATTATTGTCGAATTATTGCATTTTATTTGAATTTTTTTCCTCATTCCATGTTTCAGCCGAGATTAAAATTTAAAATTAAATAAAATAAATATATTTGACAAACAGACAATTAAAGGTCAAAAAAGATGCCGCAAAATTATGATGCACATTAATTTAGGTATTTAATGACCATCTGATGACAAAGGTGTTTAATATCCAAATTTTTTTTTAATTAATTTTTTTTTTTTCATTAAAAAATGAAAAATAATTGGCATGAGAATTTTTTAAATAATTTTTTTAGATTTTTTTTTTCAATTGATCTCTGAAGAGCAATCAATCGTCTCTCACCTCAGGACATCTCCACAGAAAAAAAATTTTAAAAAAATAAAATAAGAAACAATGGAAATGCAAAAATGTTTCAATTAACAAAGAAATTTAATAATTTTTTATGACAGTTATTGATTAGTGCAACCCACATCGCTTCGTGTGTTGCAAGGTGAATTTCTTAAGAAGAATTTGGAACCTTAATTTTTTTTTTTTTTTTTGAAAAGAGGCAAAGCATTGCACAGACAATAGAAAAGGAAGACAGATGTGTTCATAATTTTGTTGTTGTTGTTGTAATTATTATTTATTATGTGAGTCGCACACAAAAAAATGTTTGTTTGAATGCAAGATATGGAAAAAAAAGAAACAAATCGATCGATTTTTTTTTTCGTTCCATCTTTTTTCCACATCTTATCTTTTTTTTCTTTTAGATATTAAGTATTGTGATACATTTACTCGTGTTTTTTGTGCGTTCAGAGATAAAAAAAAAGTTAATATGAATAAAAAAAATTAAATGTACGAAGAGGAGAAGGAGACCTTAATCCATCTTATTATGCCGTTTTTTTTATTTCATATTTATTTTTATTTATTTTGTACGTCACAGTCAACGTAAAAAGTTGAAGAAAAAAAAGGAACGAAGAATTGACCGCGCGATCTCCGCTCGTTGATGATGTCTTGACCCTATCTCTGAAAATTGTTTGATCTCTGCATCAAAAACGGCACAGGGGTTCGACTTTACCTTATCTTATCACAACGGGCGGTCGTTCCATACCTACTTAGTGAAGATGGAGATTGTGAGAGGTATACAAAAATTATGTTTAGCTTTGTATGTGACTTTTTTTCTTGCTAGAAATAATAATTTCAATCACACAGGTACAATATCTGCGATGGATTAATTTTTTAGTTTTAGAATTGGATTTTTTTTTTTGTTACATATTGGATTATGAATTGGTAGAAAAAAATATTTCTTTGAGATGAGCGATTATATTTTGCTTAATGAGTAATTTAAGTTATGTTATATTAAAAATTTAGAAGATTTTAGAATTATTTTTTAAAATTTTTGAAAAAAAATAATTAAATAATAATTTAAAAGTCTCAGTTCTTAACATTTTTTTTAAATTTTAGTTTTAATTGAAAATAATCTTTAAATAAAATTTTTGAATAATTTTTTTTGAATTTTTTAAATACAAAAATTTTTTTTCACATGAACTCATTTTCCATAAATTCAAATAGTTAAAAAATAGCTTAAAAATTTTTTTTAACTATAAAAAATATTTTTAATAATAATTTTACAAATTCAACTTAATTTAATTCAAATTATTCTCATTTTAAAATTATTATTTATTTTAAATATTTATTAGTTTTTTTTAGTTATTATTATTTATTCATTTTAAGTTAAAAAATATAAAAATATTTTAATTATTTATTTTTTTAGTAAAAAAAATATTTAGATTTATTTTAAATTAAATAAAAAAAAATTCATGTTAATTTTTTGAGAATTTTCTCATTTAAATAATTATTTTGTCTTACTGATATTATTCCATGATTTTTTTTTCAAGAACAATTTAAGAAATTTCATAATAAATATTTTTTACTCATATATTTTTTTATTTTCATTAAATTAATTTCTCATAAAAATTTAAACTACTATAAAAATTTAAAAAAAATGAAAAATTTAATTATTTCAAGTTAAAAAGATTTTGTTTTTTTTTATTTTTTTTCCAATTTTATTTTTTTTTTTTCACTTATAATTTTATTTTTTTTGTAAATTTTTGAATTTTTATGTAATTATTTGAATTTTAATTTTTTTATTTTTTTTTTGAAAATTTTCTATTTAATTTATCTTTATTTAAAAAAAAATTCAACAATTTTTGATAATTTTTCTTAAATTTTTAAAATTACTTTTAAAATTTAATTTCAACTTTTGACCAAACTTTATCATTATTATCGCATCTCCATTCAATTTCTTATTTTTTTTTTAAATTCCTTCTTTCTATAATTGTAAAAATAATAATAACAACAATAATAATTGTCTTCCATTCATGATAAGTTCTACACCTTTCGAGTAACGAGAACACTTGCATGCTTATTATTTTTTTTCTCTTCTTCACATTTTCAACGGTTACCAGCTTAACTGCTGGAATTCTTCTCCTTCAATTTACCTTTGAAATTTTATTTAATAATTTTATGATAATCGAGCAACCTTAAAAAATATAAATTTTACACACTCCGCACTCATATTAAATTATATTTTAAATAATATTTTTTTTCTTCATTTTATTTTTTTTTAATAATAATTTTAATTAATATGAAAACGCGGGGAGTATTTCGTGTTTTGTTAATCGTTTTGAGCGCTCTTCTTGCGACTTATTTTGTTTATTTTTCATCGCGAGGGAATGCGTGATACCTTCATATTACGAATTTTATTGTTATATTTTAATAAATAATTTTTTTTTTTACATAAAATCAAGAATAAATTTAATTTCTTAGAAAATTGTTAACTTTTGATGGATGTGGGAAACGCATTGGTCACCTGTCAGAATTCCCGAGGACACGAAAGTCTCCATGGAAACTTGTACATGCACACGACACAACCACAAAAACGCCATGAATTTGGTTTTTTTTTAATAAAGGAGGAGTTTATTTTTTAAAAGCACGTAACCAACTACCGCAATTATTATTATCGTTGTCGTCGTGCATTTTTTCACAAAAAAAGTACATTTTTTACATAATAATAATAATAACTCTCCCGTGAATGCGAGTAGTATAGGTCATGTCGAAAGTCCACACTTGAGTAGAGAAACGGCAGCATGAAAAAAAAACCAAAGCAAAAAAAAAATTATAAATAAAAATTGTTCAACATGCAGCACTCCGATCCAATCCGATATATATAAACCGCAATTATAACGACACGATAATTTGATAATTACAATTTTATTTTATCAACGACGACGACGAGAAACCTTGCTTTTATTTAGCAACTCAACAAATTACAATACACTTGAAGTGTATTACATGTTATTAGTATTAAATTAACGGAACAATCAGAAACTTTTTTTTTCTTCTGTGGGTCTCGATACTGCCAACGGGTATACATTATCAAAATAATTATATCGAGTAATTACAGTGGATTTTTTTTTCGTGTGTGTGTGTTAAAAAAAATTGTACGAAAATTGTTTTATATGTAATTTTTGTACATTTTTAGCGATGAATGCATGCATTAACCACAAATAATTGCAGCGAGCGAGTGAATTTTTTAGTTCCAACCGCAATTAAAAACAAACAAAGTCTGTTTGTTAAAATATTTACCCCAGTTTTATCGATGGGTTTCGGTTTGTTTTGTTAATTTTTTTTTTTTTTTTTTTTTTTGCTAAAAAATATGTTAAAAATTGAACAGATAAGATAAAAATTAGCGCCATGTGACCATGGAATTTGATAAATTTTCACTTGTTTTAATTTTAAAAATAAAAAATATAAATTTAATTAAAAAATATAATTAATTAAATTAATAAATTAACAAAATATTTTTTAATTTATTAATTAATATTAAATAAATTAATTAATAAAAAAAAAAATAAATTTTAATTTAATTAAATTAAATAAAAATTTAAAAAATTAATTTAATAAATAAAAATTTGTTTAAATTTTAATTAAAATTAAAATTTTTAATAATTTTGCGAAAAATACTAAATTTTGAAGTTAATATTTTTTTTTTCTTTAAATGTGTTAGCTATTAGAAAAAATCGATTAATTATGATCGTTTGAAATTTAAATTAAAAAATAAATTTAAATAATTTTTTTTAAATAAAAATATTAATTTTTTACTTATATTGACATTCAAATTATATTAAGGGTATGTTAGAAAAATAGCGTTTTAGCCTTTTTTAAAAAATTTTTGGTCAAATTTTTTATTTTTAAAAAACTAAATAAAAAAAAACTAAAATTTAAAAATAATTAAATTTTAATAAAAATATTTAAATTTTGAAGTAATTCTGCTTAATTTTTTTTTAAAGTTTATTTTTAATTTAAATAAAATGTTAAAAAAAAATAAAATTTTTTTGAAATTTTATAATGTACCCCAGTTATTAATTTTATTTTTTTTAAGTTTATTTTTAATTTAAATAAAATGTTAAAAAATTATTTATTTAATTAATTTTTTATTTAATTATTATTATTTTTTTTTTTTTTTTTGATAAATTTTAATTCAATTTTTTTTATTTTTATTTTATTTATATTTTTTTTTATTTATTTTTTATTTTATTTTTTTTTTAATCAATACAAATACACAATTTTGCTTAAAAAATGTTCAAAACAAGCACTGATAAGATAAAAAGTTTGTCTGTTGATTAAAAATCACGAGTACAAAAGCACTCAAAATATTATTTTTCAAGCAAATATTTTGACACTAAACACCAATTTTTGGATCTCCAACTTTGAGTTGCTGATAAAATGAGTTCACAACCATGAAAAAATACAATCCAAGCACTAAAAAAAATTTTAAAAATTAATTTTTCAAATTAAAAACTTAAAAAAAATTAAACTTACGCCAACTAACAGAAACATAAATCGCGGTAAAAACATTCGTTGTTGCTAAAAATGATAAAATTGCGTTAATTAAGCCCAAAATCAGCACAATTCCATCCATCCACAAATAAGGAAGAAGCATCTTTGGGTTATTGAGAGTTGCTCCAACTAACAAAAAAATATTCAACAGCAGTTGGGCAACGTACAGGATCAAAATGAAGACTAAACTAGCAAATGCGGAGTTGTAATGGTAATCAGGATCATCAGTTTCCAAGTTTTTAAAGAGAGAAACTGCGCCGGCGATGCCAATTGCGGATCCAATGACGTAAATACAGCCAAGGGTAAGTGTTCCCATACGAAGATTGCATCCGCAGCAGCATGAGCTTTAATTATTTTTCAGGTTTTTACGGATTTTAATAGAATTTTTTTGATGAAAACTTACGGCAAAGTAGGAAATTTTGTGCAAATTCCCATTTTCAAGCAAAAATTTTTGATAATTTTTAAACAAATTTTTGATTTGAACTGATTTATAGTAAAAAATTAGACGTGCAAATCAGTTGTCAGTTATTATCTGTTACTGATAGAATTAAAAACAGCACAAAAAATTATCAAAAGATTATAAAAAGTATCTTTTTGTGTCATTTTGCTTTGAAATCATCAAACATTCGGATTATCCAAAAAAAAATATTTATAAAAATTTAACAATTTTTTGCATTTTAAACTACATTTTGTGCTCCAAGTCTCTCAATTTGCTGATAAAATGAATTAACAACCATAAAAAAGTAAACTCCAACCACTAAAAATTAAAAATTTAAAAAAAAAAAATAAAATTTTCATGGGAAAATTTCCAACTTACGCCAACTAAAAGTCGGAGCAATGGCAGTTATCCAGTTCACAATGAACGAAATAACAATATTTATAAAGTTCAGAACCAAAACGATCGCCGTAACCCACAAATAAGGCAGCAACATTCTTGATTTTTTCCGTTTCGCGGCAACTACGAGAACTATGCTCTGAAGTAATTGCAAAACTAACACAACAGTATTGAAAATCAAACTTCCAAAGAGAAAATTGTAATTTTCGTCATTTTTGTCAAGTGTTGAAGAGAAATCCAGCTCCAGCAAGTCCTAAAACAGAGTAGCTGATAAAAATCCATCCGAGAATCAAAACTCCTGTGCGAAGATGGCAGCCGCAGCAGCAAGAACTGAAAATTTTGTCAAATTTGGAACTTTAACTTAGAAATTAAGAAGAAAAGTTTACGAAAAACTTACGAAAGAGCGGGAAATTTTGTACAAAGACTCATTTTTAAACAAAAAATCAATTTTTCAGGTTGACTTTCGGCTTTAGACTGATCGAAAAATTGACAAACGGTATAAAAAGTCGTTATCTCAGGATGGATACAATTAAGATAATGAGATAATAAAAATGGCGAAGAAATTTTGTCGTTGATATAAAAAAAATGTTAAAATTAAATAAACCACGTGGTTCAAATGATCACATAGTGAATATTATCCGATTTCATCATTTCATCGAAAAAAAATATAGCATGAGATTTTTTGATGGTTTCTGTTAGTTAGACCTAAAATAGTCGAAAAAACCTAAATTTTAAATTCTGGGAAGAGCTTCAGTGTTTTTAGCATATTTTAGTTCGGTTTGGTATGTCATAGAGGTACTTGAAGACTCCCAAATCTACTAAAAAATTTTAAAAGCTCATTCCAGAATTTTAAATTTAGGTTTTTTCGACTATTTTAGGCCTAACTAACACAAACCATCAAAAAATCTCATGCTATATTTTTTTTCGATTTTTTGTTAATTTTCTGCTTTGAACTGATTTATATTTAATTAATTATGTGGATTAGTTATTATCTAATAGTATCAGTAGCTGATAAAATTTGCTCATGAAAATCTAAACATATTTATCTTTGGATTAAGTATCGGAAGATTACAAAAAAAAAATCTGATCACTTTTTGACAGTAGTTTTTAATTCATAAAACTTATTGAATTTTACGATACTATTTATTAGATTTATTTTTTATTTTTTTTGCACTTTAAACTCCTACATGATGTCCTCGTCCCTTAAGTTGTTGATAGAACGAATTAACAACCATGAAGAAGTACAATGAAAGAACTAAAAAAAAGTCAAAATTAAAGCTTCAATTTGAAATTTTAAAACATTTTCTTAAACTTACGCCATCCCAAACAAACTCCAATGGCAGTTGCCCAATTCGCAACGAATGCTAAAATTACATTCACGAGATTGATGATCAAAAGTATAGCATCAAGCCACAAATAAGGCAGCAGCAAATTTGGCTTATTTTGTGTCGCTCCAACCACAAGCAGAATGTTCAAAAGCAATTGCAAGACATAAATAACGACAATAAAGACCAAACTTCCGAAGAGAACTCCGTAATCTTTATCATTTTTATCAAGGGCAGCAAATAAACTTCCAGCTCCTGCAAGTCCCAAAGCAGATCCAATGATCAAAATCCATCCGAGAATAAGAGTTCCCGTACGAAGAGTGCAACCGCAACAGCAGGAGCTAAATTTAATTCCGATTAAATTACTTTGAATCACTCAGAGATTAACTCAACTTACGCAACAGTTGGTAATTTTGTGCAAATGCCCATTTTTTTGTTAAATTTTTTTAATAATTATCGTTGGATGTCGTTTTCAGTCGAATTTCGGTTACAAACTGATCGACGAAATTGACGAACGGTATATAAAACGAAGTTATCTTTCAATATCAGTTTAGATAACGAATGAGCTGAAGAGGGCTCAGACCGTTGATAAACAAAAAAACTAAAAATAAACATTTTGTAATCGATTTTTGTACAAAATATTTACTTTTTAATGATAAAGTGATTTTTTATGAATTATTTCACAGCTTAAACATGTCGTTTCCTGTAGTAAAGTTTGATGACTTTACAAAGTTGTTATCTGGATTCGGAGAAGTCGAAGCTACTTTGTGGGAATTTATGAATCAGCGAAGGCGTCATCAAGATTTGCGTTCGTTATCTTTTGCGATATTTTGTGGATTCGTAGTAGAAGCTTATTCATCGTGAGTAATTTTATCGACGTTTATTGTTTTTAATCAATTTTCGTTTCATCGACAGTCGATCGACAGTAGAAGGTTTTTAGTTCTTTCGAAAAGCTCCTGTTTGAAAGAAATAAAAATCACAGGATAGTTGCTTCTCTTTACGGATTGCAAAAGTAGTAGATTGATTCCTTTGAAGCGGTAAAATTGATCTCTTTAAAATTTAGAAGTTACAGTAACTCCTAAAGATCAATTTTACCCCTCAAAAGGAATCAATCTAATACTTTTTCAATCTGGAAAGAGAAGCAAGTATCCTGTGATTTTGATTTCTTAAACAGAAGCCTTTTGAAATAAATAAAAAACTTCTTCGGGCGACGAGACGAAAATTATCATTAATTATTCAAAATATTTTCACAAGAATTATCGATCAACAAAAAAGTTTCAGTATTCTATTCATTGTGATATCCTTAATTGTTAAAATCTGTGCCTTTTAGAGTCCGTTTAAAAGTTTATAAAATTATGTATGTAACTTAATTATAGCCATCTCATGTAAATTGATTTCGGAGGAATAAAACATTATTGTATTGTAACAAAAACGTTTCATATGGAACTACTGATCCCGGATTTAGGATGCCTTTATTTTTGGAAGGATTTCTTGCTCCTGAATTAATACATCAGATGGTTACAGATTAACAAATTCACGTAAGTTTATATTCATTGCGAAGAGCTGCAAACTATCAAACATATTTTCGAAATTTTTGAGCTCTTGATAGATCAAATTCACAACAATGAAACAGTACACTGAAAGAACTGAATCAGAAATCATCAGTAAACTTTTCAACTTCAATAAGATTCAAACTTACCCCAAGCTAAAGTCCAAATATCAAGAAAACTCCTGCAAATCACAAATAAGGCAGTACAAGGTTTCTTCGTTACTCCAACAATTAACAAAATGTTCAAGACAAATATTATATTAAGTACACAATTTTAAAGAACACTAAGTATTCGAGAATGGCATGTTCCATTCGTCGATCAAGGACATTTAAAATAACTCCAGCTTCCTATAGCAAAGCCAAAAATGTAAATCCTTCCGAGGATGAGAGTTTCTGTTCTCAAAGTACAACCAAAACAGCAGAATCTAAGTTTTAAAATATATCAAAGAGTTTATTTTAGGAATTTTCTTCAATTATGTGAGAACTCACGGAACAGTTGGAAATTTTGTACACATTTTAGAAGTGTTTTTAAGTCAAGTTTCAGTAGTGAACAGGATGAAAGTATAACAGGCCAAGTCTATTTGTAGTTTTTCTTAAATTTGTAGTTTTTCTTAAAAATCCGGCTTTGATAAGGTTGACTTCCGTAAAAATTCTCCATCCTGTTAGAAATTTATCTATTTCGTAACTTGAAGTTCATAGTAAGGATAAATAAAACTACAAAGTATCAATTAAAAGTTACAATTTAAAAAAAACTAATTTCTTTTCTATCTTAATAAATTTTTAAAATTAACTTATCTAAAACTTTTTCAATTTTTTTATTTTTAATTTTTTTAAATTTTTTTCTTTTTTTTTCAATTATACTAAAAAAATTATTCTTTATAATTTAGCTTACTCATAATGAGAAATTTGTTAAAGTCACAAAAACTGAAATTGATAAAAAAATACTTGGTGATTTTTCTTGAGCCTTGAGTAATACAAAAACTCAGATAAAACCATTCCGTTATTAGAGCCACGCGCTCATGAGTAATTTTATCATCATTTATTGATTATAAAACGACGATTTCATGCCATCTACATTAAATGTATAAATAACAATAAAAACTCGTAAAAAATTTTAAAGCATATAATTGATCTGTCAAAAATTAAGTTTTCTGACACTTTGAATTGATATTTTCTTTCATATCATCGTCATCTACCTCGTCAGCTTCTCATTTTTTATAGCACTATGATAATGATCATCAAAATATCGTTTTTTTTGTGTTGTTTGATCGAAAGATGAGAAAAGGAAAAAAAAGTTAATGCATCATTTATTTAAACATTAATAACAATAATAATGATATAATTTTCCTTTCAATCCACACGCGTTTTGTCTTTATTTATGATGATTTTGATGGCTTGCACGTCAATTTTTTACGTTTTGACGGAAGATGATCTTGCGGCGTGCGCTCGAACATTTTATTTATTAATATAAATGATTTTCGTGACAACGATCCAAATTATTGGGTGATTATTGTTAGGAGCGATCGCAAGGTGTGTGTTGTCTTTCGTTTATCGCACCTGTAAAACGCACATCGATGTCACGAGAGAGATGTGTATGAACAAATCACCAGGCGGTCTATCGATACATGACAATTGTACCTGCGTTAATAATAATAGTATTAAACGACTCGAACGATTATCCTTATTAAAGAATTAGAGAAAAAGCTGGAATGGAATAGATTAAATTCTTTTTTTTTTGTTCAATTTAATGTAAAAGGTATTTCTGATGACTTTTGTCACTTATCCAGGAAAAGTATTCAACAAATGGTGAAAGGAAATTGATTTTGTTTGTGTTTTTGTTACCATTCAATAATTATAATCGGCTTAAGACATTAGCATCCCTCGGTGCGAGAAATTATACGAAAAAGGCAGAATGGAAGGATTTGTTTGAACAACAAAAAAAAAGAGGGAGGTAAGTTTGATATATGCAAATTTTTGGTAATCTTTTAAAAAAATGAATTTTTAGTACAAAAATTTGTAAAAATCCATTTTTAGTACAAAAAATTTTTAGTTTCACAAATACTTCTTTTCAAGCTTTTGATATTCAAATTTGCAATAATTTGTCAGATAAAATACTAAAACTTCACTAAAAAATTTTAGTACTCAAGTTTTTGAAGATTTAATTTTTAGTACTAAAATTTTTGAAAATTAATTTTTTAGAACTAAAATTTTTAAAAATTAATTTTTTAGTACTAAAATTTTTAAAAACTAATTTTTAGTACTAAATTTAAATATTAACTGTTAAAATTTGTAACAATTACAGTTTTTTGTTTAAAGTTGAATTTTTAATATAAATTTTTTAATCTTAACCTTTTTAACACAATTGTAAAAATAGAAAAATTTATCGAAATTTAAATTTTTAGTACAAGTATTTTTAGTACTTAATTTTTGCCAAAAACATTTTTAGTACTAAAATTTAAGAAAAACAAATATTTTACTCACAAAATTGTCTAAAAAATATTTTTTTAACAATTTTCGAATTTAAATTATTTCCTATAAAAAGAAACAGTTAAAGTAAGGTATACCGAGGTAAACGTCAAAGCCTTCTTTAAATAATAACTTTTGACATTTCAAATTTGAATAAAATCATAAAACGTCAAAAATTTCTCTTCTCAAACAAATTATTTGACCCTTAACACTTTGCTTCAAACATTTTAATGGCGATCCTCTGTCTAACGAGAAACTCCACGCATTTAAATTAATTTTTTCAAAAAATTCTTCACATGTCAAATTCCTTTTCATTTCAATATCCATACATATTTTTTATCCAAAACAGAAATAATAACGAAATAAAGGATGACTCACTAATTTTAACCAATACTCATCAAAAAGCTTCAACAATACCTACAATAAAAAAAATATTGTTGAGATGTTAAAGGAATTTGCATTCATCCAAATATACATAACTTACGTGGCTGCCTGTTCAAATATATGCTCATTGGCATTTTTCTTTATAACATGTTAAATAAATCAATAGCATTAACGAACTTCGCGCTTTGAGTCACAAGAAAAAAAAATTGGAATGTTAAACGATTTTTAACACTTTTTGCTTACAACTCAAAATTTTGTGTGATGGATTTTCATTAAGTTTTGACGTTCAGTTCCTGTCTTACTTTGAGTTCAGAGACAATCTACAATTGAATCGAGATGGAATTGATAAAAAAATAAATAATAAAGAGAAAAAAATCCATCAATTTATCTGCATATCTGTGCCTCTGATGTGGTTTAAAGGCAACTTTTAGATGTATCTAAAGCGAAGCAGAAAAGGAAAAAAATAAAGAATATTTTAAGCTGATTAAGTGCAAATGATAACCAGACAGAGATCTACACACTCGGTGCATCGTATGTAGAAAAGGTAGGTAGTTATTCCAAGAAATTAATAATAATATTCGTTTTATTCCTTTTTTCGTTTTATTTTTTTTTTTCGAATCTGTATTTCATTCCTCTTTACCTTCCTCCATACAGCATACAGTATTCAATACTGAAATACAACAAAGATGAATATTGATTGGATTCTCATCATCATCATCATCTGCATCTCCATTTGCGTTCCTTTTATTTTAATATCTTTCAATTCACTCGACCGACATGGCATCACTAAACGAGGCGACATTGTATTAGTTTTTAATCTTTTTTTTTTTCATCTGTCTCTCTTTTCAGATACTTGCATCTTTTCCGCATCGCTTCATTGTAAATGTTTGCTGCAAAGTCATAAAAAGGCACATGATGCGTTTTTGGTCCTAAACTCAAAAATAAAAAAAAATCATAAAGAAGATATTTTGTAACAACAAACAAACCACAAAAATTTTTATGATTGATACAAAGTCATAAAAAAAAGACATAACTGACTTTCGACACAAGTCTGTTGTTGTTCCAAAACTCGTAAAAAAATCAAATAAAAGGACAAAAAAGCCATCTTCTTCTTCTCGGAGATCCGCCCTGTAATTTACGCCATCCAAAAACTATGTTGCAATATTTTGTTTTACGACTTCCAGTTGCTTCTCGATATATTCATATAAAATTTTATAGCTTTTCATTTTGTTTTTTTTTTTTTTTTTTTTTTTTTGAAGTTAAACGCCGGACAGTATTTAGCAGTTAAACAGCAAAACAAAAGGAAAAGTCGTAAAATTGATCTACCACCGCTGCTTAACAACCAATTTTTAGGTAATAAAATTATTTTCTGAGTACTTGTTTTAATTTTTTCATTTTTAAGGAAATAGATAAAAACTTGAAGTTATGCAAAATGGATCATGTAAGCGCATTTTATTTAATTTAATGTTCTATTAAACATTTAAATCTTTGGTAAGTAATTTTATGTCTAATATTATTTATACTAATTTTTTTTAATCTTTTCAGGATGAAGAATTGAGAAAAAAATTTAACTGTTCATAATTCACTATATTTTCAAAGAGTTTTCTCAAAGATAAAAGAATCTATAAAAGCACTTATAAAAAAAAGAACTATGGAAAAGACCCAACAGATGATTGTTCTCATCAAGAAAAACAACAGTATTCTTAAATGTTTCCTTAAAAGTATTCCTACTACTGATATGCGAAGTTCTTCTTCTATAAAAATTAATTTAGAGGAATCAAGCGCACTTATTCAACAGTGATCATATTAATTATTGTGACATCCACAAATTTCACACATGGAGTTCGAATAAACGCAAACTAATGAAAGTTTGGATTAACTCAACTTCAGACAATGAAATTGATTCTTCAAACCCATATAATTGGGAGACTTAAACACAAATTACAAGATTAGTAGATGGTAGATATTTGAATTCGTGATTTTCAGACACCTCTTACAATTAGAAGTAAAACTTACTTAAAATTGACTTAAAGAAAAAATCTCTTTTAAACATTCTCAGTTTAAAATTTTAATTAAATTTAATTTTCTGAGTATTTTTCTATTAAAATTAGACCCAACTCACAAAATATTTCATTAATTTTGAATGTTCAGTACTAACAGACAGACATCATTAAAACCTCATATTTTAATTCAAAACGCATTTAAAAAAAATAGATAAAAACATGTTGAAAAAGTCATAAAACAATAAAAATATTATGATTATTTGTGGTTTTCTGCACCATTTGACGCCATATCACAAATCTCAAAGTAAAGCCCAAAAACAAATCAGCATCCGGTAACAAAAATTTCCCTTAAACAACAACAACTCAAAAGGTCAACAATTCCTTTTACAAAAATTTCATTCATTCAATTTAAAAAAAAAAGTACACAACAAGAAAAGAAGAAATATTACACAATAAATTTCACTGATTTTCAATTGAAATGAGCTCTGAAATAGTTTATGATGATTTAAATTTTCACTTTTGGACAGTCTTCACACAAACGCACACCTTCCTGCTGTTGCTGCTCGCCATATCGGGCGACTGTCACAACGGAATTTGCATAATAATATATTTCTAAATATATGTCTTCTTATATATATTCTTGTGCGAAGCGAGTTAAAAAAAAATAATAAATTGTGAGAAAAAATTGATTCAACATGGTTAATCATACATATATAGAGACGTCGTTCGTCGTCGTCGTCGTCGTCGTGAAGGTTGAGATTTTTTTTGCTTGTCTTTTTTTTTGTATTTAAAACTTACTTACTTCAATAATAATAATAAAGTTAATAATAATATAAATATTATAATAAGCGAACAACGAAAAAAAAAATTGAGAGAGGCACATCACAAAATATAAATTACTTTTTGCACAATCCTTAGAAGAGCAGACCAGCATTTAAATCCAGCGAGTAGAGGACACATAAGCAAGCAATAATAATACGAAACACAACAAAAAAAAAGTTGTATATTTATTTTTACTTCAAGTCACATTGAATGTAATTTAAGACATCATATTTTAGAATTATCTGCATGCAACAGGCGAACGTTTGTCTGTGTGTGCGATTATTATTAGCCATATACGATGCACGGGGAAAAAAATACGCAAGTTCATCTACTTACAACACACGACAGATTTCTAGAGGAATAATAATAATAATAACAATAATATTAACATAAGCAAGGAAAATGCGAAGCGTTAAATATAATTACATTTAACACATACTACTGGCTCTCTCGCTGTTGTCGTCGTTATTATTATTATTATTAGTATTACCGTTGTTGGCAAGACATATTTTATTTAAGATGTCGTCTTCTTGTTTATTTAATTTTTATTCTAAAATAAATATATGCGACAATGATGAGTTGACTTTTGCATGTTTGTTTGTTTGTTTGACTTTTTTTTTCGTGTGTATGTGAGTCAAGTGACAACAATATGATGATAGGATCGTGTTACTATCCAGCCTTGGTTGGTATGCACTGTACTGCGAGAAAGTACGTGATAATTCTCTAATTTTTCCAACTAAAATTATGATTACAGTTTAGAGAAAGAGACAGAGATAATTTTTGCTCAAGCAGCAATTGTGTAAATGTGACAACCGACATGTGATTCGTGCAATTTTCCAGAAAATTTGTGCCGATATCAGTTGGAGTGTGTGTGGTAGGGGAGGATCAAAAATTAGATGTAATTTTTGTTGGATTTTTATCTATTTTTGGGTCTAATTATTTGAAAAATTTTATTCTATCAACTTGAAAAATAAAAAAATAATATATGAAATTTTTAACAAAAATGATTTTATTTGCAAAATTGAAAAAAAAAAGTTTATTAACTTACAAAAATTGAAAAAAAATATTTTTTGAAAAAATTGATTTTTTTAGTACTTGACTTTTTAGAGTTCTTAAATTGAAATTTCCTACAAAAAAAAATTATTTTTCAAAAAAAAAAATTTATTAAAAATAATAAAAAATTTTAGAAATTATTATTTAAATTTTTACTCATTTTTTAAATTTATTGTAAAATAATAAAATAAATTATTTAATTAAAATATAATTAATAAATAAATATAATAAAATTAAATAATTTATTAAATTAATTAAATAAATATAATTAAAAACAAATATTAATAAATATTTTAAAAAATAATTTTGATTTCTTTTTCATTATTTTTTAATTTAAATTATAAAATATATATTTTTGAAAAAATTTAAAAATTAAATTTATCCTCAGAAATAATTTTTAAGACTTTTTTTAAAATTTATTTTTATTTATTTATTTTTATTTTATTTATTTATTTTATTTTTTTATTTTATTTTTTTTTATTTTATTTTTATTTTTTTTTTAATATTTTTTTTTTGAATAGAAATTAGTTAAAAATTAAAAAAAAATAAAAAAAATAAGAATTTTTTGAAAATTACAAAATTAACTTCTAAATCGATAACCAACATGAAATTTATCGCCCCCTAACCCTTTTGCAAAAACATCTAAATTAATCATATTATCTATCTCATCTAACACAAAAGTATCCAAATGTTGCACATATTGCACAAAACCAACCAAATCGCATACCAAAATGCAATAATCAAATCGAAAAATTATATCTAGGCAAATTTATCTCTCCATGCACACAAATCACGTACAAACGCGCAAGCAAATGAGCCAAACACGGACAAAACAAGCAAAATTAACCACATCACAGATCAAACGCTCAAACTGTAATTTGTTGATGATGAAGAGATATTATAATGCACGATTTTGATTGCATCTCGCACAAATTTTTTGGGTCACTTCCAAGCAAAGTCGCTGCACGGCGGGGCAAAACGAATGAATTATAAAATAATAATTGTTGTAATGTGTTTGTCTGGCACGTTGATTAATAAGCCATATCACAGAAAATATTAGACAAGATTTTTTTTCGTTGTTTGATTTTTTTGCATGCATGTCACTTTCATGTCTCTCTTGCTCGTTGGAGGTAAATATTTGATCAATGTAGGTCCCCATTCCTCGACATTTTTTAATTAAGAAAGACTTTCATTTGATTTGTGTCTTTTGCAATGTTTGCTTTTTCGGGAAACTTGACAGATTTATTAAAAGTGATCTCCTCGTCGCCAATTGATGTCAAGTGAATGCCATCGAGGTGCAATGAACGCATTCAAAGCTCATCTCGAATGTAACTTTATATTAATTTTCTTCGTTTTTTTTTGTACAAATTGCATATTACATAAAATTAAACAAAACAAAAAAAAAAGTAACGAAGAAGAGAAATAAATAAAAAACACATAAAATTACATGAAGACGAGAGCTTCTTGTAAAATGTTTTGTTTCTGCCTTTGCCATAGGAGAACGACAACACTTGGGACCCGATCATGGTGCGTGGTATATGTTTGTTAAGAAAACACCACAAAGCATGACAAAGCAGTCATTTGTACAAAAGAACATGACCTTTGCTGTTAATAAAAAAAACAACGAGTAACAAAAATTAAAGTTTTGTTCTTTTTTTTTTTTGCAGTATTATTTGCATCTGTTAAAAGAACGCGAAAGAGACAGAAATCCAATGAGAAAAAAAAGAGGTGTAAAATTTTTTTTTTGTGCTTTATGTTTTTTTTTTTGTTTGTGTCATGTTGGCGATTCCTTTTGGTTTAAATGTTTTTGTGGTTGCTAATTTTTTTCTTTCTGTGAGAGGTTCAGATTTTTGTTGATGTAGGACCTTTTTTGCAGTAATTTAAATAATAAATTAAGGAAGCTTGTAAAAAAAAAAGTATAAAGTATCGACGGGTAAATTAAATTTTTGTTTGTTTTTAATTAAAATTAAATATAATTAAATTAAATTAAAATTTAATTAAGAGTTTGCCTGCTAAAAAAAATATTAAAAAAAATTAATAATTATTTTAAAAAAATTATTAAAAAAATATTTCAGAAAATATGATTGAAAATTCAATAAAATTCCATTTCAACAACTGAAAATCTTTTTTTTGACTATCTTATGTTTATTTTAAAAAAATTTAATTTTAAAATAAGTTTTTATTTTTTTTTTAACTAATTTTTCTGTTTAATATTTAATTTTTCTAAAAAAATAATTTTAATTTTGAACTAATTTAATTTAATTAATTTTAAATAATTTTTTTCGATATTTTTAAATTTAAATTATAAATTATTTTTTAAAAGAATAAAAATTAAAAATAATTCAAAATTTTGGATTTTTCACTGCATCATTAAATTTTCTTAAATATTTTTTCAGATCTAAAATTAATCAAGATTTTATATAAAAATGCCTTTTTGTTAAAAAATTTTAAATTTAATTGTAGATTTTTAATTTTATTTTCCTATTTTTAACCAAATATTAAAAATAAAAATAATTAAATTAACAAAATAAAAAAAATGAATTTAAACAAAATTATTTTTTTTATTTCTTTTAAATTATATTTTTTTTCTCAATATTAAAAGGATTTAATTTAAATAAAAAAATTAATTTTAATATATTTTAATTTAATTTAATTAAATTTACCAAAAATAAGAAAATGTTAAATTTTAAATTAAAAAAACTTACTTTTTGTGATGAAAATTTTTCATAAAATAGAGCAAAAATATTAAATTATTTATAATTTTTCAGAGAAAAATATTAAATAAAAAATAAAATAAAATAAAAAAAATTAAAATAAATTTTTTAATTAATAAAAAAATAAATTTTAAAGTTCTTATAGAGCTTTTTTTAGTTTTTACCAAAAAAAAAATTCTTCAAATCCGAAATATTTGATATCATGAGTCAACTTTTAACCATTTCATATCTCATTCACGATCAAAAATTAACAAAATTTATTTCACGTTGTTTTCTAATCCATCTGCGATACCCCTTGACTCACTCAAGCCAAGCAAAAAAAATACTTCAGACGCATAACAAACAAACAAATGTACAAAATGAACATAATTGAAAAAAAAAAAGAAATAAAAGGTATGCGGAATGTAATAATATCTATCTCAAATCCAATAATAAACAGCATTTTACACGCAGTAAAGTCACAGACACACATTTTTTTGTGCTGTTCATCAGAAAACTTTAAGAGTTGCTGTGCAAAGAACCAGCAAAGCAATAATAGCAACAACAACAACCATTATTGCTATTATTATTATTTTTCCCTTTAAATAATATAAAATATATCTCTCTCTCTGCGACTCTGGGTATCTTTTGCTTACTCGCCTACTTTGCCGGAGCTACACACAGACAACAATACACACACAAAACATGTCAGTTAATTTGACTGACAGTTTTTCTGACTCGATAGTATTTATTATAAGTATAGCGTCCCGTGTGTCGTACGAGGCAGCTTTAAACTACAAAATTCGAATAAGAAGGTAGAGATAAATACATTATGCTCGGTATGTCTGTTTAGCTCGAAAATTGTTATTCTCTTTCTTATTATATTAAAAAAAATACAAAAAAAAAAATAGAAGAAAAAATGCCAGCAATTGTGTTACTTGACTCGGATATCAATAGATAGATTTTTATCCTTGTGATCGTTTTTTTTTTGTTGAGTTAGAGACTAAAAAAAGAAAAAAAAACGAGAAAAAGAAAAGCTTATGATGTGTCGGACATTTACAATAGAATTAATGTGCCGGCTTTTGACTTTTTCGTTTTTTTTTTCTCTCGATACATGGCGAGAAGAGCTCGAGCACGTTGTCATCCCGCAACCTAATATGGAATGACCTGTAATCCAATAATCGATTCAGGAGACAGTAAATAATCCTTTATGAAATGGAAAGACAAACGAGTGGGAAATGTGTCGTTTGGTGAGGCAAAACACGTAGGTTGGGATGAAATGAATGGATTTTTAGACAAATTTGTGGTCTTGTTATTTTAAGACTTTCGAATTAAATTTTATAACGGCGAAAAGTGATAAGATATTGGGTTTGAAAATTTTATTGAAGGTTTTGAGAAAAATTTTTCCTGTTAGAATAAATTTTAAAGCAGTTTTTTCATTTAAAAATTTTTGTTTAAAATAATTTTAAGGGCAAAATTGGTATTAAAATTTTTAATATAATTGTTTAAGTTGCAAAAATGTGTTTTGAACTTTAATGTCACTTGTTTACGCCGTTAAGCTGTTTAAAAAAAAGTCAAATTAAAGCAACCATGGAGTATAATGCCTTTAATAAAAAAAAATTGCATTCGGATTCTGATAACAAAATTTTAAAGACGTGTTTGGAACATTAAGAAAAATTCAGGTACATACATCCAAAAGGCTTTCAATTCAAATACTTTTCGCTCATACATACACTTAATAATAATTTGTTTAGATTTTTCTTTAAAATAAAAAATTTTACAAATAAATTAAAAAACGAAAAAAAAAATAATTAAAAAAAAATTATAAAATAATAAATTATAATATCAGATTAAATAAAATATTTTACGGGGATTTCTTAATTTTAATTTAAAAAAATAATTAAAAATTAAAAATAATAATTTGAATAAAAATTTGTAAAATTATATGAAAAATCAAAAATTAAAATTAAATTAAATTAAATTATTTAAAATAATTAAAAAATAAAATAATTAAATTAAATTAAATTATAAATTATTTTCACAAAAAATTAAAAATCTCAATTTATGAATGTTAAAAATCGAAAAGATTTAGTCACAAATTAATGAAAAAAATAATAAATTTTAAAATTAATTTTAAATTAAATTTTAAAAAACCAATAAATTAATTTTTTTTCTTTTAATTAAAATAATATTTAATAATTTATTTAAATTTTACTAATAAAAATAAAAAAATATTTTAATTTGTAAACAATTTTATTATTATTTTTTTTCAATGAGAATTTTATTTATTTTATTGAAAATTGTGAAAAATTTAAATTTTTTCTTTAATTTAAATTCTAAAAAAATAACATAAATTAAAAAATTCTCAGAAGTTGAAAAAAAAATTAAATGAAAAATAAATAAATAAAATAAATTTAAAAAAAAAAATATAAATTTTTAGGTAAATCAATATTTTTTTTTAAATTTTAATTTTTCATAATTTTAATTTTTTTATAGTTTTTCTTATTTTTCTAAAGTTTGATTGGTTTATAACAACCTTTAATTTCGAAATTTATTTATTTTAAAGTTATTTTTTACCAAATAATTTCATTTTGAAAATGAAAAAAAATTAAAAAGTGTAATTTTTTAATTTTTGAGTTACAATTTCAGCTCCTGATATAAATAATTTTTATCAAACTTTACAAAAAAAAAATATTCAACTCATAACAACCAATTATTTTGTCACTCCTAAACCTTCTCAACTACTCCATTAAACCTTTTACCAAAACAAACAAATCATTTTGCCAGAATTTATATTTTCTGCTACCTTCGAAAAAAAAACTAACATAAACATGTCAAAAATAATTGAAGGTGACAAAATGACTTCTTTTTTCTGTACCGTCTTCACTACACAAAAACTAATCGTTTTTGGACATTCCGAAAAAAAAAATAATTTATAAAAAAAAAACAAAACTCGTGAGACAAAATCATGCAATCAAAGCAACACACGACAAAATTGGAGAAAACAACGATGATAATAAAGAACAAAAAAGCCACTGACATGATGAATGATAGGGTTAAAAATTATGGGTTTCACATTTTTCATTGTTTAGAGCTCGTCGCACACAAAACACGAGACAAAAAAAAATTTTTTTTTTAATATAGATTGAGAAAGATGAAGATAAATGCCTTTATTAGTTGATATTTTTATATAAAAACAACAAAAAAAGGACAACGACGTGTGAAAACTTTATGACTTTATTATTATCATCATCATCATCATCATTATAATCGTCTTGATGTGTCGTCGTGCATGTGCAAGATTTATGCGATGCACAAAATAAATATCACCTGTCTTGTCTGTCATCAAATCAAAAATGGATTAATCATCTTTAGAGCAAAATGTCGCACAAGTGAATCTTTTTGTTCAAAAAAATGAAGTAAAAAAATTCGCATGTGACCGAAAAACGAACAAAATTTAACTAATTGTAGTAATGAGCTTCCACAAGACATTTCTTAGCGTTAAAATATTGCTTCTGATTATCATTGAAATTTTTTTCTCTCGTATTCTCTTTCTCTGTGTCGCATCTTTTATTTTTTTTATATTTTTTAATAAAATGCAACATTGATGATAATTCAAGAGATTTAAATTAACCCGATCCCTTTTTTGTGCATTTTTTTTTTGTTAAAATTATTACAAAGCGAATAAAAAAAATAAAGAAGTCGCAAACTGTTTGTTAAAATTTTCGATATTTTTTTTTCAACATAATTTCGTATTAATCTGCGATAAATTTTATTTTATAAAAAAAAATATTTTTTTTTATATTTCATATAAATTATGACATTGCTAACCTTTTCTGATTAAAAATTCGTGGAAAGGAGAATTTTGTTAACAGCAGCAGTCTAACACTTAAATTAAAATGTGTCATGTCAAAGTTTACTGAACATGCATAAATTTCCATCATATTTAAATTTTTCATTTAAAAAAAAGAAAACATTTTATTGTTCATTTTATTTTTCATGAAAACTCGAAAAATTTTACTTCACTTCACTTTTTTTTTACACAGTAACAGTAACATTATAATAATAACGTAATAAAACTTTTTAATTTGAAAAATAACATTTAATTTTACTTTTTCTATTTCGTATTATGATTATTTTATGATTATGGCAATAATGTGATTTTTCACGCGCGCATACAATGTTGGTACGGTGCAAACGGAACAAACTGACTTTTTTGACTCGCAAGAAAATTTATAATGAGATTTAGTGAGTTTATCATAATTTGGGTAATAAAAAGTACTTTTTGATGTGCCATCTCGCTTATTTTCGTGAAACAATGGCGGATATTGTTTTTTTTTCGGTTGTTTGTTCAAGATTTTTTTGAGATAATTTTTGTGATGATAAAAATGTGAATTTTTATTCGTTGAATTTTTTTTTAAGTAAATATTGGTTCAGAGTAAAAATTTTGTTGTAAATAAATTGGGAACGGAAGAATTTTTGTAATCAAAAATAAAACAAATTTTTGTCTCTTTGTTTCGTTCATTCATTAAAAAAATGTTTTTGGGAATTTAATGAATGAAAATTTTAATAAAAAAAAATATTCGTTGTTTGTGTTTTTTTAAAGTGATAAAAGCGATAAAATGTTTTCATTCATGAAAGAAATTTCTTAAAAAATGCGGGTCAAAAGTCAAGATTTTTTTGTATAATTTTTGGTAAAAAAAATAACATAAACGGTAGTTTTAAAATTATTTTAAGAATTTTTATTATCAATTTTATTTATTTAATTTTTATCGATTTAAAATTTTTTTGAGTATTAAAATTGATTTATTTTTTATATAAGAAAAAATACAAAGTTGCATATTTTTTGAAATAATTAAATAATTTTTTATATAAAAATGTACTTTCAAGAAAAAACTTAGATTTAATGAAAAAAAAAATTTTTTGGAATTCAAATTAAACAAAATTAAAAATTATTTAAAAAAAAACAAAATTAATAAAAAAAAATAATTAAATTAATAAATTAAATTAAATTAAATAAAAATTTAAAATAAATAATAATAGAAGTAAAATAATAATTTAAGAAGAAAAAATAATACAAAAAATTATAAAATTTAATCACTTTTAAACAACTTATTCTAAAACTTTTTTTTTTTTTTGATATTTGTCAATAAAAAAAATCTAAAAATTAAAAAAATGCTTTAAATATTTAGAAATCATTTAATAAAAAAAATTAATAAATTTGTAATTATTAAAAGAACCTTATTAATATTTTTATCCAAAATTTTATTATAATAAAAATTAAAAATAATAATTTTAAGCTAATTTTTGAAAAATAAATAATTAAAAATAAACTAAAAATATAAGAAATTTAAGAAAAATATAAAAAATTAATAAATTAATTTTAATTAGTTATTTTTAAAAATATCTTTCAGACTGAAATAATCGAAAAAAAATGTTAAAATAAAATTTTTAAAACAAAAAATCAATTTCTTCTTCACAAAATTAAAATAACTTTCAAAAAACTTTAAATCTCATTTCAATTTTTTGATCAAAATCACACAAAATTTTGAAAATTTTTAAAAATGAAATATTAATCGAGTGAAAAATAATTATTTTTAACCAAAAACCGACTTCTATATTTTTTCGAAAAAAAAAATTAAATAGAAAAATTTTAAATGATCAAAAATTGAATTAATTTAACCTAAATTTCAGAAAATTTTATCAAAAATCCCCGAAAAACACTTAAAAATCTTACAAGAAGTAGGAGGAGTAATTGACACTCTTGCAACTAGCGGCGGATAGACGAACTCCATTGACAGTAAAACCTCCTAACAACCTCATATCTCACTAAAAAATCTCATTTATCATCAATTTCCTGCCAAATTTGTCACTTTTCCTTCCGACATCTCCTGAAATTTCCATAAAATCTTCAAAATCATCGCATAAGGAGACTTCACTGTTGCGCAAATTCATCGCGAACACGAATAAAATGACTGATGGACGTGCATTGAACGTACGTAGCGATCTCGCAATTGGAAGCATTGGATTGACATGGGCGTGGTTGGCATTTTTCTTCTTTTTGACGTGTGTGTAGTTTTTTCTTTATTACTCGTCGTCGTCGTATTTTTTTTATCAAAATTCATCATGTTTTTCCGTGTAACACGCAGGATGTGGTCAAGAACGTTGTTTGCTCATGTTCCAACTCCATGTTAATAATGTTCTTGCCTTGAAATGGTCGGACAGGTGTAATGCAAATGAAATTCGGGCTTCTGTTTGTAATTTTTTTTTATCACATGTTTCGCGTTTTGCATCGCAACCATTTTATTTTTCGATCCAATTCAATTGTTTTTATTTTTTTTTTTAATTTAATGCAAGAAAAAAAGTTCTTCAACGTTAGAAAGACTTCAATTTTTTTTTTCGTTCATTCATTTGTTCGAAGGCGAAACAATGAATAACCAACAAAAAATAATTATTCCGTCTCATGTCTCGTTGCTGCACTCCTTTTTCAACTCCGATTCCGTATGCAATTCAATTAAATTTTTGATTTGCCGCAAGAAAGCCGATTCTTCGTCGTCGTCGTCGTCGTAGGCAATGTCAAAAAAGACACACAAAGCATTTATTCAATAATTTATGTGAGTGTGTTGCCGCGCTTTTTCTTCTTATAGATCTGTGCTAGTCGAGTCGCATGAGGCCAAAAAAAAAACAATACAAACTGCATTTTATTATTATTTTTATTATTATATTGCAACGTTATGCTGCTCTCCTTTACCTTTTATTGCATCGATTTTTTTTACCTTTTTTGCATAAACATAACGATTTTTTTTTTCGTTTTATATTTTAATAATGTTGCAAGTCGTTTTACTCGTCGCGGAAAAGACAAAAAACAACACAAAAATTGTAATAAAAACGGCGCATTATTATAACATTTAAAATGTTAAATATGCCATTTTACAACGCGGGGCAAGACAAAACAAAACAACAGCAACGAAAAAAAAACAGAGAAATCAAGTGTAATGTTTTTGTTGCCCAGCTTTTGTACTTGTGGAAAGCTAAGTGCGCGGTGCGGCAAGAATCAAAGGAGAAAAAAGTGTAGCAGGAAATGTTGCGATTTTTTGTTGTTTGTTGTTTTGACGGTTTTTTTTTCTGGATACTTGAAAAGTTTTTATTTATTTTCTTTACTATGAGGAAATTTTTTATTTATAACTATTTTTTAAATTTTTTAGATAAAAATTAAAATATTTAAAAAATAAAAAATATTAAAAAATTATAAAAATAAAAAAAAATAAAATAAAATAATAAAAAAAATAATTTAAAAAAAATATTAAAAATTTAAATTCCTTTCTCCTTGCCTTTATTTATTTTTTTTAAACTCTTTAATAAAAAATAATTAAAATTTAAATTAAAAAAAATAATTATTTGATAATTTAAAAAAAAAATTGTTTTAAAAAATTTTTAAAAATTTAAATAAAAAAAATAAAATTTGATGATTTAAAAAAATTATTATAAAAAATAATTTAAAATTAATTTAATTGTAGTACCAAATTAAATTAATTTAAATTAAATTTAAATATAAATTAGAAAATAATTAAAAATAATAATTTAATTTTTGAAATGAATAATAGTTTATGTAAAATTTTTTTTTAAAAATGGGGGGGCAAAAAAAAACTCAAAAACTTTTTAAATTTTAAACTTTAAAAAAAAATATTTAAATAAAGATAATTTTATTAAAATAAGAATTGTTTAAAAAAAATAATTTTTCTCATGGAATTTATTAATTTTTATCATCCTTGTTTTTATGTTATAAAAAGGAGAAAAAAAATTAATTTAATTTCTTAAAAAAATAATTTATTTAATTTGCCTGTGAATTTTTTAACCTAAAAGGTTTTACAAATTTAATTTCGAGCAATTTGTATACAAAAAAAATATTAAAAAAAATAAACATTTTTAAAAAAAATTAAAAAAATATTTTATTGTAATTTTTATTTTATTTATTTAATTTTATTTATTTATTTATTTTTATTTATTTATTTTTTTTTTATTTAATTTTAAGATAATTTTAGCAATTTTTAAAAAGCAGCAAAAATCAAAAAGTCGCATATATAAGATATGAAATGCTCTTAAAAATTTACTTTCAATTAACGAAATATTCGATTGTCAATTTTACTTATAAAAGTAATTTTTAATTTAAATTTTTAAGCAAATTGATATGCATCAGTCAACGTCATTCTTTTCGTCAATTTAAAAAAAAATATATAAGTGCAAAATAATTAACGACAGAAAACTGACACTTTAACTTTTTTTTGTATCTCAAATATAAAGACTTGAAGGTTTGAAAGTTTTAAGAGACCAAAATTTATTAAGAATTTTCTTCCAAGTTCTTTAAAACTCAAAATTTCTTTCAGAAAGTTAACCACTTGTCAAAATCATATCACCGGTAAAACAAAAAAAATCTTTGACGTGTCTCTCTTCACAAAAACAACAACTTTACACCCGCAAAAGGAATCGCATCGCAATGTGAAACCAATAATTACGAATCGAAAGGGGCGTTTACCTTCATTACCCATCATATAATTTCCTCGCTTATTATTACAACAAACAACAACAACAAAAAAATAACGAGAATGATGGTTCTTCTTCACCAAAGCGAGAGAACAAGACGAGGAAGAAGCAGTTCATCAACTAAAAAAAACCAGAAGAAGAGGCCATTCATTCATGCATGCAGCGAAAAAAAGAAGACGACGACGAAAAAATGCCTCGAGCCCTCAATTTACTTCGAAATTGCTTGGAAACTGGCATGGCTGGCTTATTATTGAAGCGATAAGAAATAATTTAAAATGGTTTGTTTTTTCTTGATTGGAGTTTTTTAAAAAGATTTTCTTTTATTGTTGTTCATGATGAGTTGGGAAGTTGAAAAAATTGTTGAGTGAAGGAAGAATAAGATTTGAGGTAAAAAAAAAATTTCAAAAAAATCATAAATTTCAACGTCTTATTGAAGAAATCCATCAAAATTTGCACAAAAACGCCTTTGTGAGTATTCAATTGAAACGTTTTCATTTTTTCATGACTTTAAATTTTTTTATACACTTCATATACATTTTCATATACACTTTTTATACAAAAATAGTTACTCTACTTTCCACTCATTGCGCTGTAATTAGTAAATTTTCATTTAAATTACTGACAGTTGTACGATTTTAAGTTTTTTTATAATCAAATTTTTATTAAAATTTTTAAAAATTTTCTCTTTTCAGAATTTCTTTATCAAAAAAATATCAGGAACAAGCAAATAAATACGCAAATGAGATGCTAAACATAAAATTTATGACTGTCAACTTGCCATTCACGTTCAAAAAGAAAGAAAGAACAAAGCCGGTTGCACTGTAAGATGTTTGAGTATCGAAATTTTATTTAAAATTTTGAGTTATAAAATGATTAAAAATGATAAATTAGAGCCCTCTGACAAATTTTTATCCATTTAGAGCAAAATTTGACAAAAATTGCTTTGACACAGTTTTTGACATAGTTTTTGACACAGTTTTGTTCTTGATTTAGTTTTCAAATCAAAACTGTGTCAAAGAAAAAAATTTTTTTCAGTTTCAATTTTTTTGCAGTTTTGAGTTATAAAATGATTAAAAATGATAAATTAGAGCCCTCTGACAAATTTTTATCCATTTAGAGCAAAATTTGACAAAAATTGCTTTGACACAGTTTTTGACATAGTTTTTGACACAGTTTTGTTCTTGATTTAGTTTTCAAATCAAAACTGTGTCAAAGAAAAAAAAATTTTTCAGTTTCAATTTTTTTGCAGTTTTGAGTTATAAAATGATTAAAAATGATAAATTAGAGCCCTCTGACAAATTTTTATCCATTTAGAGCAAGATTTGACAAAAATTGCTTTGACACAGTTTTTGACATAGTTTTTGACACAGTTTTGTTCTTGATTTAGTTTTCAAATCAAAACTGTGTCAAAGAAAAAAAACAAATTTTTTTTCAGTTTCAATTTTTTGGCAGTTTTGAGTTATAAAATGATTAAAAATGATAAATTAGAGCCCTCTGACAAATTTTTATCCATTTAGAGCAAAATTTGACAAAAATTGCTTTGACACAGTTTTTGACATAGTTTTTGACACAGTTTTGTTCTTGATTTAGTTTTCAAATCAAAACTGTGTCAAAGAAAAAAAATTTTTTTTCAGTTTCAATTTTTTGGCAGTTTTGAGTTATAAAATGATTAAAAATGATAAATTAGAGCCCTCTGACAAATTTTTATCCATTTAGAGCAAAATTTGACAAAAATTGCTTTGACACAGTTTTTGACATAGTTTTTGACACAGTTTTGTTCTTGATTTAGTTTTCAAATCAAAACTGTGTCAAAGAAAAAAAAATTTTTCAGTTTCAATTTTTTTGCAGTTTTGAGTTATAAAATGATTAAAAATGATAAATTAGAGCCCTCTGACAAATTTTTATCCATTTAGAGCAAGATTTGACAAAAATTGCTTTGACACAGTTTTTGACATAGTTTTTGACACAGTTTTGTTCTTGATTTAGTTTTCAAATCAAAACTGTGTCAAAGAAAAAAAAATTTTTCAGTTTCAATTTTTTTGCAGTTTTGAGTTATAAAATGATTAAAAATGATAAATTAGAGCCCTCTGACAAATTTTTATCCATTTGGAGCAAGATTTGACAAAAATTGCTTTGACACAGTTTTTGACATAGTTTTTGACACAGTTTTGTTCTTGATTTAGTTTTCAAATCAAAACTGTGTCAAAGAAAAAAAAATTTTTCAGTTTCAATTTTTTTGCAGTTTTGAGTTATAAAATGATTAAAAATGATAAATTAGAGCCATCTGACAAATTTTTATCCATTTGGAGCAAGATTTGACAAAAATTGCTGATAGTTTTTGACACAGTTTTGCTCTTGATTTAGTTTTCAAATCAAAACTGTGTCAAAGAAAAAAAATTTTTCAGTTTAATTTTTTTTGCAGTTTTGAGTTATAAAATGATTAAAAATGATAAATTAGAGCCCTTTGACAAATTTTTATCCATTTGGAGCAAGATTTGACAAAAATGGATTTGACACAGTTTTTGACACAGTTTTGTTCTTGATTTAGTTTTCAAATCAAAACTGTGTCAAAGAAAAATTTTTTTTTCAGTTTCAATTTTATTCAATTTTTTTTTCTTTAAATCCAAGAATCAAGTTTCGTTCCAAAATTGTCTCACAGTGTCTCTTTTCCATCCAATAAAGCATCCTTCTTAATCATTCTTTTGGATCCCATTCTCCACACACACACACACATAGTTTTCCATCATTACAATGTCCATTGTTCGTTTGAAGCCATTCGTTTAAATTTCATACACTTTTTTTTGTAGTTTCTTCTCGAGAAAAAGAGACGACTCGTTGTTGTTTGCTCGTTGTCATTATATTAAAAGGCGGCATTTAACATTGATTGTTACATACCAAAGCGACATCAGTACGTCTGTTGGTCGTCGTCGTTCAACTTGATGCATTATTGTGTAAAACGGTAGCGAGTCAGCATTAAAATGGCAATTCACAAACAAAAACAAGGAAAAAAAAACGATAGCCAGCAAGACGATAACAATGACTGGTAAATACAACTCACATAAATCTTCATCTTTCGCAGACATAAAAGGGATACTACACAATCAACTGGGATGAAGCTTGCAGCAAATTTTATAAGAAGACATATGGAACAAACTAAGAAATATTAGGTTGCACTCATGCAAAAGAGATCGTCTTCTGCATTTTTTTTGCCTTCTTAATCAAACAACAACACAGAAATTTATCCGATTGTTTCATTGTCAATTGTTTCGTTTCTGCTTTTTTTTTTGCTTGCTTGCTTTTCGCGAAAGAACCTCATTTAAATACACCACAAAATCTGCATGCAAAAAGAATTATTACAAAGACAAGCAAAATCGAATCAAATCATTTGCATCGGCTTCTGATTGAAGAATATCTCTTATTCTTTCGTTCGTCGCTGCTGTTCCTTGTTAATATTATTATTAAAAGTTGCGAAGGGAGCATTCATATTTCGTTTTGCGATAAAAGCAAAAAATGCAAAAACAAAACAGTAGCAACAAGAAAAGAGAATTAAACGACAATCAGTGATTAATTGAAGCAACTCCTCAAAAAGTAAAGAATGAAAAAAAAACGAGGAATAGAGAGAGTTATCTATCGGAGATATCAGAATTATGATAGCGGAAGCTTTTATCTTCGTTTTTTTTTATTCTTACAAATATATATTGGTCAATTGTTTTGAATTTAAAAGAAAAAAAAATTATATGAGGCTTTTTCTATGGAATGACATTCATAAATTTAATTTAAATTTAATACTAAAAGGACTCATTGAGGGAGGTTTTTGATTGACTTTGAACATTTTAAAAGTTGGATTTAAAGAAAATGATCCTCTTGTATGCTCTTTTAGAAAAAATTACCATGAAGGCTCTAACTTTTAAGACAATAATGGAGAAAAATTCAACCATTCATGGGTCTTATTGAGAAAAAATTATTTCCTAAGTAATTATTTTTTTTTATAATTTATTTAGGAAATAATTTTTTTTTTTTAATTTAAGATCCATGAAATGCTCCATTTCAAAAAGTCTTAAGAGATACAATGGGGCTTATATTTTTCTTAAAAAGAATAAAAAATGCAAGAAAGTATATAACTCATTTTGTCTTTTTTGGGGCGTTTTGAAAAAATTTTAAAATAACAGAAAATTAATTTTCTTTGAAATTAAATTTATAAAAAGAGGTTTAGCTATTCTGTTCACTAAATTTTTTCACGATAACCCAAAATTAAATTGAGTACCGCTACTTTCTTGCATTTTTTAAGCTCTTTTAAGAAAAAATAATCCGCAGTTTCTAATTTTTAATTTAAATCATTTTTTTGTTCTATTTTGACCAAAATTTAGTAAAAAAAATCAAAATAAATTTCCAAATTTTTTTTTTGTCCTCAAAAGTTTGCAAATTTTCAAAAAAAATAACCTGAAAAAAATACTTTTGTCATAAAAAATTTAATTTTTTTTGGGTCCCCTTATTTTGAAAAAATTATTACCCAAATAATTTATTTTATTTAAAAATTTATTTAGGAAATATTTTTTTCTCAATATGACCCATGAATGGTAAAATTTTTCTTGAAAGTCTTAAGAGACACAACCTCCGAGCTATTTTTTCTTGAAAAAGCATAAAAAATGCAAGAAAGTATCTGAACTCATTTGAATTTTGGGGCGTCGTGAAAAAATTTAGCCAACAGAAAAATAATTTCCTTTGATGCTAAAAGCATGAAAAGAGGTTCAAGCATTCTATTGACTAAATTTTTTCACGACAGTCCAAAATTCAAATGAGTACCGCTACTTTCTTGCATTTTTTATGCTCTTTTAAGAAAAAATAGCCCTTAGTCTCTAAATTTTGAATCAAATTATTTTTTCTCTATATTTTGACCAAAATTTAGAAAAAAAAATCCATAAAATAAATTTTAAAACCTTTTAAATTTTAATTTTTTTTTCTCTCACACAAATAATCCTCATCAACAAAAGCTCAACCATTTGAATTATTTAACATATTTCTCTTTTGTTTTGTCATCAAAAGTGTCTGGCATGACAGAAAATACACGAAATTAAGCCATTTAACCACTTTTTGCTTCGTAATAAATCAGGGATAAAAATTTAAGGAATTTAAAAAAAATAAATTTATAAAGAAATCTTTAAATTGAAAAAATAAAAAAAAAATCAAATACGAATGAATCAATTATTGCATTTCTACCTGTCGTTGTTGTCGTCAATTAATGTCACATCTCTCACTTGATTTTTTTTTTATTTTTTATAAAAAAAAATATTTTTTTTTTAATATTATTGTCCTGTTCATTTATTTTTCATCATTTAATATTTTTTTTATTTTATTTCAGAATGAGTACTTAAATTATTTATTTATTTAAAAATATAAAATAATAATATTTAATTTTTTTTCTTAAAATATATATTTTTTTTAATGAAGATGCCGAAATTATTTTTTTTTTATTAAAAAAATATTTTTTGCCGTTATTTACATTTTTCGACGAATTTTTTTTGAAATTTATTTTTTTCTTTTATTATCAATACTGGCATGGAAATGTCATTTTTTTATTAATTTTTAAAAAAAATCAAATTTTTTTTTAATTCTTGCTCTTAACTTTTGTTCTGCCAAACTCTTCGATCAACTCGTCGTACGAATTTTGCTCATTTCCAAAGTCGTAATATTGATAATCGTAACTGACATCCTTCTCTTCGTCCTTTTTCTTGGGCGCTTTTGTCGTCGAAGTCGCTTTAACTTCTTGTAATTTATTTACGCTGGCTGCTACTTGTCTCGCTCTCTCAGCCCGAAGCTCATTTCCGCTCGCTGCGATATTTTGCGAATGTGCCGTATTGAAAAGTTCATCGTCGTCGTTGTTGTTCGAGGGTTTGCTGGTCGTAGTTTGATAATAATTGAAGTGTTTGTTCTGCTTGGAACGGAGTTTCGCCTTCAGTTTGTTCTTGTAAAGGTCCTTTTCGTAAATTTCCGGACGATATTGACCATCATCTTCTTCGTCTTCAGCCAAGGGACGGGGCGTCGTACTGGTCGTTGTCGTAACTGTCGATCGGAAATGCTGTTGTTGCGGAATTTCGAAGCGATTTGCGTTGGAATTGACATTTACGGGTGCTGGGCTGACTCGAACGTTGATTTGTTGTTGCTGCGGAACGGGAGCTACTACGATAGGTTGCGTTTGGGGCTTTTGTTTGTTGATTTCAAATGGGCCATAGTTCTTTTTGACGTTGAAAATGTCGGGTTTGAAGGTTGTTGGACTGTACAAATGCTCTTTCGGCACCAAAGTTGAGAACTTTTTCGCACTTGACGGCGTCTGGAAGGGATCTTGTTGGTAATTTTGAACTTTTTGTACTTGCTGCGGTTGTTGCTGAACATTTTGCGCTCGATATTCCTGCGATTTTGCTTGAGTTTGGGTCTGGGATGGAGGAGAAATTGTCGTGACATCTACATAATCGGGAGTGTATCGACTTCCAGCTCGTCCTGAAGGAGCCCGATTGTAAATTGGAGCATTTTGTCGGTTTGTCGTCACGGGAGCCGGGGTTGTTATCGTTATTTGAGCAATTGCAAGTTGTCGGGCGTGATATTGAGCATCGAAATTATTATTGCGCGACGTTTGCTGAGGAGCGGAGGGACCATTTTGAGCGGGATTTGTCACCGGAGCAAGCTTTGTGGGTTCAAAATGTGTCGGATTTGGTTGGAAACGACGCGGTTGAAACTCGGGAACGGCTGAACTTGAAGCTGCTGGAGCCGAAGGAGATGCTGTCGATGCAAAACGATGGAAATTTCCGGGATTGTATGTCGAAGGTTTGATATCTTTCAATGGGACATCCGTACTTTGTCGTTGGGCGAACCGAGATTGGAACGTAGGATGCACCGGAGCGCCAGTTGTCTCGTAATTGCTGTTGTAGAAACGCGTTTCGCGACTTTGTTCGTTCAAATTGTTCACTTGGAAGGGTGTTGGAGGTCGAAAAGTTGTCGTTGAAGTAGTAGAAGTGCTCGAACTTGAGAAACTTTGTTGATTATTGTTCGTATTGTAAGCGAACGAAGCCTTTTGGAAGGGAGCTGGCGACGAAGCGGGCAAAGTTGTGTTGAAAATTGAGTTGAAACTGGGGTAAGGAGTCGTACTTTGTGCTCTGAAAGGCGCCGCCGTTGAAGATTGCACGAAAACTTGCTTGTTAGGTGCTACTGAATTCGCGCCAAAGTTGTTGTTGTATTTTTGATAATCCGGCGAATTTGTCGGGAATAAGTGTGTTGATGTCTTCTCTACATTCGCTTTGCTCGTACTCAGTTTGTTCGAATAGCGATCGTACTCGTTGTAGGCACTGCCGCGATTGTTCACAGAAACATTCGGTTGAGTAATTTGCGGTAACGATGGCCTACTTTTGGGCGTTGTTGCTTGTTGGCTGCTATAAAAATTGTTACTGTTGACCGTTGATGCGATGTAGGGTTCGGCAGTTACGCGTGCTTTGATGTGCCCACGATTGCGGGGACGAGGGCGAGGACGAAGCGTTGTCGTTGTCGAGGTCGACGATGATTGATAGTCGTCGTGATCTTCCTTGCCGCTGTTGCGATTGTTGAAGAAATTTCCCGTTTGGGAGGATTTGAAGATTTCTTCGTTGTTGTGACCTGAAAAATAGTGAGAAATTGTTAAATTTTTATTTTATGAATTTTAAAGATAAAAAATTAAAAAAAATATTTTTTTAATAAATAAAATAATTAAAATTTATTGAAAAAAAATTAAAATTTTATGAAAGAGATTTTTTTTTGTCAAAAATTTTGGGAATTTTTTTTTATTTTTTGAATTTTTTAAGAATTTTTTTGTGTAAAATTTTATAAAAAGTATTAAAAATTCAATAATTTTTTTAAAAATTATTTTAAAAGAAAATTTTATTGGAGGGGCCTAATTTAAAAAAAAAAATAAGAAAAATTATAATTTTTTTAAAAATAATTTTTTTAGTTTTTTTTTATGAATACTAATTTAAAAATTGTATTAAATTTCGATTAAATTTGACGGATTTAAAAAAAAACTTTTTTTTGTGAAATTTAAAAAATTTACTACTTCAAAGTTTAGAAAATTTTTTTTTTTTTTTAATTGATATTATTCCAAATTCTAATATTTTATGAATTTAAATAAAGATAAATTTTAATTTTTAAAAAAATTTTGACTTTTGAAACTGTTCAAAAATTAACAAAAAACAATAAAAATAATTAATTAAAATTAAAAAAAATAATTTTTAATAAAAAAAAAAATTAAATTAATAAATTTTAGGTACTTTTGGAATTATTTTTAAATAATTTGCTTTACAAAGTTTTACATTTTTTTTTTATTTTTGACTCAAATAATATTTTTTTTAACTTTTAATTTTTCAAGAATTTTTATATATAATTTTCCTCAAAAATTAATTATAATTTCTTAAAAATTTTGAAAAAAATATTATTTTGACGAAAATTTTTGAATTTTACTATTTTTGACTTCAAAATTTCTTCTAAAAATTTAAAACTAGAAAAAATTTTCAAAAATTACTCACTATAAAAGTCATTATTGCTATTTTTGCGCACAAAATCATTATACGAGCTCGTAGTTGTTGTCGAAGTCGTCGTCGTTGGCGTATAATAACTGCTCGGACTCGCTCTAAACGTCACAGGTGCCTCTGTTCTCGCCGCTGCTGTTGGCGACGCCGCCTTCTGATTGTTATTAAATCCATTGTGCTGCTTCTGGATCAACGGATGCTCCGACCGAGTGCTCTGATTCACAATAAATTGCTTACTGCGACGAGCGTCACCTACAAAAAACACTTCATGAAAGAAAAAATTCTGTTTTTCATCAAATTTCTTACTTGTTTCAGCTCGTTGCAAATGGAAATCGGCTTCTTCCTCATCAGCAAAGGGCGCTCTTTTGCTCTCGAATCCCGTTCCCAAGCGATAAAGATCGAAATTGCCACTGCCATAGAACAAAGTGTCATCTTCGCAGTTCACGTCGCCAAAATCCACGCAAACTTGCGCTTCTTGGTTGAACGCCGTCCCATTCGGACACAAAAATCGGTAATCTTGAATCTGTTTGAGAAATAAAAATAAATTTTCGAGACAATATAATGCATTGATGGATTATGTCAAGCGTAATTTACTCGAAAAAAAATAAAAATCTCAGCTACTTTGCCTAAAACAAGGTACAGTAATAAATTTTAGTGAACTACATCTTCGTTTGTTTCGTTTTTCAGTCTTCTTCGTTCGTTCACGAGACTCGCGATGAATATGAAATAATAACAATTGTTATTATTATTACTATTACTCGTAGACAGAAAAACGTGTAAATCTTGTCTAAGCAATGCAATGCATAGTTGAGGCAAAGCAATGCAGGTAATAATGGTTATAACGTTCAGTCGTCGAAATAACGATAAATCTTTAATCGAATGATTGAATAAATACGGTTGAACAAAAATATGTATGGCAAAAGGTCATTTTGCATGGGAATTTTCATTAAAAATAAATTTTTTGAGATCGTCTCTCGTGTGAATTTTTAGACTGAATTTTGACTGAAAATGCATTTTTTATTTAAATTAGAGATGTCAAGTATGATTTTTCACATTTTTGTACTCCTCAAGATCATGAGATCGACTAAAGATTTAAAATTTTTATAAGAAAATTCACTTTTCAATATTTTATGATTTTTAAAATTTATAATTTTAATTTTTTTAGTGAAATTTAAATTTCTTTGAATTTTTGATATTTTACATTTTTGTACTCCTCAATATAAAAAATAAAAAAAAAATCTTTTAAAAAATTTTAATTTAATATTTTTGAACTGTCAATATCAAATTTCTTTTAATTTTTTCTAAAAATAATGAAAAATAATTAATTTTTCACATTTCAGAACTCCTCAGTGTTCAAGATCAACAAACCATCGTGTTAAATTTATTCAATTTTTTTTTTTTTAAAAAAATTCACTTTTTTGTTTTTTTTAGAAATATCGAAGAAGTATATTTTAGTAATCCTCAAGAGTTTTATAGACTCATATTATTCAAATTTTTCATTTTTTTTTTAATTTTTTCAAAGGACTTTTGTTTAATTAATAGATGCTAAATATATATTTTTCACTTTTTCGTACTCCTCATCTATTAAAATATTTAAATATTCACTTTTTCTTTAACTAAAGATGTCAAAAATGAGATTTTAGAGCTTTTTTATATTTCTCATTGACATTAATGTTTAATTTTTCTTGTACTTTTTTAATTTCTTTTCAAATTTCTTGTTAATTTCACTTTTTCATACTCCTCAATAACTTAAATTTTGAAAATTCTTAAAAAATTCACTTTTTTCATGTAAAAATTGAAATTTTTCACATTTTTGTACTCCTCAATGTCACTTTTTAATAGAAAAATCGCAAGATACTTACTCCAACGCCCGCTACTTTAACGCACACATGAAACATCTGGCACTGCGTCTCCGGATCCGCATAATATCCCCCAAGAATTTTATCACGGCACGAAAACGACGTTTTTGGCATATTATCTAAACTGTATCGGGGTGGTTTGCTCTTTTGCCCATTGGTGATCACAATTAGGAAACAACTGAGTGTGCTCACTGTGAAGGAAAAAAAAATAAATTTCATGAAAAAACGAGGTTATGAAAGGTAATTCACGAATAAATAAAAAGTAACCCATCCCAAAAAAAAAAACAAATCTTCAACCGCTTAAAATATTTATTTATCTAAATTATTCGAAAGAGAAGAAAAAAATTAAAAACAAGTACGATTGATTGACCCGGCAGGCAAGCAGCATTGTTTAATTATTGGCCTACAGTACAAATTTAGATGTTTATAAACAATTTTTTATTGCTATTTTTGCATTTACCGTCTATTGTTTTGTCGGGTTATTTCATGGCAAATAGCCTCCAGAATACTTCTTTTTTCATCGTTTCTGACATAAACAGACAGAATAATAATAAAATAGCTAAAAACTTCATAATTTTCTGATTTTTTCATGTTTATGATGAAAATTGTTATGTAACGAAGTTTTTGCGTCTTTTAGTGACCCTTTGTACTCGAAAATTTCATTAATTAAGCCGGTTATTAAGTTTTGGAGTGACAAGTGATTGTCTGTGAGATAATTAGCTATCGTCTCATGCACATTCACTTACACTCATTTTTTACTTTAATTTTGTTTTGAATTGATGACACCGTAAAATTAAACTACAATCTCTTAGACCTTGTGGATGGAAAATTTATTAATTTTACTTTTTGAAGAATTTCAATTTTATGAAGTTTTTTTTTAATTTTTTAGGGATTTGGAGTCAAATTTAAGACTTCAAGTGATATATGAGCCCTTGAAAAGTAATTGAAGCTATAAAAAAATTAATTTGATAGTTTCAAAAAACATAAAGAGCTAAGTTTTTTTATCTCTTGAGGTCTTAAAATTATCTCTTGAGGTCTTAAATTTATCTCTTGAAGTTTCAAATTTTTCCCTTGAAGTTTCAAATTTACCTTCTGAGGTCTTAAATTTATCTCTTGAGGTCTTAAATTTATCTCTTGAGGTCTTAAATTTATCCCTTGAAGTTTCAAATTTATCTCTTGAGGTCTTAAATTTTTCTCTTGAGGTCTCAAATTTTTCCCTTGAAGTTTCAAATTTATCTCTTGAGGTCTTAAATTTATCTCTTGAGGTCTTAAATTTTTTTCTTGAGGTCTTAAATTTATCTCTTGAGGTCTTAAATTTATCTCTTGAGGTCTTAAATTTATCTCTTGAGGTCTTAATTTTTCTCTTGAAGTTTCAAATTTATCTCTTGAGGTCCTAAATTTATCTCTTGAGGTCTTAAATTTTTCCCTTGAAGTTTCAATTTTACCTCTTGAGGTCCTAAATTTATCTCTTGAGGTTTTAAATTTTTCCCTTGAAGTTTTAAATTTACTTCATGAGGTCCTAAATTTATCTCTTGAGGTCTTAAATTTATCTCTTGAGGTCTTAATTTTTTCCCTTGAAGTTTCAAATTTACCTCTTGAGGTCTCAAATTTATCTCTTGAGGTCTTAAATTTATCCCTTGAGGTCTCAAATCCTCAACCAAAGTAAAACTCAACTACTTTCAACTCACCGAGCACTTTAAAAAAAAGTCTGAACACGTGCTGTACTAAATCGTGAAAAGAGGATCGCTCACTTGACTCCGCATCATTTGCTTCAGTAGAAAGCCATTTGTCACGAATTTGACAATATTTAAAGAAAAAAATTATTCCCAATGAAACAGAAGGTCTTATGCAACTTTTCGAGTCATAAATATTGTTTTATTGACAAGGCAAATAAATAAATAAATATTCGATTGTAAAATAAAATTATTCATATGGACAATTGAATCATCAAACAACTGTTCTTATAAATAAATTACAACGAAAAAAAAATGTCCAAAGGAAGTTTATTCAACTTTGCACCTCGTTACCGCTTTTTTCCATCTGTGCGCTTAGTTACACGGACATCTCATTACTCATTGAATAATAAAATCTACGCGGAATCACAAAACGTATACTGAAACAATCGTGGATAGAAGCTTCAATTACGAAATAGATAATCATCAACAACAACATATTTTAACATACTGAGTATGTTTGTATGGAAGAGTTTACTTGGTGAGTATTTTTTTCAAAAAGATTTACTTTTTAAAATGCAATCACCTTCCCATTCTTATATGGAATTCATGCATGTTGAAAATCAATGAAAAAAAAATTACTTCAAGAAAAAAAAGTGAATCGACCTTCTTCTTGATTTAATTTTATTTTAATTAGCCGCGATTTTTTGCATAAATATTTTTTAACGAGTTTACATTATTTTAAAGTTTTATTATATTCAAATTTATTTGCTTTTTATATGTTTATTGAAATTAAAATAAAATTAATAAAAATAAACATTGAATACAAAATTATCTTTTAATTCAATTTTTTTAAATTTATGAAAATTTTTATTGAAAAAAAAACTTATTTAGTTAAACAAAGATGCGTGAATTGTAATTTCCTCACAAAAAAAAACGCATAAAATAAAATTACAGTAACACAAATTTTTTAACGTTGCAAGAAAAGAATTTTCATGACTTTTTTGCCACATTAGTATGTCACAATGGAACGAGAAAAAATCTTCATTGTATTCAATTGTTTGCTAAATACTTGACTTTTTATGTCGCTCCGCTACCGGGACAAGAACTACACACGAATGAAACCAAAAGTGAGATCAATTAAGTAAGATAACGTGTGTATCTCATGCTCATGCAAATACCTTGTATGAGGAAAAAATAACATAATTATAAAAAAAAATTATAAATAATAATGATTATTATAAAAAAAAATTAAATATTAGCAAACATGTTGTGGGAAAAATTTCGGGGTGCACGGAAATTTTTCAAACAGACACCTACAACAACAACAAACAAATAAATGAGTACGGTTTGACTTTGTTGGCAATAATTATTTACAATGACTGTAATTTAAACAATCAACCCGCAATAAATAAATATTTTACAGCAGGTACCGCACACACCGAAAAAAACCAAAATTTCATAATAATGATCAAAAATTATGATCATCCATCCGTCTCGTTTTTTTTTTTTTTGGTGCTGTGTAATTATTTTAAGCTACGAGGGGACATCATTTAATGCCGAGCCAACGTAGAGTCATAAATTGCAGTAAGGTGTTATTTCCTGGCCTTAATTTTTGTGACATAATGACAGGTGAATCAGTTACAATGTTAAACAAAAGTGAAACAATGAAAAATCTGAGTTTTGGCGTTATATACGGAACTAATGTGACAATATGAACAAAGATGTTCGACATATGTTTCGTATGGGTTTCGGCGTGTTACGCGAACCATTAAAGGAAAACAATAGAAATGGGTAATAAATTATGATGAAGTGATTATCTGTTTTATGATTTTTTATTATTATTGGAGGAAGTTATTGAAAAAATTAATTTTTATCAATTAAATTTAATATTTTTTAATTGAATTATTTAAAAATTAATTTTGAGTGTTGAAAACAAAAATTAATTAAATTAATTAAAATTAATTAAATTAAATTAAATTAATTAAATAAAATTAATTAATTAATTAAAAATTTAATAAATAAATTTTAAATTTTTTAGAAACTCAAAATTAATTTAAAATAATTGTTTTAAAAATATTCGCTTCAATTAAATTTTTAGGTCAATTAATGATTTGTTTAAAAAAATAATAATTTAAATTTAAAAAAATATTTTTATTTTACTTTAAAATTTTAAAAAATTTTTAATTTATTAATTTTTTTCATTTAAAAATTAATTTCTTTTAAATATTAATTTTAAAAGTTAATTAGTTTAATAATATTTATTTTATAATAGGTAATTTATTTTATTTCTTTTTAAATTAAAAAAAAAATAATTTAATTTTTAATTTTAGTTTGAAATTTTTAAAAAATATTAACTTTTCAAATCAAATATATTTAAATATTTTTTAATATAAAATTATTTTATTTTATTTTATTTCATTTAATAAGATTTTATTTTATTTATTTAAATTTTACAAAATAATTATTTATTTATTTTAATTGTATTTTTAACAAAATCTTATTTTATTTAAATTTAAAAGAATATAAATTTTTAATGAAATTTTAAATTTATTTAAAAAGACCTATTAAAATCTAATCCATTTAATTCAAACCAAGCAATAAATTTAATTAAATTTATACAAAAATTACAAGGCGTCTCCATTTAAAATATCCTTTAATTTTTTAATAAAAACAAATTATGCAAAATTAACATGAATATTAATTTAAATTAATTTTTTAAAATTATATATCATTATAAATTAATTAAATAAATTAAACATTCAAATTAACATCTAATAAAATTTATGCTAAAATTTGTTAATTACTTACCAAAGAGAGCGTAACCGGTGCAATTAAGTTTCATGATTTTGTGTTAAAATATCCAAAAATTATTAAAATTGATGAAGTTCCTTTAAAAATACACAAATATATGTTATTAGATTTTTTTTTAAATATTATTTTGTAATAATTTTATTTATTTCAAAAATTTTTATTCATATATTTTATTTTGCAATGAAATTTTATATCTCTTAATATTTCTTCATTTTTTTACTATAATTTTTCAAAATTTTTATCTTTTTTATTCAATTCACAGTTTCACACATAATTTTGATTTCAATTAATCATTTTTGTTTGATTGATTAATATTTTTTTTTTATTTTATTTTGTAATATTTGATGATTTTTTTTTCACAAGTTAATTTATTAATTTTTCATATTTTTGTAACTTTAATTTTTTTATTTAACCTTTTAATTCTACCAGCGCTCGTTAAGCGTTGATGTTGTACCACTACGCGCGGAATAACAAATTATTATATTTTTTTTTAATTTTTTTCCTGCGATCCGAAATGTCGACTGTGCTTTTCCAAAGCTAACACATAAATGAAATGAAAATGAAAGGAAGAGTTAAGGTAATGTAATGTTGCTGCAACAGCATCTCCGAACACACATACCCGAGCCGAGCCAAGTCAAGAAATAACAACAACAACGGTATTGTGTGTCGAAAAGAATTATGAGAGTATGCAACAAACAAACAGTACTTGGCGTAAAAATAAATGTACTCCGTATACTGAATGAATGTTTTTGATGTTTTGAGGAGTGTAAGAAAATGAATAAAGTTCATCCGAAACATCTCAACGACGTTTGAAGTTATTTGTGGGTTCATCACTCAACAAGCATGAATGAACTTTTCGTACTTTGGCGATACCTTAGATGGGAAAATTCATCAAAAAATGTGCAACCAAATTATTTTTTTTTTGTAGAATAATCACGAGCATTCTACAAGTACTACTACTGCCGAGTACTGAAAATGAGCCGAAATGAAACGACAGAATGAATGATTTTAGGCAAGTCTTAGATTTGGCCAATTGTTTTGTGTTGCATTGTTTGCAAGTACAGTTCAGTGAAGTACACAAAAAAAAATATTAAAATAATGAAAAAAATGGCATCATGCAATCATCTATAGAGTAGGAGTGTGGGAACATTTTTCTATCATTCATGTGTTTGGTTGTTACTTTGCCGAACTACAAATTCTACAATTATACACAAAGTTCAGGCACAATTGTTCAGCTTTAAATTAATAAATAAATGAACATAAATTAACGAGAAAAATCTCGACAATAATTACCAACAACCTGATCATTAGTAAGTATTTTATTTTAACATGATTCTAAATAATTAACAGAATTTAAACAAACTTTGAATTTAATAATATTGCACATTTCTGATCCTTATCTCAATCATCTCTAATAAATTCAGGCAAATAATTGGAGCAAAACGACCTCATTTGAATATTATTTTTTTTTTAACATTTGTTTTAGTTTAACAAAAAATAGAATATTTCCGCTACAATTGTTCATTAGGACAACGAAATAAAAAAAAACAATAAAAAAAATGTTACAATGTCGAAAGTTGCAAAGGAAAAATATTTTTCGCGGTGCATAAAAAAGTTTTTTCTATTCATTCATTATTCTTCGAAATAAAAAAAAATATTTCAATTCCGAGTTAATGTATTTATAACTGCAGTGATTTATATGTTTCAACAATTGAATGGGACAACATTTACTCACATTTCACGTGAGTGTGGCGAATTGTGTGTTAGAAACCTCTAAAAGTTGTGAGAAATTAAAGTTTCGCGAAATTAAAGTTATTGTGAAAAATTTGGTTGAATTAGCAGTAAGTATATCGAACATTAAACTTTTAATCTCAACTTAACCTAACTAATCTTATTTTTTCAATCTTTCATTTAAATTTATTTTATTTTTGCAGGTTTACAAAATCCTTTCAAAGACTTTACTAATGAAATATATGCAATACCTAAGATGGACAAACTTATTGAAGAGGAATATGAAAAATTTAATGCAATCGAAAAATTAAACACAAAAAGGAACTCTAAATACTTCCGAATAATATCATATTAGAATGGCAGAACAGATTTCTTATTAACTTAATTTGATGGAAGGCGGTATGCGATCGCTATGACTACTCGTATTTGATTTTTTGAGTTCATGCCAATTAAATTCCCTTCGTTACGGAAGTCTTCGGGCGCATCGAAAGAAGTAGATAGTTATTGGATCATGATCAGGCACAATACCGTTCAAAATTAAAGACCCTTCTGAACGGAAGATTCTGAATTGTCAAAAGAAGAAGATTTAGAAAATGTTATCATAAGTTTAGATGGAACAAAATCTACTTGAAGGAAAATTGTATACTTCTAAAGAAGGCAATAAATTTGACAACTTTTAGTTAGAAGGTTCTCTTATTGAAACAAAGAAAAATTTTCAATAAAAATCTACTTCACACATCAAGCAACTAACAATTTTTAATGATTCCAATGTTTTTATGTAATTTTAAAAGTTTCTATTAAACTAACTATAATTAGTTAAATTTCAATTTCTTAGATGGACTTTAAATTTAAAATTTAGTAACTTTCATAAAAAGTTCAAAATCTCGCAAATTTCCTTAACAATGCGAAACATTAACTCTTCACATTTAATTTATAAATAAATAAAATGCACTATAAAATATTTTTAAAAATTTACAAGACTTCGACTTGTGAATTAAAAAATTTTGAAACAATTACCTATATAATAAAAAATATATATAAATAAATAAAAATATACATACAAATGTATAAATAATAGACATTTTTGTAGATTTTTACGTCGTCGTTGCGTTTGTTCGAAAACAATGGATTTTCTGTCTAATATTTGCTCCAGTTTTTATTCACTTTAAGATTTTTTTTTCTTCATTTCTGTTTGTTTGTTTCATCTCTTGCTCGACATGTGTCTGCATATAAGCTGCAACTTCAAGGTACAACTCGGGTAAACTCTGACGGTTGAATTGATGTCGACACCTCTTTTTTTTTATTATTATTTAAAATCGGAATTAAACTGCATTTAACGTCCCTTACTAACCTACATTATTCAACTGGCATTACGTGAAAAAACAGCTGAAGATGATCACACATTATTACATGATGAATAATAATATATAACTTTATCACATCTATTATAAAACTCCTGTCTCTAAATTTACTCGCATAACGTTATAGGAAAGTCACACTTATGCAAATAATTTTCCATGTAATGTTTCGAAGAAAATAACGAAGACGAAGCATGAAACTCAACAGTAGTAGGGCTCCGGTAAAATACTGATATTTCACACGAATGCGGATATCTTTCTTAATGCTATATTATAATATTTTGTAGTAACTTTTCGTTTCTGCAGAAAAAGAAGCAAAAGATGGAACAGAAGAAAACAAAAGTTTAGATAGATGTTAGTTAGTGCATTATAATAATAAACATTACGATAAATGACTCTATATTACGAGCCCTATAATACAAGATTCCTTTCACTCTCTAAGGTAAGTAACATTAACGCTTCGTCTTTCGTTCAGTCGTTACAAAAAGGTACAAAGTTGATTATGAAAACATGAAGCGACTGCATGTTCTTTTTTTTTGTTTTTATGATCGTCTAACAAGTTGTGACTTACTGAATATATTCATTTATTATTAAATATGATACGGGTATTATCGTTAAGTTAAAGGTATTATAAGACTTAGATGATGATCGCTGTCAAAAAAAGGTATAAAAGCTAATAAAATGGAGGAAAATGCGGAACTACAACAATAATTGACAGAATTATCACCGCTGGTCAATCTATATATTTATTAATATGGAATGGCATGGCGTTAGCACTTCCTTACTTTCAGTATCTAATTTTGGGTATCAAGGTAAGTATTAAGCGATTGTTTTTTGTAATTTAATTTAAATATAGAAAAATTAATCTTTTGAGCTATTTTTTGAGAAAATTTTTGAAAATGCTTGGTTTGAATTAATTGGAAAATTTTTCTAAAAAATTCTCCGATTTTTTACATCCTTGAAAATCTGAAAAAAAACAAAAAATAAATATTATTAAAAAATTTTATATTTTTTTTTACAAAATAAAAAAAAATTAAACAATAACAAATTAAAAATAATAACTCGTCCTCGTAATTGCTCCGTTTGCACTTTTCAAAAACACTTACTTTCCCATTTAACCTTTACTATTTACTTAAATTATTGTTATTTATGTTCTCGCCATTCATTTCTCACTCATCATCTTCGTATTCTCATGTTTCATATGATGTGTGACCATCACAGAGAAAAGATCATGATCGTGTCATGTCATGTAAAAAAAATATACGTTCATGCTGCGACTTTGTTTTTAGCTCTCTCACATCAAATTAGCGAAGGACGTACTACATGTGAACGCATTTTCGCAACAAAATCTTAATTAGAACTTCTTTTCGTGGCAGATATGTGATGGCAATCATCTCGCATCAGCTTTAATGATGGTAGATCAACAACATTCGATTCTGCATTCGAAAAAAAAGTTGCGTCGACATAAAATGAAATATTTTGTTTAATTTTTCATGTTATTATACATCTTCGCGTTACAGTATAAATTGCATGAAAATGTTTCAAGGACTTTGAAAAGTGTAGTGAGACACGATCTCATGTTGTACGAAGGCATGCATTGCCATTAAAGTAGATCAAATATGGAATAATGTCTGCACATTTTAAGTGATGACAAAATTATGTGTGCAAGTCGCGCTTAAATTGATTTTGACAACGACAACGATTGATTTTTTTTTGTTTATCATTATTTGATCAATTAGAGACTGAAGTCAAGTGTGAACGAAATAAACTTTTAGCAAGTGATTTTTGCTTGGAAAAAAAAATAAAAAGAGATAAATAAAAAAACCTAAAAAAAAATAAAGAAACTTCGATTAATTTTTTAATATTTTTTATTAAAATTAATTTTCGAAAATTTTTTAAATTATTTTCGAGGTTTCGAAAAATTTTTTTTTTAGAAAATTCGATTTTTTTTCGAAAATTAAGAATTCTTCAGTTTTATTTGTAATTTTTTTCTAAGTTCGAAATTTTTATTTTTTAAATAATTTTCGAAAATTTGTAGATTAATTTCGAAAATTTCTATTATTATTTATTTTTAAATAATTTTCGAAAAATTTAAAAAATTAATATAAAAATAAATTCAATCTAACCAAAAAGTTAAACTTTAGAATTTTTCAAGCATTATTATTAATTTTCGAAAAAAAAATTAAATTTTCGAAATTAATTTTACAAATTTTCGAAAATTATTTAAAAAATAAAATTTTCGAACTTAAAAAAAAAAATTTGAATAATCCCAAAAATTAAACTAAAAAATTCTTTATTTTCGAAAAAAAAATCGAAATTTCGAAATTAATTCTACAAATTTTCGAAAATTATTTTAAAAATAAAATTTTCGAACTTAGAAAAAAATTACAAATAAAACTGAAGAATTCTTAATTTTCGAAAATTCGAAAAAAATTTTAAAAATTTTCGAAAAAACCTAAAAAAAGGAGCTTTAAGTAAATTTCAATAAAAAGCACCTAAAAACCTTAAAAAGTTAATAACTTTGTGCGACAAGTGAATTTGATATACAGACAGAACAATCATCAACAAAAAAATAATTATTTTTTAAAATGCAATGAGGCATGTAAATGAACATCTAAAACACATACTACATCAAGAGTGAGGACGACGTAATGCTTCTTATTTTTTCTTTAAATAGTCTTATAACTATTATTATTACACAATAAATTAAAATTGCCTTCTAGACATATTATAGGACATTCATAAATACGTTCAAGGTAAACCATTTTTCATACTAAATTCAAATATTCACACAGATTCACGATATTTTGTTGTATTACTCACACGACGATGACGACGACGTAACTGATCATCAATCTTTTAACGGATATTTTTAATATTATTATTAGCTGTTATAGTAGTATTATATTGTAATTTTCTATGTTTTATTAACGATTTGTATTAACATCATTCATTGTTGTTATATGTTGTTGATTTTTTTTTTTTTTTTGCAAACTATTTATCTAAGCACAGATCTATTCTATTCATTTTTTTAAATACAAAAAAAAATATTTAAAATTTAAAAAAAAAATGTAATTATTTTATCATAATTGCATTTATAGAGGATCTCAGTTTTTTAATGATGATTGTTTTTATTTAATATATATGAATTCCTTTCATTTTTTTATTATTTATTAACTAATAACAATAATTCGCATGCGTGTCTAAAATAATAGCTTTTTATTGTTATTTATGATAAAGAAGTTCACGATAGTCATGCAAAAAAATCTTAATAACTTCCAAAAATGACACTCGAATGGATTCGTTAAGTGGACTTGATCAAGGTTATTTTTATTAAACATTCGCACCCTAAAAAAATCTTAAACTTATAATTATTATAAAATTAAATTTTATTATAATTTTATATTATTCTTCAAAAAAAAAAGTTCAAAATACTATAATAAACACTTGTTCCCATTACATTGCATGTAACAAAAATAAAACTAAAACAAACACAATACAACATTATTATTTCAAACCCATTTCATATATTTTTTTAATGATGACAATTTTACATTTATTTTCATACATCTATACTTTGGGCTATGTAATATACATGTTTAAACAAAAGACCCTGAGTAAGTTATAGATGTAACTCTATTGATGGTTCAAGATGCAAAAAAAGGTTACTAATGAGTGTTATAAGTTTGTGTAAATGAACTGAAATAACCATCGAAAAAAAAATATCGCGTGAATTTTCAATGTCTTGAATTTTTTTGAAAAAGTGTTTAATGTTATAGATACATTTTTAAACATATATTTGAGAAAAAAATAATAATAATAAATAATTGAGGAGGATCGCAATATTATTATTATTTTAACATTTTTAACATAACATAATAAAATAAAAATAGCGATATTATTATTTAGGATTGTCTTTTGAAGTTGTTCGTCGTGAAGCAGGTGAGTCTTTTGTAGTTACATTTTTTAAATATTATTTTGATATTTTTTAGGTAGGTTTGATTGGGTAAAATGTTTCATATTTTAACCTATATGTTTGTATCATAAACTTAAAATTAAAAAATAATTTTTTATTAATTATTTTATAATTAAAGCTAATAAAAAATTAAATCATAAATTAAATACATAAATTTTAATTTTTTTTTTTAATTTTTTTTATTAATATTTTAAAATTTTAAATATTTATTTTTTATATAAAATTAAATTAAATATAATTTAAAATTATAAAAATTAATTTAATCTAATATTATTTATTTTATTTTTAATTTAATTATTTAAAAATTAAATGATAAATTTTTAAAACAATAAAATTAAAATTTATTTTTTTTAAATAAATCAAACTCAATTAATAATTAAAATTTAAGGAAAATAAGTTTAATAAAATGAAACATTTTTTCTAATTGAACCTATCTAAAAAAAATCATTATTTTGATATTATTTTAATTCACCCTTTTTATGGTTTATTTAATAAAACAAATGATCATCATAAAAATCGTTGTAAAAATAATATTCTTTTAAACATTATACATTACATTACATTACTCGGAATATTCGTCAAAAAAGGTACAAGGACATGTAAGTAATTTGTTTATGTTACAAGACAATGTTGCGATGATGATGATGATGTGTTATGGAAACGATCTTTCAATAAAAACATTAATAATCATCATTGTCGGTTTCTCATGCGAATTGTAAAGAAGACACATATTATGTCATTTTATGTTTTTTTCTTCTTCTGCATAAAAAATAAAATAACAAACCAGTTCATTACAACTTCCATTTTTCTAACAACAACTGACCCTTTAATTGCTGTTTTCTCATATATTTATTTATTTACAAACGAATAATAATATAATTTTATTCAGAAAAGTCTACTGCTGTGTTTCAGTCTTGTCTAAGCAAATGAACATACTTATTTAATAAATGGCGAAAGAAAAAAATAAAAAGACTAGTAAACAATTTATAAAATTTAATATTACGAAATAATTATGTTTTTCAAATTTATTACATGATGATTCCTTTTGCTTCATTTTATCATAATGTACATTTTTCACGTATTCCGAGTACTGAAAAAATAAAGAAATATCATTTACGTTATTTGCCGTAAGTACACAAAAATGCACTCAGCAACATAAATGGTTGTTGATTAAAATTATTGAATAATGCGAATATCGAGAAAAACTATTAGCTTCGACGGGATTGTGTGATTAGAAGACAGTTAACTAGCATGTGAACATGAGAAACATGTCACAAGGCACCATATGCGGTCGATTATTATTACGTTTAATTTATTTAAATGTGTTTTTTTTTTTGAGTTAGTTGAGAATTTATTTTGCGAATAAGGAAGAAGCTGTAGCTTATTATTTGTAACAAATTAATTTTTTGTTTAATTTGTTGAAAATTTAATTGCATTAAAAGCTTTGATGAACTAACAACCTGTAATTATAACCCGGATTTTAGTTCTAACTATCAAAGCTAATGCAAATAATTAGCAACATTAATGTTTTGTATGACATCATAGTTTAGTCCAGTCCACTCACTTTTTAATGCATTATTAATATTGAAAATTGAAAAATTGAATGAACTTTTGTCTGTCTGTTAGTCTTTAATATTGAGGAGTACGAAAATTTGAAATTCGTTAATTAGGCAAATATTATTTTTGAAAGTTTTGAAAATATCTTTTTAGAATTCAAATTATTGAAATCTCTTATCTCTTTTGTCTGAAAAAATACCAACAAACTAAATTCCAATATTATTTTCTTTTTAGATGGGACTTGGATGGGACTGCTTCAAGAAGACAACAAGACATTGGTTTCCGCATCATAGGTATTTTTAACGATGGCGAAGTATTTTATGAACTTCTTTTAGGAGAACCAATCAAATTTCCATTTCAACCAATTCAAGTTTTCATAATAGCATTTCTAAAAAATTATGGAACACTAACATATGAAAGCAATAATTTAGGAGAGCAATATATCTTTAAGTCTTTTGAGATAATTTACAATGCAACTAAAAAAATGAACAAAAAACTGTTAGAACGCGACTTAGCAACGTTTTTCTATACTATGCCGCAAAACGTTCATCATTGTTTCATAGTCCATTCCTTTTATAAAATGTCAGAAGATACCGTCAGTCGTTTGCTCGTCAAGAATTATGCCATACCAGATGATCCTTGTAAAACTACAAGATGATTTCTTCTTTTAACAGAACTGAAGATAAATGGTTCTGTCAAAATATTTCGGGAGCATTTGGTAAATTTTTTCAAAGAAAACTTTAGAAAAGTACGAAAGGTAACGAATACATACTAAATACGCTCAAGTCCTGAATATCAAACAAAAGTTTTTAAGTTTTGCAATTTAAAAGAGGTGACATCACAAAGTTCTTAGATTTTGTAACAAAAATTCTTGGGAGTTTAATGTTGTTCAAACACTCCTTCTTACACACTTTTGTGGGCTCCTAACTTTTTATTCATTTCAATAATAACATGTTAAGAAATAATTAAAATTTTTATAATATTATTTACAACGCACATTCACGCCTGTTGCCAACATTTTGCTGCGGCAATGTAATGAATGAATCACGGCACGTTTATCGATCAATTTTCAATTATTAATTTTATATTTAATAAAAGACAAATCTGGATCGAGGTACAACAAAAAAAAATTGTGAATTGCAACATCATCGTGCAACATAAGTAAATGTCTCTCTCACAATATAAAAGAAGATACATTCTTGCAATTTTGTCACATACACAGGCGATGCGACGTACCCACTGACACACTGACTAATAAATTTTACGTTCACTTTTCTATTTTCAGCGAGGTACAGAAAAATTACTTAATTCACGTATCGGCGATCATCATCGCACTCGCATCGCACGTACAAGCGATAAATGTTTTATTTATTAGGTTTTGTGTGTGTTTAAAAAAGTTGTGAACGAGCATTTTGGCACAATAGTGCATAAAAGAGAAAAAAAAGTTATCAGAAACCATCATCTTTGATTGATTTGTGGGTTTACTTAGATGATGCTCAATTATTGTTATTACATTACTTAATACATTAATAGTTTTTGTTTGAGATTTAATTATTGGCAATTTGGCGTGCTAATGGACTGACGTTACTTTGTCATGTCACGTGTCTAAAGTTATTTTATTCGGATGATGCTTGCCGCAGGGTGCGACCTTTTTTGACGTTAAATGGACAAGAAATGATGAAATTTTTAATTTTTCCAATAATTTTCGTCTTCGATGTTGACTTCTGTGCCATCAGGTTGGAGAACAAAAACTAAAAGTATTAGAAAAATTTTTTTTTTAAATTCTTAAATTAAAATTTAACTTACTTTCGACTCCTGTTTCATAAACGCTCATTGCATACTCTCCTCCACAAATTTGTGAGCGATTTCCGTGACAAGGTAGATTACATTCCTCTTCCAATAATGGCGGAAATATTTGAGGTTTTCCAAAATTGCTTCAAAACCATCAGCTTTTACTGCATTCCCGCATAAACTATCCAAATTACGGAAAAAATTGATTCACATTGACAGTTAAATGTTCAAAATCATGTTGACTTTGAACATCCTGTTTCGCGATAACATCCACGATATTTGTTCATAATCCTCCGCACGATTTGAAACGTAGCATTTCCGGGACAAACTCTTGAAGAGATGACATTTTTTTCAAGCTAACTATTAAATATTTATCCGCTAATTTTAAAAAATTTCCGCAAAAACATTCAAAGGTTCGAAGAATGAAGATCCTGCATAAACTTGTTGATGCAAAGAATCATGCAAAAACTGCTAAAAATCCCACAGTGTTGACATGCTTTGAAATTCACATAGCAGAAACATTCGGGCTTCGAGATTATAGCATCCGGCTTTTGCCAGGCTGATGTTTGCGTTGAAATGTAAAGAAACAATCGTTGGAAAGGAGATTTGTCGTAAAAACACAAGAAGGAGCTTCATTAATGTTGCTCGTTGTAAAAATTTTGTCAAAATTGAAGACTAAAATTAAAATTATAGAGAAAAAATTCATTTTTTTAAAAAGTTATAATCTTTAAAATGAACTATTCACTTGAGAATCTAGAATTAAAATGATATTTAAATCAAAATTTTATGAAATTTAAATTGCAATTTCAGCTGATAACGAAAAATCCCCATTTTTATCAAGAGTTTGTAACCGCAAATTTTAATTTTTTTGAATTATTTTTTTTTAATTTAAAATGAAAAATTTTTTAAATAATAAAAAATTAATTTCCATTAAGTAAAAAATTAATTTTTAATTTTTTTAATTTTTTTAAATAAAAAAAAAATTAATAAAATATCAAATTTTCCAGTTCAAATAAATTTAATTTAACACTCCCATTTTTCTCTCAAATTTTGTAATCGCCCGATATTCCCAAAGTCGAAAAAGCAAAAAAAAAATGTAAATTATGTCAGTGAGTGAGCCAATAACCGGCGAAGCATCAACAATACAACCGATTTTGCAAACAAATCAAACAAATATCTCTGAAAAATCTTCTATATGAATTTATAATAATGGTTTTGTGTCTTGTAATTGTCATCAATGGCTGTTGCTTTGCATTTTATTTTGCCTGACATGATACAATATTGATCTTTTGTTATGTTTTTTTAGGCATTTGCTGCATACCGCCACACAAAAATGATGGCAAATAACATAATAACCACTGCTAACCTATATATCATTACACCATTAACGAAAGAAGAAGAAGAAAATTTATGCAACTTTTCAAATTTTTTAAAAAAATGAATGATGATGAATAAACATAAAGCAACAAACGGAAAACGACAGACAATAAACGCTAAAGACAAGTGATGACTTCGTATTTTGAATAATAACCCAAAAAAAAATTCAGCCCTAATTGTGGATCAATCGGTGCAACATAGATCAAAAGACGTATCGCTCCAATTGCCCCCGCGAAACCTCAAAATCGACCACAAATTAACTTTTAACGATTTTCCTTTGCCTTTGATTCGATGATGATGAACTTATGTTGCAACAACAATTCAATGAAAGTATGACCAAACTTTGTAAAAAAAAAAAATTGATTCATTACTTTTCAATCATCTGAAAACGGGCATGAGAGCGACGACGAGACGAGAGGAGAGTGAGTGGATGACTTATGATTAATAACATTTGAACTTTATGCTGTTTTCACATTTTTTTTTTTTGCATTCCATTCGAACACTCGTAGGAGTCGAGATAAATATTTGAATGACCGAAAATAATTATGTTTGTTTGCACGATGCTTCGATGATGAAAAGAGTTCAGTTTTTTGTGTTTTTTGGATTCAAGCTGTTCAAACAAGGCGTAATTCGTTGTATAATCGGATTTTGTTACAATTACAGCGTTTATTAACTGACGAGTTTCGCGTGTAGGAGTCAACTTTCTTCGCGTTTTTTTCTTTTTTCCGCAGACTTGAAGTGATTTCCTAATTAATCGGACAACTGTTGAAATTCGACACGCGAAACGTCTTGTTAGTTCCTATCGCCGCACCGTGATTGATTCCACAATTAGGGCTCGACTTAATTTTTTTTTGGGTTATTATTCAAAATACGAAGTCATCACTTGTCTTTAGCGTTTATTGTCTGTCTTTTCCGTTTGTTGCTTTATGTTTATTCATCATCATTCATTTTTTTCCTATTGTTATTTTGAAAAGTTGCATAAATCGCTTCGTCTTCTTCTTCTTTCGTTAATGGTGTAATGATATATAGGTTAGCAGTGGTTATTATGTTATTTGCCATCATTTTTGTGTGGCGGTATGCAGCAAATGCCTAAAAAAACATAACAAAAGATCAATATTGTATCATGTCAGGCAAAATAAAATGCAAAGCAACAGCCAATGATGACAATTACAAGACACAAAACCATTATTATAAATTCATATAGAAGATTTTTCAGAGATATTTGTTTGATTTGTTTGCAAAATCGGTTGTATTGTTGATGCTTCGCCGGTTATTGGCTCACTCACTGACATAATTTACATTTTTTTTTTCTCTTTTTACTTTGGGTCCTCAATTTTGACAAAATTTTTACAACGAGCAACATTAATGAAGCTCATTCTTGTGTTTTTACGACAAATCTCCTTTCCAACGATTGTTTCTTTACATTTCAACGCAAACATCAGCCTGGCAAGTATCTCGGATGCTACCGCGATCTCGAAGCCCGAATGTTTCTGCTGAAACACGAATTTCAGCATGTCAACACTGTGCCGCTTTGCATCAGTTTTTGCCGTGAACTTGGATACGTTTATGCAGGAGTTCAATTCGAATTTGAATGTTTTTGCGGAAATACGTTCCCGAGAGCGGATAAATATCCAAAGTTAGCTGAAAAAGAGTGTGGCAAAGTTTGTCCCGGAAATGCTACTCAAATGTGCGGAGGATTATGGGCAAATAGCGTTTACGAAACAGGAGTTGAGAGTAAGAATTTGTTGATTTTTTCATTTTGAATTTGAATTTTTTCATGTAATTTTTCAGTTTTTGTCATAAAAGCTGATGGTACTGAAGCAATTTTGGAAAATGAGAACTACTGGAGACAGTAAATGAATTATTTTTTTCAAAATTATTTATTCAAAATTTTTTAAATAAACTTTTAAAAAATTGAGTGAAAAAAAAAATTAATTTAAAAATATTAAAAAAAAATAGTTTTTAAAATTTTAAATTTAATTTATTTTAAAATAAAAAAAAATTTTTGGTTCAAAAAAATTAATTTATTTTTAAAATAAAAAAAAATAATTTTTAAATAATTTTTAAAATAACAAAAAAAAAAAATAATTTTTAAAAAAAATTAAAAAAATTAATTTTTAAAATAAAAAAAATAAAATAATTTTTTTTTAAAATTAAATAAAAAAAAATTAATTTTTAAAATAAAAAAAAATATGTACATTTGATAAAAAAAATCGCTATAAATGAAAAGTAAAAATTAAGTCGAAAAATTTTTAAAAATAAACTCAGTAATTTTATGAAAAATATTTTTAGAGAAGAAAATTTATGTAAAAATATGATTTTCAAAACTAAAATTAGCAAAAATTGATTTTTTTTTTAAATTTCTTGAAAAAAATTTTAAAAAAAAAATATTATTTATTTAATTTAATTTAATTCTTAAAAATTTCTTTTCTATTAAAAAAGACAAAGGTATAAAAATATATATAATACTTTGAACTGTTTAAAATTACGAAATTCAATTCTTTATACTCGATGATTCATAAAAAATTACAAAAAAAAAATAATTCAATGGGCGTTTTATTTAAATAAATTAACTTCGAAGAATCAAAATTTTCAACTTTCTTCATAAAAAAGAAAATTAAACTGAAATTTCAATATTTTTTCATAGAAAATTTAAATTATTTTGATGAAAAAATTTACAAATTTAATTAAAAATGAAAATTTTTCTCAATCCAAATTAAGTCAAAAGAGCAGATTTTAAATTTCCCCGTAAAAAAGTCACATCTCTAATCAATTAACATGCAACTTGTGCCCATTTAATTTGCATCCATCACGCGACTTTCTTACTTGACGACGACGAGAACGAGAGAGAGTGAGAAAATTATTTGCAAGTGTGTGATTTGGGTCAAATGATAGACGTGGCTCGGTAAAAAAGAATTAAACTGAAAATTTTATTGATTGATCGTTTAAAACAAAAATATGAAATTGAGAATGAAATAAATTATGTGTAAGCAAAATATTTTTTTTTTATTATCTTATTATCTGATCATCATCGAATCTCATCCAGAAGAATTTAGAATTTCTCCTCTTCCAAGCCGTGTTTGAAGAAATACAAGAAAGGTACGGACTCTCCATCGACATCGCGGTACTCAACCATGGCGACGGCACCTTCGCAATCCATGGATTCGCCAGTGAAGAATTGCAAATCCTTGAATTTCGTGAGGAGATCCTTGCTGGCCTTGTTGACGTTCGTTTTGAAGACCTCAACTTGATCGGGGTGTGTTTCTTGGAGTTTAGCGAGGACCCTTTAAAAGTTTTTTCGTTAGTTTTTCATAAAATTGAAGTTTAAAGACAAAAAACTTACTTCTTCATGTAATCCTTCAAGTAGAGAGTGAAAGATTTCTTGTCTCCGAAGGCATATGACTCGGCGAGACGATGATTCAAGACAACGTCGATACCGGATTCGACCGCAGTCTCGGTACCCTCATCAGCTTCCTCGGCAGATGGATTGGCGCCTTCGAGTTGCACATCTCCCTGTGATCTCTGGGTAAGTTTGCCCTGTACCTCGTACAATACGTCATCAATCAACTTGATTTTGAATGAGTCGGAGAACATTTCGTCACCGGTGAAGATATCCTTGTAAATTCTCATGTTGCTGTTGATTTGCGGCGGATTTTTTATCTAAACGAGAGTTGGGGGACACAAGTGCACTGTTTAACACTCACTGAACGCAATTAAAATGCCAAAAAGTCCGAGAAAACGTGGGTTTTTATCGCACCAAATGTTCTGCTTTGGTACCTGAATGACAAAAGGAACGATGCACGTTGGAATTTTTACCACATAGGCGTGTACGAGAACGTCACGTTGCCCTGTCAAACGTCGCTATTCGACAAATACCCAATGGGCATACGGAATGACGCATTTCGATTGCCAATTCTGAATAGAACGTTAGAAACTTGTTGCTTTTCTACCTGAATTTCTTCGTTTTTCACATTTTTCTGACACGCCTTTGATGGAAAAACCCAAAAAATTACCAAAACAAGTAATTCTAAAAAATTATTAAACAAAAAATCCCTAATTTTGCTTAATTTTACATCAGGAAGTGCCATTCGCAAGTCGGAAATCAATCAAATTCACACCAAATACCCACGATTTAATATTTTCTCACAAAAATCAAGCAAATTAACAATCGACATCAAAAAAAGTTACATTGTAATTCCTTTCTAAACGCTAAAACGATCAAATATTTTGTTAAAACAACACGAAATTAGTGATCGGTCGTCACAACCTTGGACATTTTCCCGCTAAAATCAAAAATTTTTTTCAAGAGGCGACGAGTCATGAAGAATTTAGCGGAACAAACCTTGATTTAACCTCTTGAACTCCGAAAATGCGCTTAAAACAACAACTTTTCGAAGCGTCGATCGATCAAAATACAAAAATTTTTTAAACACGATCTCAATTATTACAACTTTATAGCTGATTTGTATGAAAAAAATTAGTCAAAAAGTAAATGGTGATGATTCAATAAGGAATTTAATCGTGCTTGAGAGATCTAGTCATGCCAGATTTAGTTGGAGTTACAAAAGATGCATTGTTCTACTTCCGCATTTTTGGATAAAAAATTGAACTTTTATATGAAATTGTCTAATTATACAATTTTCTTTAATATTGGCAAATTTTTCGCATTTTTGACTTAAAAGCTCAAAATGAAAAATTTTAAATTTGGCAAAATTTTATCTCAAATCTGCATTTTTGCAATTAAAACAGGTAAGAAATGCGCAAATTTGTCAATAATTACACAATTTTCTCGTAATTTGTTCGTATTTTAGGCGACAAATACGTTTCATGACCATAAACTGTAACAATGCTGCCCTAAAGGGAAAAGGTGTAATAATTGTTTGATAATCTACATTTTGCCTTTTAGTAATGCTTCTGAAACAGACAATATCTTCATCTAACGTACTTTAACGCTTCCATAAACTTTCAGTGAATTATGGTCACGGAAACAATTGGTATAATTGGAAAGGAATGCAAAATGCCGCGCAAAGTGAATGGAATTCTTCTGGCGTGAGTAAGAAAACGAAGGATCAGAACTAAAGGTTGAGTATTTTCACCTTCAAACGAGAGCCCTTCCCTTCCATGATGATGATGATGATGAGATGTTCGAAGCCGTTCCCCGTTCCAAGTCTCTCACTCTCCATTCGCAAAATAAGAAGTAGGTACTTTTCCTTTCAATTTCATGAAGTCATAGATTATAATTTTCTACCCACACAACATTATGCTCTTTTTTCCTTCATCAGTTTTTTTTTTGCACGATCGTTTTATTTTTTTTTTCTGTGTTTGTAGAGCTAAAGAGGTAAAGAGTTATTGTTCAAGGAATATCGATCGTAGGTTACATTTTAAAGTTGAGTGCATAGAAAAACAAGCGCTTGCACTATCTTCGTAAGATTTTGTACTGTGTGAAGAGCATCGTGAATATAAGGCATCTCTTGAACATAATAAAATGTTGTCAATATATTGACTATTATTATTATGATATTTCATTGTGAATTGTACAGGGTAGTTCACGTAAATGGGGCTTTAATGAAATTTTTTATAAGCGTCGATTATACGTTTCAAGTTACTATCTCATTTTTGGGGTATAAGTTTAGAAATATTTCCATCCATGTGAACGTTTCTCTCTTAATAAATTCATAGTTTTAATAGTTTCTTATAATTTGGATAATTTGGAAAAGATTTTTGTCGATCTGCATGATATCTTCTTTTCATTTCCAAATTTTAAGTTTACGCTAATGAATTTTAAATAAAATTTTTGCATATCTTTGGTTAAAATTGAAAATGGTATATTGAATGTTACTCCATTGATATCGTTTTATGGGTTGGTATAAGTTCATTCAAAAACTGAGATATGTTCATGTTGCTATTAGCACGGAAACTTTAGGAAGTAATAAAATCGTTCAAGGTGCTCCTTGAGCCAAGATCAGGTTCTCTTAATATCATATTTAAGCATTTCTATTAATTCAAGTCTTCCTTATGAATCTTTTTTCGAAATTTTTGTAGCTTTTCAATACATTCTTCGACAAAGTCAATACTACGATTAGTTAGAGGCAGCATAACATAATTTGACGATCACGTAAAGTAAGCATATTTAGCAAATTCAGTCGATAGCGATAAGGTAAGAAGAAGATAAAATCTGTAAGGAGCTCTTTCCAATTAATTTCTCACGTCAGGAACTTTCAATTAAAGTACATAGTTGGACTCTCGTCGACTTCAGATATTCTTTTCTTTCCCTGAAAAACTTAAAAAAAAATTTAAAAATTAAATTTTTGAAAATATTTCAAACTTTACTTACCTAAATTTTTAACCAACTTTCGATGAAACTCCCTGTCCATCTATTACCATTAGCTATATTTATTACAACTGTTGTTGCGATTTGTGTTGTTTTGGAAGCTAGAAACTATTTGCCATTTAAATTTGCACGAAACTTGCTTTGATACATGAGAATTTATTGTGATGAAGCAAAAAAACAAAAAAAAAACGAAACTTTAAAGTTGCTCTTCTGCATTTTTTCACATCGACTTCTTTTTGCAAAATGAATTTGGGCTTGAATGTGTGCGCTTTGTTTGCAAAGGTAGGAAATGAAATATCATCGCGTTTTATTCAATTTTTATGTTTGTTTTGCGATCAATCAATGGATTCATAAATCTTCTAGTACCTCTCGGAAAGTTTGCGAGTCTTAAATGACCGAAAAATGCAAATTATGCAATACTTTCACTTATTTTACGACTCTCGAACGCAGTAAAAAACGATTACTTTTGACTTTTATTACCCCTCGGGCTCAGGCATTAATAAATTAGATTCTACTGCTGTTTATTTTTTTCTGCCTAGTTTCTGGTTGTAATGCGGTCAGTGATAGTAAACAACGTGAATAAATGATGATTTAATATTTCACGAAGCAACAGGTTTCGATCGTCGTTAAGGTAACCATTGAAATGTTTATGATGGGTAAATAAACAACAAATTGCATATCTGAAAATGGTTAAAAGTAAGTATTTTTTGTAATAATTTAGAGAAAAAATATGAAAATTACCTCATTTTAGTAACTGAAGAACTTGTAAGGAAAAAATCTGAACATAATGAACTCTTGATAAGCACATTGGAGGAACTTTCATTACATCAAGAGAACATCGAAAGAATTGAACATCTCCAAAATTGGTGTCGGGATCTTAAAATTTTGCTTCTACAGTCAAATTTGATTCCTAAAATTGGTAAAAAAAAAATTAAATTATTAAATTTTTTAAAAATTTTAATTTTTTCTTCACAGAAAACTTAAATAAGCTCAAAAAATTGGAATATCTGAACCTCGCCATTAACAATATTGAACGCATCGAAGGTCTTGAAAAACTCGAATCTCTCCAAAAGCTCGATTTAACGTTAAATTTCATTGGTGAACTTACCTCCATCGAAAATTTGGTTCCTTTATACAACCTTCGTGAATTACATCTCACCGGAAATCCTTGCACAGATTTTCCTGAATATCGCGACTATGTAATTGCTACATTAGAACAACTTGAAACCTTGGATGGAACAGCAATTTCTCGCACAGATCGGATCAAGGCAAAAAAGGATTTTGCTGAAAAACGAAAGAAAATTATTCAACGTCAAGCGGAATATCAACTTAAACGAGACGAACAAAAAATTCGGGTAGCCAAAGACTTGGAAGAAGCTGAAAAGGAAGTTATCAACATCGAAGATGAGGAAGAAAAAGTCAGGAGATTTTGGAATCGTAAGAGCGAAAATTGTCCAGAAACAAGAATTCAAATTGCTAAATACGCCAAAGATAAAAAAGGAACAAAAATCGAGCCAGAAACTGACAAACCGAAGGAAGAATTGAAACTTTTCGCCTCGGATGGTCGTCCCTACAGCGTAAATCGCGCCAAACTTGAATTTAATTTCGTCGACGAACCAGACAGATATGAACTTACCTTGTACATTTATAAGTAAGTGCAGTTGTCACGCAACTTCCTCTTGGTTATTTTTAAATACCTTCGTGTTCTTTTTACAGATATCTTGACACCTCCCTGATTGACGTTGATGTTCAGCCAAATTACGTTCGTGCAAGTGTCAAAGGTAAAGTTTTCCAACTTTCCCTCCGAGACGAAGTAAATATCGCGGCATCAACTTCGCAACGGTCAATGATAACGGGACATTTGCTCATCACGATGCCCAAATTGAATTTTAAGGAAGTGCTGCCCGTTAAAAAAGCTGAAAAGACAGAAAAACGTGAATTGGCAACGGTTGATTACAAAAATATTGTCAAAAATGCCGATAAAATGAAGATAACGCCTGAGCCAGTCAATTATGACGACATGCCCGAACTTATTTAGAAATTGCAAAAGAACTTCTTTCAAGGAGTGCACTTTTTTTTTGTTGTTCGAGGTGTGACTGTGACAGAACTAACCCATTTATTCACTGCTTTACATTGTTGTTAAAATATTTCTTTCAATGTGCGAGACAAGTTTTTTTTTTCATAAAATGTCATCGATTTGTTCTTTCACAACTGCAAAAAAATTTAATCTTGATCTGAAATTTTATAAATACCTGGCGTCTCCATGGATTTTCTTTCCTTTCACCAAAGCTCGTGTGGCAATTCATCAACCCGCTGTGATTTATGGTGCATCGAGATGGGCAGTCAATTCAATGAAGAAAGAAAATAAAAAATTGAACTGATGTTAATGATGAGAAGAAAACACATTTTTGCATAATTCACGTCAAATTCGTGTTGCTTGTTAAAACTTTTGGAAGGTACACGAGAAAAGAAGCAATGTCTCACATTTGACCTAATCTATAACAATTACTCGTCTTTTTTAGCGTTGTTCAGTTGATTGTATGAATAATGTTTTTTTGAATGGAAATGGACTTGCATTTTAAAAGAGCATTTCTGATTGGTATTGCGCTTTTTCATGAAATTTTAAGTCCTGTCTGTAATTTTGACAAATTTAATTTTTTTTAAATTTTAACAAAAAAAAATTTGTTAAAATAAATTTTTGAAAAATTAAAAAAAAAATAAATTTGTGAAAATTTTTTGTGAAATACTTAAGAAAAATATTTGTTGAAATTTTAAAATCAAATCCTATTAAACTTTTAAAATTATTTAATTTTAAATAAAAAATATTTATTTTCCTCAAATTTTTGCATCTGTAATTTTTGAGCTAATAAAAATTTTTATTTGAATTTTTTTTTTATTTTTTAAATAAAAATATTTTTGGCTAAAATTACTGAAAAATCAAAAATTTGAGGAAAATTTATATGTATATTTTTAGAATATTGTCATAATTTAATTAAATATTAATTTTTCAATATAAAACTTAATTTAATTTAATAATTTTTGGTTGACAAATTTGACAAACTGACAAATTTAACATGAAAAAAATTTTTTTAAACTTTTCAAAACTACAATAATATATTTTATTTTTTTTAGATTTTTTGTGAATATTGAAGGATTTAAAGCTGAAAAAAAATATTAAATATTTTAAAAATTTAATTTTAATTTATTTATTTTATTTAATTTTTTTTTTTTATTTAATTATTTTATTTATTTATTTTTATTTATTTATTTTTTTTATTTTTTTTTTTTTTTTTTGATAAAAATAAATTTCCAAAATTTAAATTTTTTAAATGAAAAAATCTGAAAAAACAAATAAAAAATAAAAATTTTCTATTTTTTTTTTAATATTTTATAAGAATTATTATTTAACAAATTCTAAAAAAGCGCTCATATTCCAAAAATCTTCTCAAAAGCCATTCAAACGAAATTTTAATTATTATTAACAACAATTTGGCTTGTGTATTGCCCACAGTCAATCATATATCGACAATGATTGTAGTAGACGTTAAATTGAATTGTAGGTACTTCAAATATTATATCGATCGAATGCACGGCATTGTTCAAGGCACCATATTGCATCGCTTTGCCACGATGATGGTGTTAAATTTGGAATAGTAAAAAAAAAACCAACAATAGAAGAGAGGAAAAAAAGTTCAATAATAAATTTAAAAAAAAAATTGAATTTAAATTTTTTTCTTCTTCTTTGTGCATGGTAAGCAAGGCAAAATAGATGAAAGATAGCAGAGAATCGTTTAACCTTTTTTTTTGCTTCAATGATGCAACTTTTACCTTTTTTCGTTTGTGAAATGGTTTTCAAAAAATAATCGTAGGAAGATGTTCACTTGTTTCGGAGATTAAAAAAAGCGAAAAACTGGGACAATTACTCTAATATTCATTCATTAAAATGTGATTTATTGGTACTGTAAGTGATTTATGTCCATCTTCAATTAAAAAAAATTCGCTGCAAATTATATAAAAATTACGTTCTACGGTGGGAATTTTTCATTCCTCTCTCTATTTAACTACTCGTCGTTGTTGTTGTTGTTTATTTGTCGACGACATCGTCTTATGCAAGCATATTATTTAGCATTATCTTGATGATGGTTGACTTGAATTACTTTCTTTATGCAAACATAAATCGTCGCAAGATGACGACAAACAACAATAGTCTCGTCGAACAATTATTTTTCACACAACTATTGACCCATATTTCGCGCGCAAACACACACGTCGCGACCTGAGGTTGGCCTGCGGCGGATATTTTTTGATCGACACGCAAGAAGGTTTTTTTACAATTAATCATTGAAAATTTCTTCCATGCGAGGTTTGGGTTGAGACAAAAAATTATTTTTTGACCATGACTTCAAATCTTTTTTGATGGGTTAATGTTTGAGCTCATCATTTAAGTGAGAAAAAAACGTGTTTGAGCTATTTCGATTGGAAATGATGTTCATTGCATACTTTTGGTATAAGGCTGAAACAATGAAGAGAAACATTTTATGTTGATATGAAAAGTTTGGGATGTAAAAATGGTAAGAATTTAACTTTTTTTTTTTATCAGGATTTGATTTTTTTACATTTTTTTCGTATAAAATTAAATAAAAAAGTTTTTTGAATTAGCAAGGAAGCGATTTTCAAATTTTAAGGAATGATTTTTGAACAAATTTTATCAAATTTTCAATTCAAATTCATGATGAAAAATTTAAAAAAATAATTTTTGATACTTTATTTTAAAAATATTCTAAAATTTATTCATTTATTTTGAAAAATTAAGGTAAATTTTTTCACTTTTTGTACTTAGAGTTAGCGAGAAAGCGAATATAAAATTTTTGATCGATAATTTTTGAATGAATTTTTATAAAGTTTTAAATTTAAAAACTTTAAAAATATCAAAATAAATTTTAAAAATTATTCTTATGGAAAATTTAGGCATATTTCTTACTTTTAGTAGTTTGAATTAGCAAATAGGCGATTTTCAAATTTTTAATTAGTAATTTTTTCAACGAATTTTATAAATTTTCAGTTAAAAATCTTTAAAATTTACAAAATAGAAAAAAATTAATAAAAAAATAATTTATTGCGAATTTTGATTTTTTTGTATAGTTTTTAAACGAATTTCATTAAGTTTTTAATTTAAAAAGTTAGAAAATGCAAAATTATGATAAAAAAATTTTTCTTGATACTTGAAAAACTATTAATTAATTAATTAACAAGAATTATGTTTTGTAACTTTATTTTAAAATATTTAGAAAAAAATTGATATTATGAATTAGCAAAATTGCGAATTTTTACTTTTTTTTGTAATTTTTGAACGAATTTAAAAAAAAAATAATTTAAGAATTTCATAAATGCAAAATTATGATAAAAAAATATTCTCGATACTTCTTTTTGAAAAATTTAGGCAAATTTTTTCACTTTTTGTACTTTAAATTAGCGAAAAAGCAATTTTCAAATTTTCAACTGTCACTTTTTGAATTGACATTTACAAATTTTCTTTAAAAATGTCAAATTTTCGAACAAATTTATATTTTTATCAAATTTTTCAATTAAAAAACTTTAAATTTTTAATTAAAATCATAATTTATTACTTTTTTAAAAAAAATCTTATTCTCTAAATTTCATGCGAATACATCTCGGCATCGGCAACAAATACAAAATAAGATTAAAGAACGCCATTCCAATCGCAAAAGCAACTGACACCGCAATATCTGTCGTTTCTTGCGACTTTACCACTCCAAGTCTCTCCAACAGGAAGTCTTTCGGCTCAGGACATTCGACTCCCGGACCTTTTGTGCAATTCATGGGCCTTTGCAAAAACGTCGCACTATGAAGCAACGACGAAGAATATCTCGTGTGAATTCCTTTCGAGTAATCTTGCAACCACGGCGTCAAACCTTTGTACGAACGAACACTTCCGCTGGCGAGAATCAAACAAACGCACAAAATATAAGTGACAATAATGCCCGTGTTCATCCGAGACTTGAAAGTTAAGAGAAATGTGATGCATAACTGTTCGGCAAGAACAAAACTGGACCAAATCGCGATCAAAATGTAGAGGAATGGATGCCCCGCTGGATGAATTGGATCGAGAATTATCCTAAAAAGGTAAGAAAATTAAATTTTAATGAAAAATTTTAAAAATTTGTAGCTTACGGATAAATCGCTGCTGCTGCAAGTCCCGCACTGATGAACGAAAATGGCATGGAAACCATATTCCAAGCAATTAAAAGTGTCGTTCCCGAATACAAACCCTCAGAATATTCATGGGCGAACTTTTTACGCCAAATTGGGACTATAAAAAAAATTTTTTTGACAAAAATTTTGAAATTTCAAAAAAATTCTTACACAAACTGATCGTTGTAAGTATTCCCGTGCCGTAAGAAAGTCCCAAAATGTTCAAAATCATTCCATTTTTGCTGAAAAATCCTTGTTTGTCATCCTAAAATTTAAAAATTTTCCTTAATTTTTTAGAAAATTCATTAAAAATTTAAATTTCTTACTCCAACTTGATGATAAATGAGCCAAATAAGTCCCATCATGAACGGCAAAGCAAACAACCGCAAGAAAAGTGCCTTCATTCCAGCATGAGAGCAGGAAAAAGTTGCCGCCAATAGTCTCCTATCACAAAAAAGGTAAGAATTTCCTCTGAAAATCATCAATTTCGTTACTTACACGTACAACGTGCCCCAAACCTTGAATTCTCCAGGCTTCCCATAGGACAAGGGGATCTTATTGGCTCCTTGCGGATTGATCGGAGCCTCCGGCAACGACGTTTCACGCGAAAAACGATCAACCAAGGCATCAATTTGTTGGCTCGACTCGATAAAACGATCACGACTCCTGAAAAAAAAAAAAAAAAACACGCATGAATTAGTACAGGATGTCGTTAAAAAAAGCACGCCGCCGACAATTCCATGAATGAAACGATGTGAAAGAAGAAACGTTAACCTTTTGATAGAAAGTACATGGTCCCCTTCGTTAATGCACGCAAACCCGTACAATCGAACGGATATTCCCTCACTAAAAAGCAAACGACCTTGTACGACGTTCCATAGATGCTGACGGGACACGTGCATCCTCGATGCCGTCTCACCCTAAAAATTTCCAACAAAATTTACATTGAGACCGATTATATCGATTCAGATAGCGTGACTTTCAGTACGACTTTTTGTAGAAAGAATTCATCATCATCATCGTGGAATGTAGCTCTTAGGCAGGAACAACGGCAAAGTCGATGAACCAAGTGTTATAGAATTAATCCAAACCAAGCAATTTTTTCGATTACTCTCTACTAAAGCCACACGATGCATGTGACTCGGGCACTTCGTGCTGCTAGAAATTCCATAATAACAACAAAAAAAAATATTTTTATTATTATTACAGTTCTACAATTCCGAAACGTGTTTATATCACGAAAGTTATGTGTTACCCAGTGCATGTCTGTGTGTGCATCGTACTGACATCATCACGTACTTCGTCCCTCGTACGAGTGAATGCGTGCTCTCGAACCCGAACGAATTTTTCGAACGTAGAAAAACATCGAGATTAGTTCGTGTCGACACGCCAAACATTACAGTTGTGTGCTCTTGTTGCGCCGTTTATTATTTATTATTATTACAAATACATTGTACGAAAAAAAAACAGTAAAGAATTTTTGTGGCAGACACAAAAAAAATAATGGAACACAAAATTAAGTTGAGCATCGAGGAGATTTACTCGCGGATGCAGGAGAATGATCCAGATATCACGAAAGGCGTTCCCAATATATTCAAATCGCCGGTCTGGAGTAAATATCGCTGTATTTTCTACAAGGGACACCGCCAAGACTTTGCACAGTGTGAGTTTCGTGCTTTTTTACGCATATAACTAGTTGTAGGTTTTGTTATTGTAGTACGTGTTCTTTGTGCTAAATTGTTTTTTGTGCAGTTTTGGTCCTTTTTGTGAAAGTTTCGCTAAAATTCATAAATTTTACAAAATTATTTCTTAGATTTTTTATCTAATTTTTTTTTTAAATTTAAATTTATTTTAAAAATTTATCTAAAAATTTTAATTAATTTTTTTTAATTAATTAAAATAAAATTAAATTATTTAATTTATTTATTTTGAATTTTAATTAATTATTATTTTTTTTATTTTATATTTTTCAAATTTTAAATAGTTTTATTTTTTTTATTTTTAAAAAAGTTCAAAATATTAAAAAAAATTCAAGAAAATATTGACTTTTCCGCTAATTTCAACAAAACTTTTAAATTTTAATTTTTTTTTTTTGCTCAAAATTGGATAAAAGTTTTTAAATTTTCTCAATGTATTTACTCAATATCCCTCCAAAATTTCTCAAAAATTAGAGAAAAGAAAATTTAAATATTTTAGACAATTTGATATTCATTTTTTTACATTTTTTAAATGATTTTTGATAAAAATATGTAATTTCTTAATTTTTAAATATTTTTCAACTTTTAATAAATTTTAAGACTTCAAAAAAAATTTTTTTTGCCTGCAGAAAAACAATTAAAAAATTTTAAATTAAAAAATGCAAAAATAATAAAAAATTTTCTTTTAATTATTCTTCAAATATTTTTATTAAAAAAAATATTTTTTTTTTTCATTTTTAAATATTTTTGAAATTTTGTATAAAAAACTCTTTCTGTAAAAAAAATATTTTTTTAAAAAAAATATTAAATAAAATTTATTTTTGAAAATTTTTCGATCATAAAAACATTTTAGATTTTTTCTTTTAATTTTTTTAAGATTTTTAAAAAATTTAAATATTTAAAAAATAAATTTTTAATTTTCATTTTTTTAAGACTTCTAAAAGAAATTCTTTCTCTAAAAAAAAAATTAAATTTAAAAAAAAATGCAAAAATAATAAAAATTTTCAAATATTTTGTACTAAAAAAAAATCATTTTTTATTTTTAAATATTTTTGAAAGTTTCTATTAAAAATTCTTTCTGTAAAAAAATATTTTTCAAAAATATTAAAAATAATTAATTTTTAAAATGCTTCGCTTAAAAAAAATAATTTTTTTCTTTTCGTTTTTTTATGATTTTAAAAAAATTTAAAAAAAAATATTTTAAATAATGTTTCAAAAAAATTTTAAATTTTAATTATTTTTTTTTTTAATTTCAAATTTTTAAAAGAAAGAACAAAAAGAATCATATACTACAATCGACTTCACCTCGCTAATTCAACTTTTTTTGTTGTTATTTTATGAATGGCAACACACACATACGTCGCACATCCGACAAAGAAATAATAATAACATGTTCGAGCGTGAATGACTTTTGTTTCGACTCTAATTGGAATTTTTCTCTTTTTTTTTTCTTTACAGGCAACTCTTGTGGCAAATTGATGCTTCACAAGGCGCGCACGGGAAATTCTCAACTACTTCGACACAAATGCGCCACTGCCAAGAAGCAATATCGCGTTCCGAACGAACGTTACGACGACTCTCGCGTTGCCATGAAAGACGAGGACGGCAGTTTCGACACTTATGAGAATGACTCAACGACGGAATTTAACAAAGATGAGTCTTTGGATGAAGTTGATCGAGCTCAAGTGTCGTTCAAACAAGAGGAAGATTTCCACGAAGGACCTGTGGCATGGGTTAAAGTCAATAATAACAGCAGTTACAATCATCATAACAACGAATCGCTGTCGCCGGAGGAAATTGCGGATTTTTCACAGTCATCAGAACATTTGTCACGTGAAGAACTTTCCTTTAAAATCGCACAAAAAGATGCTGGGATCAGTTTTTCCATGAATCACGAACATCCACGATGGAAGCAATTTGCGTCGATTTTTTATAATAATATTGAGCAACATTATTTGCGATGTGTGACATGCGGCGTGCTTTTGCGTGGCGACAAGAGAACCTCAATTGCTTCGTTGTCACGTCACAAGTGTTTACCTCTGGATCCGAAACCGATGTCGCCGCTTTTCAGTCCAAGCCTGTTACTTCAAGCAAAATTAGTGTACAAAAGCCTGCGATCGCCCGAACTATTCGACGATCCAAATTTCGCTGATTTCTGTGCAAGCCTCGTCGATAACCAAACACAACCGGAACTCGCGAATCGTCGAAAAATGACAGATAAAATTTTGCCGCTCATGGTTGATCGCATCAAAGAAGAAATTCGCGCCGAAATTCGTACTGTGAACGCTTGTTTGTCCTACGAACTTTGGAATTGGGACGAACATCGGAAAATTTTCACCCTTTATGCGGATTGGATCAATCATGAGTACCAGTTGAAGCGATATTGCTTGGGAACGGTGCTCGCCGAGTCAGCTTCGAACAAAATTAATCTCGATCCGTTGATCTCCGCCATCTTGAAAGATTACATGGATGACGTCACAACCTTTAAAAGGAAGAAATGCGTCTTGATTGTCGCCGAAGACTTGAGTAATGCGGAAATTTCGGGCATTCAAGTGACCGATATCGAAACTGTGACTTGTAGTTTGGAGCAAATCAACCAAGGGATCGTTCGGATGTTAGAAAATCCATCTGCGGAGTACTTGAGGATGCTTAAAAACGTTCATAAAATCCAAAATTTGAAGCAGCTGATGATATTTTTGGATTCTGTGATCACAACGGACGATCCCAAATTCGATATGTTCCTGCATGCGTTGAAAATCCTCAAAGAATTCGGAAATTCAATCTCGAATTACAAAGAAACGACGGTTGATTCGATTTTTTTGTGGAAAATTAAGCTTCAGAAGCATTTCACGCCCTTGGAAAGTGATGAACCTCGTCTCGCAGAAGCTAAAACCGCAATTCATGACGCCATTTCAGCTGCTTTGACCATCACCGACATGCACAAAATCTCCGTGTTCCTAAATCCCAAATTTAAACACTTGAAATTTATTTCGCGCGCGGAACGCAACGAATTTGAGGACATTGTGATGTCTCGGATCAACGAACAACTCTTGGAAGTCGGGCTCGATCCAAATACTTTTGAAATCCGTACTATGAGCGATACGCAAAACGAGCCCAAAGGCAACGAGCTGTTCGCAGAATTCATGGAAACGAATCCGGGCAGCTTTACGTTAGCAGATTCGCTGAAAAATGAGGTGCGACAATACATGGATACGAAAATCAATGGAAGCGGAGACCTTTTGCCGTACTGGCGACACAGCAATTTCGAGGATTTACGGAAACTTGTGCGGAAATATTTGATGATTCCTGCTTGTTCGATCCAGAGTCGCATTAATTACTTGAATTTGGATCATCATCTCATCGAAAGACGAAAAGCCTTGGATTTGCTTGATATTCAGAACGTGCTTTTCTTGTATCATAACATGCCGTAAAAGGAAATGAAAGACATTCCATTAGTTTTTAGAGATAAATTACCATTAAAATTAAGGAAATATGAGAGAAAAATATTTTTGTGAAAAAAAAAAATAAGGAAAAATGACAACGAAGTTACTTAAAAAAATCGAGAAAATGAATGAAAATTGTATACGTGAAGGAAATTCGTATGAATTAATTATTTAAAATTAATAAAATATTTTGAAAAATAATTTTGTAAATTTTTTCAATGACTCACCTGCGATCGACAGTCGAAAGGCATAAATAATACATCAAAGGGTTCTCCAATTGTGGGCATGGGAATCCGATGGCGTGGAAATATTCCAACATTGCACGAGTTGATCCGCTGTAAACGGCGCCTCCCAAGCATAAGAAGAGTGCTCTAAAAAAAATTAAAATAATTTCATTAATTTTCAAAATTTTTCTTTTAATTATTAAACATTAATATTTAAATAAATTAAATATTTTTTTCCAAAATTTAAATTCCAAGAAAAGTTTAAGGCAAAAAAAATTTTAAAAAATTGTTTTTATAGCATTTATTATTTTTACAATTTAGTTTAAAGTTTTTTTTTTAATTCTCATTTTTTTTTCTTTAATCAAATTAAATTTTATTTCATTAATTAAATTATTTGCTATTTTTAAATTTTTTCTCAAATTTTTATAAAAAAATTTCTTTAAAAATTTTTTAAAAAATATAATTGGATTAAAAAAAATAATTTAACGAAATTTTAATACAGTTCAAAACAAATTCTTTAAAAAAATTATTTAATATTTTTGTTTAAAATTATTCATATATTTTTTCTTTTAATAAATTTTTTTATAAAAAAAATAAAAAATTAACATTGAAAAAATTTTTTCGATAAATATTTTTTGAAAAATAAGTCAATTTTTGCCAAAACTTTTACTCAAAAATTTTATTTCGATTTTTTTGTAAAAAAAAAACAAATTTGAAACACTTACCTATCCAAAAACGGAAAAACATCAGAACGAGGCTTCTCCAAACTCAATAAAATCCCGCAACCGCTTTTCTTTGCACAATTTGACAGAATCGAAATTAACAAATACGCACTCAACGGATCAAGCCCATAAGTTGGTTCATCAAGTAAAAGCATGACAGGATCACGTACAAGCTGCACTCCGATTGCCAAACGTCGCTTTTCGCTAATATTTAAATATTCCACGCGCTTACTCGAGACTTGCGATAATGCCAAATCTGCCAATATTTGACGAACTTTTGAACTTTTCAAATAGCCGCTCAACTAAAATTTTAATGAAATCATGAAAAATAAAATTTTTGAATAAATTTTAAGGAAATTTACAATGGAAGGCGTATGTTGAAGTGTCTGCGAAACCGTCAATCCGGGTACAAAATCGCAATTTTGCGTGACATAAGCACAACGTTGTTGAAAAAGATTTTTAGTCAATGGAGTGCCGTTTAGCAAAACTTGTCCGCGAGTTGATCCCTCAGCACGACGCGAAATGACATCCAAAAGAGCTCGTTTGCCGCTTCCTAAAAATTAAAAAAAAAATTAAAAAATTTTTAATGAAAGTTTTAGGAAAAGTTACCTTTTGAACCGAGAATTGCCATTACTTCTCCGCTGTGAACTGAGAGATGAACTCCTTTTAGGACAAGAGCTGATGTTCCCGATGCACTGAGACATCCTCCAGTATCAACCTGTAACAAAAAATTAACGGTAGAGGTGAGTTTTTATGAATTTTGAGTGATTCAGCAAGCAACAAGTGAGTGACTTGTTGAAAAATATTCAGCAAAAAAAAATATTAAAGGCAGTGTTCGAAAAATATTTAATTTTAATAATTTTTAATGAAAATTGTTCTAAAAATCATAAAAAGTAATTTTCGGAAAAAATTTTAACAATTAAAAAATATTTTAAAAAATAATTTTCAAATTAATTTTTTTTTAAATTGTGATATATTTCGTTAAAAATTTTGCTGAAAATATTTTTTTAAACTTAATGAAATAAGAATTTAGAATTTTTTTTATAGAATTTTATTAAAAAAAATAATTTATTTTAAATTTTAAATTTTTTAATTTATTTTTTATAATTTTTTTTATTTAGTTTTGCTTTTTTCAAACAAAACTATGTCAAATGAAATTTTTTTTCAGTTTAAATTTTTTAGCAGTTTTGAGTTATAAAATGATTAAAAATGATAAATTAGAGCCCTCTGACAAATTTTTATCCATTTAGAGCAAAATTTGACAAAAATTGCTTTGACACAGTTTTTGACATAGTTTTTGACACAGTTTTTTTGCTCTTGATTTAGTTTTTAAAACAAAACTATGTCAAAGAAAAAATTTTTTTTCAGTTTCAATTTTTTTGCAGTTTTGAGTTATAAAATGATTAAAAATGATAAATTAGAGCCCTCTGACAAATTTTTATCCATTTAGAGCAAGATTTGACAAAAATTGCTTTGACACAGTTTTTGACATAGTTTTTGACACAGTTTTGTTCTTGATTTAGTTTTCAAATCAAAACTGTGTCAAAGAAAAAATTTTTTTTCAGTTTCAATTTTTTGGCAGCTTTAAGTTATAAAATGATTAATAATGATAAATTTTAGCCCTCTGACAAATTTTTATCCATTTAGAGCAAAATTTGACAAAAATTGCTTTGACACAGTTTTTGACATAGTTTTTGACACAGTTTTGTTCTTGATTTAGTTTTCAAATCAAAACTGTGTCAAAGAAAAAATTTTTTTTCAGTTTCAATTTTTTTGCAGTTTTGAGTTATAAAATGATTAAAAATGATAAATTAGAGCCCTCTGACAAATTTTTATCCATTTAGAGCAAAATTTGACAAAAATTGCTTTGACACAGTTTTTGACACAGTTTTGTTCTGTTTTTTTTGATTTAGTTTTCAAATTAAAAACTGTTCAAATTTAGAGAAAAATTTTTTTTTTTGACAGTTTCAATAAAATTTAAAAATGATAAATTAGAGCCCTCTGACAAATTTTTATCCATTTGGAGCAAGATTTGACAAAAATGGCTTTGACATAGTTTTTGACACAGTTTTGTTCTTGATTTAGTTTTTAAATATAAACTGTGTCAAAGAAAAAAAAAAAAAGTTTTGAGTTATAAAATGATTAAAAATGATAAATTAGAGACCTCTGACAAATTTTTATCCATTTAGAGCAAAATTTGACAAAAATTGCTTTGACACAGTTTTTGACATAGTTTTTGACACAGTTTTGTTCTTGATTTAGTTTTCAAATCAAAACTGTGTCAAAGAAAAAAAAAAGTTTTTCAGTTTAAATTTTGAATTTTTTTGCAGTTTTGAGTTATAAAATGATTAAAAATGATAAATTAGAGCCCTCTGACAAATTTTTATCCATTTGGAGCAAGACTTGACAAAAATTGCTTTGACACAGTTTTTGACATAGTTTTTGACACAGTTTTGCTCTTGATTTAGTTTTTTCTTCAAACCTGTCAAAGCCATTTTTGTCAAATTTTGATACCAAAAATTAATTTTAATATTTTAAGAGCTCGAAATTAATGTTTTAACTAAAAAAGCTCATAAATTATAAAAAAAATTCTAACATTAAATTCGTTAAAATTTTAATTTTAGTAAATTTTTATACCAAAAAAATCTAAAAAATTAAATTTCTTATCAAAAAGCCCCTGAAAGTCGCTATTTCCATCCCTGTTCGATACAAACAACACTCAATTCTCTTTCCTTCCCATGAGTACTGATTGCACAATCACTCAAACCTCTCACTGCCATCTATTTAAGTCATCACTCCATAACTCCCACAAAAAAAATAACTTTTCTCACCTCCGTCGTGTGATAAATGTTGTGTGCCTCAAGCACATAATCACTTCCAATCATCATTTAGTCCTCGAAAATCCTTTTTTTCCTTTTTTTTAATTCATTAACACAAAAAATTCGTCTTTCAGCTCGTAACACGTCCGTTTCCAACAACAACCAATTCAACACTAAAGCGTTAAAAACACTTTTTGAGCACTTTTTTACCTGAACGCAACTGTATCTACCTCTTTCTGTCTCACAGGTGGGAGTTGCTGAACTGAAACAACACAAGAAATGACTTAAGTCACTTGCGCTGCAACTCACAAATACACGCGCAGTTACCATAGGTTCAAAAAACTTTGTGTCGGCTTACCTGTGTCAGTGTTGAGTTGTCCGGCAAACGATTCAAACGTCGATTTACGGTCTAAAAAAATAAAAAATAATATTTTTTATTAAAAAATAAAGAAAAAAATACTTTTATGAGTAAAAAATTAAAAATATTTAAATAAAAATTAGTTTTAAGACAAAAATTTATGAAAAAAAATACAAAAAAGTGCAAGGTGTTCATAAAAAGTAAAATTCTTATACGAATTGAAAAAAAAGTTCTTTTGTAAATATGGCGTCATAGAACGTTACTTTACAAACAAACACTCATTTCTCACTTAACAACGTCGAGAACGTCGGAAACACCTGAGAAAATATTCGCAAACTGAAAAAAACGGAAAAAAAATCTTGATGATGATGAAACAACAAGTGCATTATGACTCAATCCAGTGAATGTCATGTCTAATGTGTGTGTCCATCACCCACATTTTTTTCGCTCTCTCGTCGTTTCACTCACTCGACGGCTGAAATAGTTCCATAAAAGTGGAAAATCATTGTGATTACTCTAGCAGAAATTTTTCTGTGTACATTTCAGTGAAATTATACACATTCATTAAAAAAAAAGAATCGACACAAAAGTTAAATAATATTAAAATATACAGTTAACCTGTATGGAGTGAACAAAAAAAATTAAAATAAATATGATATGTTCGAAAAAAAAGTGATAAAAATTGAAAAAAAAAATTTACTGTAAATAAAAATTAAATTTCTCAAGAAATTTAGCGAATTATCAAAAAAAGTGGATTAATTTCTTAATTAAATTTAAAATAAGAGTTATAAATGAACCGTAAAAATTTCGCTCCGGTCATCAGTAATTTAATTATTTTTTCACTGTAATTAGAGACACACAAAAAATTAAATTAATAAAAATTAGCACAACGAATTTTCTGCAGCAGGAATCGTAAGTACTTTTTTTCTGTCGAGACATGTCGTTTTTAAAAAAAAATTCTAATGTTGAATGGCGTGTCTACTTTAAAGGAAATGGTTGAAGTCTGAGACGGTAAATGACACGCAATTTTGTTCTAACGTTCGGGTTGAGTGTTTGTGTCAATAATTAGTTGAAGAATGTGAATTTATGAACAAATGTAGATTATTGATGTGTGATTTTTTTGTGAAGAGGCGGTTGAGTTATAACGTGTTGAATGTGATGTAAGAGGTTTTAAAATAAGATTTTTTTTATTTTTGATGAGATTTAAGAATAAAATGATTCAGATTTTTATTTGAATTGATAGAATTGAATTTTTAGAGCAATTTTAAATTATTTTTTTGTTATTTGAAGAAGTAATTAAATATTTTTAATATTAAAAAAAATTAATAATTAATATTTTTAATTAAAAAAAAATAATTAACGTAAAAAAAAAATATTTAAAAATTATTTTATTTAATTAAAATTACAAGAATTTCAGTAAAACTATTTGTATTTAATTTAATTAATTTTATTAAATAAAAAATTTTTTTTTTAATTAAAAAAAAAACAAAAATTATTTTTTTTTTTTAAAAAATAAAAAAAAAGTATTTTTTTTTAAATTTTATATTTAAATCCTATTTTTTTTATTTTTATTTAAATTTTTTAATTTGAAAAATTAAAAAAAATAAATTAAATTAAATAATTTAAAAAAAATTAATAAATAATTTAATTAAAATAATTTAAAAGCAAAAGGATCAAAAAACCTCTTATGTTTTATCAAAAAATTTAAATTAATTAATTAATTTGCGCTTAAAATCTTAAATTTGCATGATCTCTTAACATAACCTCAATATTTTGACATAACCTCAAATTTTTTCACGTGTTTCCGATTTCTTGTAAAAAAACAAAAAACAATTTGAAAATAATTTTAGACGTAATTTCTAATATTTATAGACATTTTTGATGTAAAATATGAAAAAATCCTTTTTAAGACCTGAAATTTTCTTTAAAATTTTAATTTTTTTTTTAATTTTTGTCAAATTTCAAATCAAGAGAAAACTGTAATTTTAACTGATTTTTTTTAAACAAAAAACAAAAATTAAAATAATTTTGAAAGTAATTCGATAGCTTTTAATCTCCAATAATTCATGATCTACCTTCACAATCCCGCATCTCGAATCAAATTCTAACAGTTCCCAAACTGTATCAAAACGCTATCATTTTTCACTCCACTTTTTTTTACGTCAACCTGTTCGCCGCTCGTATTTTACCTTCCCACTTGTCAACTCATAAAAATTAAGTAACAGAATAAAAATAACACGATAAATAATAGTAATAAATACATTTTCAATTTACATTCCTCGCCATAAGATTTTCTTCGTGTAACGTTGCTCGTTGTTCGTTGTTCAAAAGCCAAGCGAAGAGTTAACTGTCGCATTTATAAGTTCCGTTTTATTTCATCTTAATCATGTATTTACCTCTCGTTTCTATCTCACACATTACACTTTTTTTTTGCTCGTTCTCTTCTTCTTAGAGACTTGTTTATTTTTCTTACGCTTACTAATTCATAATAATTATTATTGTGATGTAGGTACAGACAAAAAAACGTCGGAGAGCAGGTATTCTTCAATTATTTCTATTACCTTGGCAGAATTTTTTTCTGTTCTATGTTCTCAGGTCTATTTGAATGTACGTTAAAAAACGTGAAAACCATGAGAGAATAAACTTTTTTTTTGTTAGTCTTGAGCTAAAAAATAAGAATTTTATGAGAAATTTTACATTTTTTTTGTCTTGATGATGTAAAAAGTGTCAAGTAAGCAATTGACATCAATTTTTTTAATTCGAAGAATTTTTATAGAAACAATAATCAGCAAAAAAATATTTTTTAGTCGATTTGAAACCTATTTCAAGTACCTAATTATTTTTTTGAGTAAGCAAAAATTTTAATTTTTTATTCTGAATAAAAATAAATTAAATAAAAAAATTTTATTTTTAAATGAATGTTAATTAAATATTTAATTTTGATTAAATTTAAGACTTTTATAATTATTTTTTTAATTTTAAAATTTTATTTGTTTATTTATTTAATTTTATTTTTTTTTATTTATAGAATAAAAAAATAAATTTGGGACTCATTTTATGATTTCTCAGAAAAAAAAATTAATTTAAATTTAAAATAAAATAAAATTAAATTAAAAAAAAATAAAAATTTTAAATAAAATAAAATTTTAAAAACTAATTGAAATTGAAATAAAAATTAATTTTTTTTTTATAATTTTCGAAAATTTAAAATATTTTTTATTTATTTATTTTTTTTAAAATAATTTTGAATTAATTTTATTTTTTTTTTAATTTAAAAATTTTTTTAAATTTAAAATTTTTATTTAATTAAATTAAATTTTATTTAAGTTTAAAAAAAATTCTTATTTAGAAATTATTTAGAAAAATTAAATTTTTTTTATCAGATTTTTAAAAATAATTTTTCATCAAAAATGCGATAAAATCCATTAGAAAACAAGATTTCATCATAAAAAAATTAACGACAAGTGTCAAAAAATAATCAATCGAAAGTTGTTTGACCTTCTTCTAACCCACGATTCACAATTTTTTCATTAATCAACTTTGCCAATTTTTTGAAGGGAGACGTCTTGTCACACGTAACCATCGACCGTTACTTTTAATGGCGAGAGATTCACTTGTAAATATTTATTTATTACTTTTTATAAAAAATAATTAAAAAAGAAAACAACAAAAAATTTCTCACCTCGCCAACGTCCCTTCTTCTTCTTGACTTGCTGATAAATCTTAACTACCATGTGTTTTATGTGAATCAGTGCATGACAAAAAAAAACATGAGACGATGATTTATTAGAAGTTTTTTTTTAATTTTTGAACCCAACTTACTATTTTTTTTCTCTTTCACAACTTTTTTTCGTTGAATTTTAAACTTTTACAGTTAAATCGCTAATAAAAATGCATTCATCGAAAATTTAATCAGTACAAATTCTGTCACACCTCTTCCCGAAAAAAAATTTATTGGAATTTTATTCAACCGATCACGCATACAAATCTCGTCATTTTTTTCGGTGAAATAAAAAAAAAGCTTGTGGCTTGTGATTTGGCTTGTTATGAATTAAAAAAAAAATTGTAAAGAGAAAAAATCTGTCACACACCAAATGACTCACTTCATTCATAAAAATGCAAATTACTCTCGCGACATGAATAAATAAATAAAATCTGCCGTTCCTTCCTCCATTCCGTTCCGTCGTCGTTGCTGCTTTGTTGATGTTTATCGATTTAGTTTTATCGCCCATTTCGTTACTATGATGACGAGTCATCTAAATTAGCTAAATTATTAGCATTATTAGGTGATAAAGAAAGGCGTTCAGAATTGATTGGTTTTTAAACTGAAGAGATATTTAACACCGAATTTGAAGGGAGATACCTTCGGGCGATATTTCGTCACGATTTATGAATTTCTTTTGAGCGTAAATTAAAACAACATGGACTTTCTTGTTAAAGAAATGAAATATAAATATCGCGCTTTTGTTGTTCTTTTTGTTGTTGTTGTTACACAAAAGACGCCTTGAGGTGATAATAATTCAGGTTCATGCATCTCGTGAGGTTGATGTGAGATAAAAAGTTGGAGTTTTTTGTCTGTCCTTAAAGAATTTTTTAAAATTTGAGAAAAAATTTCAATTTTTTTTTTATTTTTTAATTTTTGATAAGTTAAAAATTTTATCTTTTTATTTAAATTAACAAATTTTTATTAATTTTTCGATTTTAAAAAAATATCATTAGAAGATTTTTCTGAAAATTTGTTTCAAAATTATAAAATTTAGAAAAAATTTTTGAGTTTTTAAATAAAATACTTTTTTAAAAATTAAAATTAAATAATATTATCAAAAAAAAAAATAAATTTATTAAAAAATTTAAATTATTATTAAATAATTTTAAATTTCAAAAAAAAATATTTTTTTTTTTTCTTTAAAAAAAAAAAAAAATTTCAAATTTTGAAAAATTCTTTAGACCAATTTTATATTTTAATTCATTTATTTTCTCTGAATTTTTTTTTTTATTTTTTTAATTTTGAATTTTAATTTTTTTTTCTAAATTTTTTTTTTTCTAAATTTTTAAAATTTTAAGATTGGAATCTGAAATAATATTTCATTAAAAAATAATATTTTATATTTTTATTTATTTATTTTTTTTTTTTTGTTATTTATTTATTTAAATTCAAATTATTGAAACATTCGATTAAATAATAATTTTTAAAAATTTTACTAAATACTACATTTAATGATGATTAAAAAATCATTAAGCAATCAATTAATTGAAAAAAAAATAAAATTTAATATTAAAATCTTACCTCAGCGAAAAAATACACTCAAGTCAAGTCCATTCAACTTCACTCCAAATAAAAAAGTCTTCCATTGCCTTACTTTAATTTATTTATCGCATCGTAAGAGGTAAATCGCTTAATTGGAAAAAAATATTGAGTATTGAAATTAAAAACTAAATTTATTGATTGCTCATTCATTTTGTATTCGAAAGAGTTCAATTAACTTCATTAAAAATTATCATTTTTTTTACGATTACTAAACTTTTTTCCTTCACCTTTGATCGTAATTTATTTTAATTATTTTTTCAAAACACTTGAAAATTTATTTTTATTACAAAAGTTCATTAACTTGCCAAAATCTGCTTAATTGTCAAATAAAAAAATTGTCAAACATTTTTTTTGGTCATCATCCAAAAATAAAACAAAAATAATAAATTAAAAAATGCAGCAGTAATGCAATGACATAATTTGCAAAATTATCACACTCAAGATCTGTGACACAATTTTCATTGTCTTGCTAATTTTTATTTTTTTATTTATTTTTATTGTTTTTTATGTTCTTTTTGTTTTGTTTATTTGTTTGCAATTTCAGTCTAGAACAAGGTCTAATCTTATGTGGGTGCTGCTGCTAAAAAATACATCCTGCTTGTTAAAATAAAAAAAAACAAAACAAACACTTTGGGCTTTTTAATGATGCAAATTATGCAATTTAATAGTCAACTGGGCAGCTTCCTTCCTCTTTTGTTTATTATTTATTTTATGAAATAAATCAAAAAATATTTTTTTCATATTTTTTTTATAAAAGAACGCCAACGGAATATTAATAAATTTATTAATTTTTACGCTCATCATGATTTTTTTTCATGAATTAATTCACCTGATCAGCAGTTTTATACATAGAAACCGACAATGAGGCAAAGGCTGTTAAGAAAAATGTTTCAATTCTTTATATTAAATTTTTGTTTGAATTAGCAGAAAGCGATTTTCAAATTTTCTAACCTAAAATTTAATTAAAAAGTCTGATGTAATATTAATAATATAATTTTCAAATATTTTAATATTAAAATAATAATTTTTTATTATTTTTATTCTTTTTCATAAGAAAAATTAAAATAAATGCTATGAAAGTGATTAATTTAAAATTCGTTTGAATTAGCAAAAAGCGATTCTCAAATTTTTAGCTGTAACATTTTATGAATAATTTTTTTCACAATTTATTACATTTTTAAAATAATTATTAAAAATTTCAAAACAATTAAATTTTTATTTAAAATAAATTTTAAAAATTTAAAATTAAATAAATTATATTTATTTTAATTTATTTTTTTTTCTTTTAATAAAAAAAAAATAATTAAATTAATTATTTAAATTTAATAAATAAATTATATTTATCGATATTTATAAATTAAATTTATTTTTTTTTTCATTTTTATCAATACAATTTTGTTTTTTTTTTTTTATTTAATTTTTGAATATGAATTTTAATTGATTATAAAAAAAAAATTAAATTTTATTAATTTTTAAATAAAACAAAAAATTAAAATTTAGTTTTTAATTAATTAAAAATTAATTTATTAAAATTTTTATTTTTTTTTAAACCGAATTAAATTTAAAACATTTTTCTTAATTGTACTTGCCTTTAATTTCTTAAAAAATGTTTAATGTAAAAAAAATAATCATCGAGGAATGCATAGTACAAAAATTTGTTAACACTTTTATGCTCTGCCTTCTATTAATGAGGTAATGTTGTATAAATAAATAAATATGCAATCAACTTCGTGTACCTATTATTATTATTATTAAATATTATTAAATAGATTCATTAGAGGAGAAGAAAAAAAATGTGTGTGAGTCGGTTTTTTATTTACTTTTTTAGCATTCACGAATTATATTAACCCAATTTAACTCTTTTATTTATTTTTTTAATGATTGCTAATTGAATGTGAGCCAAAAGTTCCTCGTCTAATTCCGCAACAAGTCTTTCGAATATTTTCATTTAAATAACAAAACGATGATTTTTTTTCGGGCACAAGGCAAAATCCGCTACAACGCTCATTTGCATCGGTCAACCACCAAGGCATACAGTTCATTGCCGTTTTATGGTGCACACACAAAAAAAAATAATGCATTTATATTCATTTTATTCTCTCGTTCGTTCGTTCGTTGCCATATCTATCGTCTTTACTGTATTTTTTTTTTTGCGATGAATAGCGAATGATCGTCATCATAGTGCAACATTCAATGGTCGGTGAAACAGAATTTCTGTAAATAAATAAATAAAAAAAAAATTAAAATAAATAAGAAAAGAGCGGTTTTGTGGCATTTAATGATGCAGCAGTTAGTTTGCCGGCAATAGAAGCTAGTTTTAGCTCATAATGCACGTCGTCATCGCTGATGATGATGATGATGTTCAAGGCAAAGATGCCGACGTCTGGATTTGTAATGATAATCCAGAAAAATATTGAAATTAATGACTTTTAGCTACTTCTTGGCTTAAAAAGGTGTGTCGCGTAATAATTTTACACAATTTTAATAAAAAAAATAATTCGAATCAAATACCGTTCAAGGTTATCAAAGACGACGCCCTTTTTAGGTTTTAATTTTTTTTTTCATTAATTTTAATACAAAACAGCCTTTGTTTCAATAAATTTACAAACACGTAAAAAAATATTTTTACAAAAGTTCACTTGAATTTTTTAAGGTCAGCAATTGCTTTTGGCCATTTTTGATCGATCGATTGTCATGATCGAGTCATGACCATAAAATAAAAAAATGTTTAATTTAATTTATTAAAAGAAATTTTCTCCTCATTTCCTTGCGCACTTGATTGTTTTATGTCAATAACTTGACATACTTTTCGATGATGAAGTATGTCTTCATACAAAAAAAAAAAGATTTATAAAAAAAATTATAAAAAAATGAAAGAAAGATTTTTTTCTTCACTTTTTTGTTTGTTTGTAAATTATTTACGTTAAGCACGTTTATGAATCGAGCCACACATAAAATTCACAAAAACCCGAAATTTCTTGATTTTTTACAAAGAAAGTGTAACCATGTCATGTTGTTGCTTTTATGATGAGTTATGAGCTATTTACGTGATGATGAGTCAGATTCTTGAATTTATTCACTTGTCGTGATTTCAGCAAACTTGACATACTTGTTCTTGTGAATTTCGTTTGAATTAAGTTTTTGTGTCTAAAAATGTAGACAAAAAAAGTTGTCAAGAAGAATTTATAAAAAAAAAATTAAATTCGCTAAGTTTTTGCTTGGTTTGAATTAATTGGAAAATTTGTGAAGTTTCATTTTGATGAAAATTTGTGTACCTGAAAAAGAAAAAAAATTTTAAAAATTAAATTTTATTTTTTATTAAATTAAAAAAAATTTTTTAATTATTAAATTTTTTTAGTTTCTAAATTTAATTTATTTAAAAATATTTTTTATTTTTATTTTATTTTAAATTAAATTAAAAAAAAAAATAATTTCTTTTAATTTAAATAATTTTTTTTTTAAACTTAATTTAAAATAAAAATTTAAATTAAATAAGAAAAAATTAAATTAACTTAAAAAAATTTTTGCTTGGTTTGAATTAATTGGAAATGATAAAAATTTGTACCTAAGAGAAAAATTATAAAAAAAAATTAATTTTATTAAATGAAAAAATATAGTATTAAATCTAATTAAATTAAACTTAAAATTTATTTTTCAAATATTTTTTATTTTTTTTTAGTTTTATTCAATTTAATTTATTTTAATTTCTAATTTAATTTAATTTTTTTTATTTTAATCTATTTTTTAAATTTAATTTAATAAAAAAATAAAAAAAAAATTTTAAAATAAATTTAAAAAAAAATCCCATTAGAAAAAATACTTCTACGAATATCGTTAAATTTGCACACAAACCTCTAATTTAATTCCATTACTTTCAAATCAATAAATCCAAACAAAAACTAACCGATCACCAATAAATCAAACTTAAAAATCTATTACTAAAAAAATTCTCACAAAAAAACAAACGTAACGGTTACCCATCATCTTTCAACTCTCTACCTATCATTCATTACCCAAACAAAGCTAACTATTAAAAACGTGTTGATTCTTATAATTAAAGGTCAGTTATCTTGAGTTTGTGCTTTTTTTACTATTACCTAATTTTCTGTTTAACCTTTTGATCAAATTCTGCGAAGTACAAAAAAAATGTTAATCACAGTCTTTCTCACCCAATTGTATCCGTTATTATTTCGCACTTTTTTTTATTGTTTGCGATTTAAAAATTATGATGAATTGGATGAAAACGTGTAACTTAAAATGAGGTTAAATGCATTTCAAGTTCAAATCTCTTAATTGCTTGTTAGAAGTGACAAAAGAGAACGTTGATGAAGAAATCAAGAAGGAACTTCATGGCATGTTTCTAATTGCATAGTAATTTCTCGCCAAATGTCATGATTAAATTTGCAGTTTCGTTGCATGAGACGTCGTCGCGATATCTCCAACCATCATCAATTGTCCTCTCATTCCTCTTTGTTGTTTCTCTTTTATGACTTTGAATTCTTTTTGCGTCTTGTGCATTTGTGTGTTTGTTCAGGCATTTTAGCATGACGGTAATGATTTTTCGTTGTTGTTTATACAAGCAACGAAATTCCGCCGATGTTGATGATGATGTGTCTCGAAAGACCGGTTTTTGGTTGCAACTTCGTTATTTGGGTTGACATTGACCTTAACTCTACTGCGTTCTTTCTTTTGCTTTTGCCTTTGAAGAAAGTTTCCGGAATGAACCAAGAATGTCAATAACTGATGAGATCATGCTGCCCACAAATTATTATTAGGTTTTGTGGTTACCTTGCAACAATGTGTAACTTGGTTTTATGTAATTCATAATAAAGAAGGTGTTGGCAGCTAATTTAATGCAACTGACACCTTCTATTCATTTCCATCTTCTATGACAATACAATTTTATAATGAGGTTGTTCAACTATTTCTCAAGAGTGCAGTTGAAGAGACCTTTAGACCTCTTTCGCGATGGAAAAAAGAGAAAGGAATCCTTGAATTTGTATATTTAATTGTTTTGACCAGGTAATTATTTCAACTACTTCGAGTTCATCATCTTCATCGTTTGCATGCAAAAATTTCACTTGATAATTAAACAATTCACAATTTTTTTTCTCGCTCCCTCAATGTCTATTGTCTTATGGAAATAACTCGCATATAAGGGGAATGGCATTGCACCGTCAAGTGGGGCGAACAATGACAACTGACAGACAATCCATTTGTCTTGAAGATATCTTTCGAGACTCTTGAGCTGATGAAACCAGTTAGTTGCTACATAACAGCGGAAAAAAAGTCCAGCGAGACATGATATTACTAATGACTTTCTTGCTTTTTCTCTCTGTGTCTTGTTCCGTCTTTCTTTCCATTCACATCATTATTCTAAACTGTCCTATTGTTTGTTTTCTTTAGCTGTAGCTATAGCTATCATAAGTGCAACGAAATCGAATGGGGTTATTGTACATTTACTTCGCTGTACAGCGTTTGCATTGCAAATTTCTTTCTTTTTTTAGACATAATTTTCTTGATGCTTTGTTACTTCATCATGCATTATTCATAATATAGCATTAAATGTAACTGAGAGGCATTTTATTCTATTAGCCTTTGAAGAAGTACTTCACTGTGATACTTATCATCAAAAGTATTCCATCATCCAAAAATTAACAATTCTTGTCACAACAATGAAATTTTATAAAAAGAATGACCAAAAACAATTTGACATAATTTTGACGTAAATTTGAGTCGGGACTACGGTATTCACGTAAAACAAAATGTAGGTTATGTTTATTCTAATCACATCACGACTACAAAATTGATCATTTTTACGGCATGCACGCACATTCCAAATTACATGCTGGAGTTGTTTACTACCTCTTTAGGTTTTTTTTTTTTTTTTTTTTAAAGATAAGTAAATAAACAACGTGTTCAGCTGTAAGGCATTCTGTGCTCTCTTTCTTTTTTATGTAATTTCTTTTACACAAAAGATCGGGCAATGACATGACCATCATATTATCGAATCGGTTCCCAGACTTCTGATTCGTGATGAGAGGATTGAAGCGCTACTTCAGGAGTCTTTTTTCGAATTTTCTCGAATATGAGTCTTTTTGTACAGTAGCATGTTTTGATGACAAAAGTAAGTTTTAAGATGAGATTCCGACGTTTTCTGTCCTTTTATCCAAAATTTTTGCTTGGTTTGAATTAATTGAAATATTTTTATCCAAAATTTTTGCTTGGTTTGGATTAATTGAAATATTTTTATCCAAAATTTTTGCTTGGTTTGGATTAATTGAAATATTTTTATCCAAAATTTTTGCTTGGTTTGAATTAATTGAAATATTTTTATCCAAAATTTTTGCTTGGTTTGAATTAATTGAAATATTTTTATCCAAAATTTTTGCTTGGTTTGAATTAATTGAAATATTTTTATCCAAAATTTTTGCTTGGTTTGAATTAATTGAAATATTTTTATCCAAAATTTTTGCTTGGTTTGAATTAATTGAAATATTTTTTATCCAAAATTTTTGCTTGGTTTGGATTAATTGAAATATTTTTATCCAAAATTTTTGCTTGGTTTGGATTAATTGAAATTTTTTATCCAAAAATTTTGCTTGGTTTGGATTAATTGAAAATTTTTTGCTTGGTTTGAATTAATTGAAATATTTTTATCCAAAATTTTTGCTTGGTTTGGATTAATTGAAATATTTTTATCCAAAATTTTTGCTTGGCTTGGATTAATCGAAATATTTTTATCCGAAATTTTGCTTGGTTTGAATTAATTGAAATATTTTTATCCAAAATTTTTGCTTGGTTTGAATTAATTGAAAAATTTTTTTATCCTGAAATTTTGCTTGGTTTAGATTAATTGAAATATTTTCATCCAAAATTTTTGCTTGGTTTATTTTTCTTTGTTGGGATGAACTGAAAAAAAAAAATAAAATTTCATTTTCAATATCAAACGTATGCAACAAAGAACTTACCCAATTGAACCATGCCATAATAAATAATTACACATGCATATAATTACGGGGTACAAAACAATCTCACTTTCATCTTTATTTATGGTTATTTGCTTCTTTTCTTTCATAACAGCAATTCATCTGCTTCCCCACGTCGCATCGTAGATCTGTAATAAAAAAAATAATAATAAGTAATCCGCTGAGGAAAAAAAAGTCGATTGTCAATTCAATCACGCGCCGTCACGAGAGAGGTGTATCTCTTATCGTCCCACAAGTTTACTTCTTAAACTCGCACTTACGAAACGAAAGCTAAAAAAATAAACAAATCAAGTGAAGACGATCCAACTTCAATCACTTTTCATTGTCATTCAAATGCTTACAACAAAATGTTGTTTTATTCCACTCAAGTTTCAACAACAACAAGCGATTGCTAAATGAATTTCAATTTATGGCTTCCAATGACTTTTTTGCCATAAATGTGATATAATGGACGAGTAATTGCATTCTTTGTTCCTTTTTAGAGGACTTAGCACGAGTTTGAGTCATTGTTTTGTGCATCGAGGGCGATCATGAGTTAGATCATCAGTAAAAATTTCCTAAAATAACATAAAATTTAAATTTAAGAAAAAAACGTGAGAAGTGTGATAAAATTCTACTTACCAAAAACCCCCCACGTAACAAGTCCAAGAAAGAAGTTCATGAGAAAATTCGTCTTAAACTACAATTAAAAGTAATAATTTATTATTTAACATTTTTGTTAAAAAAAAATTTCGGGGAAATGATGATAATGAAAAAAAAATTAAAATTTGGAACATCAGGTCACTTTTATGCATTGTTTTGTTTTTTATTTCAATGTTACTTTATAATTATACTTTTTATTATTATTTACAAAATGTTTGTACAAAAAAATGAACAAAAGACACGTGAAATTCCTCATTTTTTTGAATGAAAAAAAAATATCAAATTTTAAAGCGTTAATTATGACACTCATTTGTGAAAATGATGCGGCAAAAATTGAAGGTCTAGGTTTGAAATTAGATCGTTGGCATCTATTTACGGGAAAAACGACATTTTTTTTCAAAGAAGAACTCAAACACGTTTCAAGCGAGAAAAACGAGACAAAAAACGGTTGTTATACAATAAGTAAATTTTCTGGTTTTATTTTTCCTCGTTTTGTTGTTTACACATCGTAGATTGCATTCATTTTTCAATTAAACAGACATTATATTAACATTACCCAGCAACAAATGTAATAGAAAAATGTTTCGTATAAGCAAGAATTATTTTTATTTTATTTTTTTTTTTATATAAAACGTGTTGCTAGATAGAAAAGTTGTAATATAATAATAACAACAAACAAGACATTGCCTTTTCTGTGTATATTTATGTTCCTTTATTTTTTATCTAGTCCAGTTTTGAAGTTATTTTGTTTCTTATTGCGCATATTTTCGTTTTTTCATGTTATTATTATTTTATTTTTTATTGGTTATTGAGATACGGGCTTCGAAATTGAATTGAAATAGAGCAAGCTGGTTATTAATTGAAATAATTTAAATATAGAGTATTTAAAATTTTTTGCTTAAGTAATCAAGATTAAATTGTTAGTTTGATACAATTTATTGGGAAAGAGACAAGCGAGATATGTTCTTGCGATTAAAGATTAAGCTTGATTTGCAGAGATTTTTCTGTTTTCTTGAAAATAATATTTTATTTTTATTTTGATTTTTCTCATTCTTAAAAATTAAAATAAAATTATTATTTTTTTTTTCATTAAAATTAAAAAAAAAATAATAAATAATTAAATAAAAATAATTATAAATTTAAAATAATATATTAAAAAAAATTAATTTTAATTTAATAACTTTTAAAAATTTAAAGACAATAAAAATTTACAAAAAGTTAAACTGGATTTAATATGAATTTTTAATTGTTTAATTTCAATGAAAAAATAAAATTTAAAATAAAATTTCACGGACTTACCTATTTTTCACTTTTTAGCTTCGTAAAATATACCTATTTTTATAATTTTAATTAATTTATAATTTTTAATTAAATAGTTTATTAATTTTAAATTTAAATTTATTTTATTTTTTATTTTTAATTAAATTAGAAGTTTTTTTTTTTTTTTATTTTTTTTTTAAATAATTTATTAATTTTAAAATGAAATTTCATTTTATTTTATTTTTTCATTTACCTAAATTAAAATTTTAAAATTATTTATTTACCAAATTTTTAAAAAAATTGTTAATTAGGCCGCTTCAAATTTTTTTTGAACTTTTTGTCCCATTCCCCATTTCAAAAGCCGAAAATCCAATGGGGCAAAATAAAAAAAAAAAGTTTAAAATTTCATCAAAATTGGCCGTTTTTTGGTCTTTTTTCATATTTTTTCAAGGAATTTCCCAAATTAAAAAAAAAAAAATTATTAAAATTTTTTGACAGTTTTTTTTACGAAAATTTTTTGTTTAAAATTTTATCTTGAAATACTCTGAGATATATTTTAAATTATCAAATCCAATGTAGATACCCAAAAATCAACTAAAATTTTCATTAATGACAAAAAAACTGCTAAAATTTTTTCATTTTGTATGAAAAAGTATTTCAAAAATTTTTTTTATTAAAAAAAAAAAATTAGGAAAAAAGTTCGAAATAAATTTGGAGCGGCCTTAATTGATAAATTTATTTAATTTAGAAAAATATAAAAAAAATAAAAATTAAAAAAAAAACTTAAATAATTGCTAAAAATATTAAAAATTAACTTATCTGTAAATTTTTACATTTTTTTATTTATTTTTTTTATTTTATTTTTTATTTTTTATTTATTTTTTTTTTTTTTTGTAGAAATAAACCCAATAATTTTATTGGAAAAAATAATCAAAGTAACAGAAATCAACGTTAATTAATGAGAATTAACGTCAAACGATTCTTGATCCCAATGTAACGATAACGCAAAAGCAATTTCGCATGTCATGCGAGATGTGACAGGCAGCAAGCAGCAAGCAAAAAATTCTTGCATGACATAATTTGTGTGATCATTCAAACATTTTTATAGACAGTAGTAGAAGTAGCAACGAGCAAATAGTAGCTTATACTAAAAATTTTAACGTTCCATTGCACAAAAACTCAAAAGAAACGCATGACAGCCGTCTTAATCCAGTTAAAATATGGGTGCAACTATGTAAATCTACTGGTTGAGAACGCGTGCACCAAATGTCTCTCCAACTACTTTTACATTGCTCGGCAAAAATTACGTAAGAGAACGCGCTACAATAATTATATCGTGGAATGTGCGATTTTTTTTATGTTTAATGTTGGGCGAAGTTAGAAACGTGTTCTGTCTCCATCTTGAACTATGCGCGCGACAGAAAGTGAAATTTTAATTATTTTGACATTCCTTTGACACCTCGCTATCGAACGAACCTAATACATAAATTACTTTCCCGCGCAAATTTATCTTTCTGTAAAAATCTTTTCCTGTCTAATACGTAATTTTTTTGCACATTTTCAAGTGTGTGAGATGCAATCTGATTTATTGCCAGCCACAAAACATAAAAAAAACTCATCCGTAGAACAATAAACCTCATGTCAGCGATGCAATAGGTGAAAAAAAGCGCGCGATCTCATTAGCATAAAATGTATAACAAACACTCGTTACTTAATTTTGCGTTTTATGCGCACCCGATGATAGTTCAAAGATATGCTTTTAACGCCAAAAACTCGCTAAATAATTGTTTCGCGTGTCTTATGTAACAATTTAACTGGCCATTGTGTCATACAAGTGTAACAAATTAGGAGAAAAAAAGTGTTCAGGGTTCGTTGGAGAAAGAGAGGAAGTTGCAAGAGACTTTAGTATTGTTCGACATTCGAAGAAAAAAATTGTGCAAGATCTTCGAGACTTACTTTGTTGTTGTTTCCCGGAATTCGTTGAAGAAACAATAAAAGACGAAGAAGCTACTGACATGGAAGAAGAGCGTTATGATGTCTTGTGCGTGTAAGAAATTGGAATTAAATCATGCGGCGATAACTGTAACTGCCTATGAAGCTAAAGAAAAAAAGCAAGTAATTGAAGTAGAAGAGAATTTTCGTTCAAATAAGAAGAAGAAGTAGGGGGAATTGAAGATGAAACGTGTACGAAAGAATGTCCGGAAGTGACTTCTTATGCTTTTAATTGGATAGAGAATGCCTGAATGAACACCTGAGTCGAAGATGAACCTGCTGTTCATATGTTGTGAACACTTTATGGATTTCTTAAAATTTTTATTTAATGAAATTTGTAATTTTCTGATCAGCTAAGATCATAAATTTTTTTTCTTGATGTAAATTTTTAAGAGAAGAATGGAATTTCTCTGAATTTCTACTTAGTTTAATCGGCTTAGAAGAGATATTTTTATCTCAATAATATTTTTATTCATAGATTGAAAGAATTTTTTTACATTCCGCGGCATTTTCAATCTATTCATGAGATTTTGAGGTTATGTTGACATCTCGTATGATAGCTTAGCGAACACATCTAAACGTATACTCGATCAAATATAAAATTTTATTATTTAGAAAATTGAAAAAATTTAATTAATTAAAAATTAAATTAATTTGATTAAAATTTATAAAAAAAAATTATTTAAAAAAAAAATTTTAAAAAATTAAATAAAAAGAATTTAAAATAAAAATTAATTTTTTAAAATAAAAAAAAATATTAAAAAAATAAAAAAAAAATAAAAATAAATTTAAAAAAATAATTAAAAAATATTTAAAATAAAATTCGTTTTTTTTAAAATTAAAAAAAAAAAATAAATTGAATAAATTAATTACAAATTAAATTAATTTTATTAAAAGTTATAAAAATTTTTATCATAAAATTTAAAAATTAGACAAATTGTTGTTTTTTTGCCTTTTATAGTAAAAAAATTCATGACTTGCTTTAAAAATTCTAAAAAAAAAATATTTCGAGACTTTAGAAAAATGACTTAAGAAATTTACTTTTTAATTTTTTAAGAATCATTTTTCTGAAATCTCAAGAGATTTTTCAAACAAGATATGAATTTTTGTACCGTAAAAAAATGCAAGAAAAGCAAAAATTTACTTCATCTTCATATTTTATGATAGAAATTCTTAAACTGAAACGTGGTTTGCTTTCAAAAAAGCACTTTTTTATTGTATTTTTATTACATTTCTTGTCCAACACGTACACTTTTCAACACAAAATAATAAAAAAGATCTCCAGATTTCCGTAATTTATGCAATCTCTTCGGAGTAAAATTGCGTCGTTTTCAAAGTAATTGCAATTTCAAGCAGAATTATCTCATAAATTGCACTACTTTATGATCTGTTAAGATCTATTTTTCGTTAAAAATCTTGGACTTTCAGAAAAACAAAAGAAATTACCACTTTATTGCTTAACGATTTAATTTAGATGTACGAGCCACAACAAGATCAGGTTTTCAGGTTAATAGACGTTAACGATCACTCATATGTTGCTACTAATGCGTCGATAATGATGCAGTTTAGCTAACAAAGTCGTAATAGCTTTTTGTCGTGTGTCGACAGTTATTTAGAATCTCTTAACTTTTTTTTTACTTTTTTTGCAAAACCACATGCCAATTACGAACTATTATTTTATTATTATTGCCGAAGATCACATATCTCACAAAGCGGAACCAAACATCGTGTGTAAGATGAGATGACATAGATTTTTTTATCAGGTCAAATGGATCAAGTGTCTTTATTTTACTTTTTTTTTGTTTTTTGCTGTGAAGAAAAATCGTGAAGAATATTTCATTATTTTTTTTAATCTAAATAATGCAAATTTTGATTTTAATTTTTTTTTTATAAAAAATTATTTTATTTTTTTATGAAATTTTATTTTGTTTTATAAATTTTTTTTTATAAATTTTAATTTATTTTTAATATTTTTTTTTTCTTTTTTCTAAAATTTATTTTATTTTATTAAAGAAAAAAAAATTATAAAAAAAAATCATTTTCTTACATTTCAAATCTTTTCTTTGTTCCATTTCATCTGCTAACCGTTTTCTTTCCGTTGTCATATTAACACGAAGACCTCTAATTTTTTGCTTCATTTCCATTGTATTTATATGCGGTCCTCCGGGTCTCAAGGAAAAGCTTCTCTCGATATATCGCTGAAATACTCCAAATTTTTGGTCGAATACCTCTGCTGCCTTTTGGTAGTTGAAATTCTCTCTGTTATGCGGATTATGCACGATCAGAGCTGCGTACAGGAAAGTTGTCCGATTAATTGTACTGCTTATATAGGTAAGATGGCAATTTAGGATGGAAGCTAACATTTGAACATTTTTTGGTTTTTTTGATCGTGCTTCATTATTTTTGTGCTTCAAATCCATCAGACAATGTTGAGCGATGAGCATCGTTTTGATGACCTGAATCCTCAAAGTTGCATCTTCAACATCATTCGCATATTTTGGCAGCAATTTAAAGGTCGAGCGATGAAAACACGCCGGGCTGATATTCGTCAAACCATTTTCCTCCAAAATTTCTTTGGGAAGGATGCATTTCATATCTGGATACATGGAATAGAATGTTACGTGGTAAATTGGAAAAAGTAATAATAAACGTCGAATTGTGACGGTTGAAGAAATTTCACGTTCGTTACGAAGACTTTCCTTAACTTTATACTTTCGGATAAGTTCCCCGATTTTCTGAATCTCTTCGTCTTTGAGCAAAGTTCTGCCGTTCATGAAGGCTTTTGGATGGCGAGCCATTAAAAAAATCCGATCGCCATACATGAGGTATGATTGAACCAAAAAAAAGAATTCATTGTGGGTTTTATTGTCATTCATTGTCAGGTCTCCCTCATTGGCTTGTATCAAAATTTTAAAAAGTTTCTCAGGATTGTAATCCAGATATTCGATGTCACCTTCATCTTCCAATTTTTGGTCGTTATTCATGTAACGACAAGCGAGCAATCTATTTTTATAAAGCTCTTCCATTTTTAGAGACGCTTTCAAAACTTGTCTGCACTTGACGAATGCAATTTTTAAACTAAAACCGATTCTTTTATTTTTTCATGATTTTTTCCTTGTATAGTTCCAAAATGGCACCAAATTCATAAAAAAGGGACGATAAGTAAATTTAATCTTTTGCTCTTAATTCTTGTGAATTTTAACAAAACAATGTAATTGTTTTTTTTTTTTTTTTTTTTTTTTGAATGAAGATTTTATGAAGATAATATTGAATTTAAAACATAAAAAACTTATTAGTAAGATTTTTAAGGCATTTTAAAAGATTAAAAGATAAAATAATAAAAAAATATTTGAAAATATACTTTAAGAAAAAAATTAAAATATTTAAAAAAAAACATATTTTTTTAAAAAAAGTATTTATACCTATGGCGCCATCCATTTACGGCGTCGGAAGTTTGAGGGGGGGTGGGGGTACATGAGTTTCCGATGGATTTCGACGTAGGAGGAGGGGGGGTTAAAAGGAAAATACGACGTCGTATAAATTCTTTATAGTTAAGATTTTTTGTTTCAGTTTTTCAGAAATATTTACGCGCTTCAAATTTTTTTGTTATGCTTTGTAACTTACAGAGTGCAAACTTTATATTCTTTTTTGTTTATTTTTTATTTTTTGCTTTTTTTTATATAAATTTTTTATAAGTTAAAAACAGTAAATATTTTTTAAATAATTATTTTAAATATTATTTTTTATTTTGAAGGCAAAATCATTGTAAAAATTATAAAAATTTAATTTTTTAAATGATTTAAAAAATGTCTAAAATTAAATTTTCTTAATAAATTTTCGTTTCAGAAAAACTTTTCTTTTTAGTTATTAATTAATTTTGATATGTTTTGTGATAAAAATCTCACTTATTTATGATTTTTTTTTCTTACAACTCCATCACTCAAAATTAAACAAACCACGACAACTCGTAATTTTTTTTTTTGTAATGAATGGGCTCGTTACAAATAATTGTTGGTTAAAGTGATATGTGATTCAAAATAATGTTTAAATATTTGCTCGAAATTAATTGACTTTCACTTCACATGAGTTTGAGTTCATTTAGATGATGTTTGAATGACACGGAGATTTTTGCCTAAGTTCAACCTGTTTCGTGAGATTTTTTGTTTTTCTCAAAGTGAACTAATAGAAGGGATGTCTAAATAGCTCTCGAGGCACTTTTTTGTCTTACCTCGTAAAAAAAAGGCAAAAAATCTAATCAGATCGAGCTACTTATCCAGTCATTCATGGATTTTTTTTCAAGCTTGTTTGTTGTTATGTGATTTGATTCGTTTTACTTTGATTTGTGATTTTTCTCTTTTTTTTCGAGACTTTCATGCTTATTACGACAACGACGACGACGTATGAGAGAGACACAAAAAATGTTCATGCATGGGCGAGTTGCTAGATTTCTTGTGAACTAATATCTTGTTTTCTTTCGATTTGCAGGTAAACGGAGAATGGAAATGAGTACAATGGGCACACCAAAGATGTCTCGTGAGGAGAGACGATATTCCGTGCCCTATGGACCGGGAAATCAAGCACCTTTGCCGCCGGGAGCGTCGGAAGATCTTCATGCGTGGTCCATTTATCGTCAAAATTTAAATTCAGATTTTACGGATTCCGCTCTCGGATCGTCAGATAAGTCTCCGTTGCCATATGGAAATTTTCAGTTGCGTGATACGACGGTGCAAAGTATCATAAATCATCCAAGGTACGGGCCGAAATCGCCGTTGGGAAGTAATATGTACACTTATTTGAAATTTGGGCTGCCGAGAGTTTTTCCGCCGAATGGGGGAAGTCAACGGAGTCACAAACCAGGTCCCGGGCCAGGTAAGAAAATTTCTGTTTTCTTTAATTTTTTTAAAAAATTTTTGCGTTAGAATTTCCTTTTAAAACAAGTTTTTGCGAATCTTAATGACTTTTTTTCGTGAATCTAAATTAAAAAAAATAAAAAAGGTTAAAATAATTTTTAACATTTAAAAAAATTAATATCAAAATTTTATTTAATATCGAATATTTTAAAATCTTTATATGAACATTTAAATAATAAAATAAAAAAAATAAATTAAATAAATTTTTAAAAAATTATACTTACATAAAAAAAATTAAAAATTTTAACAAAATTAATTTTTTTTTTTATTTTTTAATTATTTATTTATTCTTTAATTACTTATTTTTTTTAATTGAAAATCATTTATATTTTCGTAAAATTCGTAATATTGATTTTCATTTAACAACGAATGGTATAAAAATTTCTATTTTCAATAAAATTTGTTTTTTTAGATTTTTTGTATCGTTTTACATTATTTTCTTTTTAAACAAAAAAATAATAAAAATTCACTAAAAATTTTTAAATATAAAAAAAAAATTTGATAAGATTTTTATTTAAATTTTAATATTTTTTTGTTGAAAATTTGAAAAAAAAAATCTAAAAATTATTTCAAATTTTTTTTATCTGACAATTTTCTAAAAATATTTAAAAATAAAAAAAAAATAAATATTTAAAAATACTTAAAAATAAAAAATATTTAAATAAAAAAAAATTAAATTTAAAAATAAAAATGTTTTCGATTATTGTAAAATTTTAAATTGATAAATTTCTTTTTTTTTTAAATTAAAAAAAAAAATAAAAATTAAATTATTTATAAAAAAAATAATAAATTTTATTTCAAAAAAAAACTTACTTGAAATTTCTCCTGATAATTTCTATTTTCCTTCGTCTTAACTAAATTTCCTGATATTTTTTAATTTTGAACTTTTAATTTTTTTTTTTCCAAAATAGGCGGAAGAGGAGGCAGAGTAAATCGAGGTTTCAGAGACAGCAGTATGCAACACGCCGGATCATCAGGATATGACAGCAGTGATAACGAAACGACACGCGCATCACGCCAACCCCCGAAAAATCTGCGAAAATTCCGCAGCGAATCAGATTTCCGGATGCTCAACACCGTCGTTCACAACGGAAATGGCATCCCGCCCGGACATCATCACCAAATGCATTCTCGCCCAAGTTCGCGAGCTCACAACGGAATTCCCGTGACGGCTTTGAAGCAAGTTAATAGTCGTGCGAGCATTGCCGGGCCTCATTATGCGCATCACAACGGCGGCACTCATCGCCCTAATGGACATTTACGTGCTCATAGCGAAGCTGACTTGCTTGCAGCGACAGAACTTAATTACGACTACGATCCGCGCGGATATGACACGCGAGATATGCGAAGTATGCGGGGAGATCCGTACATGTCGCGACGCCAATCGATCCATAATCTCATTTATCCGAACATTCAAGTGCATTGTTTGGATGTTTCGCCCATGGTGCGTGGCGTGTCGCTTCAAGCGAAGGCGGGAGACCTTTTTGCGGTTATGGCGACGTCAAATACCGAAGGAACGATGTTAATGGAAACACTTGCAGGGCTGCGGGAACGAATGGCAGGCGAAATTTTGATAAATGGACAACATGTGAGCAAAAAAATGCTGAGAAAATTGTGTGGATATGTCGCGGCGGCGGAATCTGCTCCTTTGGATCCACGCATGAACGTTCAAAGTACACTGAGGTATCATGCGATGTTGCGAGGACCCATCGATTCGAGTGACATCAAAGAAAGAGTGAGTTAAATTTCCCTGAAATTAAATAAAAAAAATTAAAAATTTTTGATTTTTTTTAGATCGACATCTTAGTAGAAGATCTCGGATTGTCAGCAATTCGTGCAGCGAACATTTCTCGATTGACGCACTCGGAAAAGCAAAGACTTAATGTCGCCTGTCAGCTACTCACGCAGTCTTCCATCATGATACTCGATCAAGCGACAAATAACATGGATATTTTTGACACATTTTTCCTCGTCGAGTATTTGAGGCAATGGTGCAATGGTAGTCGAATCATAATAATGACGCTGCAACCGCCAACTTTTGAGATTTTATCAATGTGTTCGGGAGTTTTGCTGCTTTCGGGAGGGAGAATTATCTTTTCCGGCAGTCGAAGTGATTTGCCGCGTCATATGGGATCACTTGGATATCCATGCCCGCCATTTAAGAATCCAGCTGATTATTATTGTGAGTAATTTTGACGTTTGGATGAAGAAATTGAGGAAAATCTTTCAAATTTCTCTTTGAAAAAAATTTAAAAGTACTAAAAATTAGAAGACTTTATAAAATTTATCAAAATTTTTGAAAAACTCATAACAAAACTCGATTTACACGAAATTTAACCCCAGGCGAGATCGTTTCAGTTATGAATCAGGAAAATTACTCATGAATTCATATTACCACGGTAATAACGTTCATAACCGAATTTGATTTGAGACGCATTATGAACGCTAAAAAATTTAAAAGAGAATTATGAACGTTCATATTATAAAAAAAATGATTCATTGAAATGAAACGATTTTTGTAAAATCTTAATATAATTTTCGATGTAAAATATGACATTCGGAAACTTTTATAAATTATGAAAATTAACAAATTTTAGATTTATTTTTTTTTTAATTTTTGGAATACTTGCTCCCGTGTGATAAAATAAATATCGCTAAAATAAATAAAGATTAATTTTTTGAAAATAAACTAAAAATGATAATTTTTAAAAAATATCTCAAAAAACTTTGAGTTGTAGAGCAGTTTGCTTTTAAAATTTTTCAGAAAACAACTAATGATTTCAAAAAAAATTTATCCAAATCGACACGAAACATTTTTCGAAAAAAATCTGAAAATGTCAATTCAAAAAATGACTGTTAAAAATTTGAAAATCGCCATTTCGCTAATTCAATCTAAAAAAATAAGATAATTCATCAAATTTTCAAAAATTAGTAATTTTTAGTCTCTTTTTATTGACTTTTTAATATTTTTTAATCGAAAATTTTTAAATGTCAATTCAAAAAATTACCGTTGAAAATTTGAGAATCGCCATTTCGCTTATTCAAACTTTTTGAAATTGAAATTTTTTAATTTTCTTTCAAAATATTATTAAATTTAAACATTTTATTCGATTTTACCTCATTTCTTCAGCCTAAAACTCAAGTTTTTGATCAAAAATAACAATTTTTTTAATTTTTACAGTGGATTTAGTGACTCTCGATGATTTATCGGCAGCAGCTCTCCTCGAATCAAGTTCAAGAATTGAGGCGTTAGCAAATGCTTGGGACAGAATCAACTCTGAACCTCCATTAGCTGCACCGAAAGCTAGTCTTCCGCAGATTGTTGTGAAAGCGGGAACATTTAAACAGTTCTATGCACTTTTTAAGAGGTAAAAAAATTATTTAAAATCTTTTTTTATATAAAAATTTTATGAAAAAAATTATTTTAGGAGTATATCATATAAGCAACCGGGATCCTTACTCTCGTGGATTTCAAAACTAATTTTAGCGGCAATACTTTCACTGTTAATAGGCACAATTTTCTGGGATGTTCCCGCATCAGATCCAAAACTTAATTTAAATGATAGATTAGGGTAAGTTTTTCATGATTTTTTGTTGGAAAATGTTAAAAATTCATTTTTTTTGCATTAGATATCATCATGCCATAATGTTAATCGGTCTCTGGCCACTGTTGCTTTGCTTCATCCGTGATACTCATGAAGACCGAAGACATGCGGAGAAAGAACTCAAGTTAGATTTGTATGGAAGGACCGTTTATATTCTCGTTCAAGTGAGTTTTTTCTTTAATTTTTCGATTTTTTTATCGAATTTTAATGAAAAATTATCTTTTAACAGAGCCTCATGTCAGTAATTCCCAGTTTATGTATCTGGGTTGCGTATCTCTTGCCAGCGCACAGTATGGCGGGATTGTATTCCTATAAAAATGATTCTGGAATTTACATGTATTTAGGTAATTTTTGATTTTTTAAAGACTTTTTGAAAAAATAAATTAAAAAAATTAATATAAAATAATTAAAAATTAAATTAAAAATAATTTTAAAAATAAATTAAAAAATAATTAAAAAAAAAAATAAAAAATAAATTCAATTAATTAAAAAAATATTTTAAAAAATTAAATTTAGTAAAAAAATAAATATAAAAATTATAAATTTAAAAAAAATTATTTAAAATATAAAAAAAATAAAAATAAATTTAAAAAAAGAATTAACAAAAAAATTAAATAAAAAAACAAATTTAACTAATTAAAAAAATATTTTAAAAATTAAAATAAAAAAATTTTATTAAAAAAAATAATTAAAAAAATAAATTAAAAAATATTTTAAAAAATTAAAAAAAAAATAAAAAATAATTTTTTTCAAATTTTTTTTAGGTTACATGCTCCTATTTCTCATGGCCATACAAACCGTTGCACTATTTTGTGCGCATTTCCTGCCAACAAAGGTTTCATCGTCAATTTTCCTGTCGCTGATCGTCTTTCTTCTCTCAGCAGTGGGCGGTTACATGATTCATCCAGCAGATATCAGTCCTTATTGGAAATGGCTTGAAGTTGCGTCGCCCCAAAAATGGACAATGCCCATTTTGACAGCTTATGAATACAGCAAAGAGACTCTCAAATCAACTGTTACGCTGGAATGTAAAAATAAACAGGTAAAAAAATATTTTTATAAAATTTTTAGAATTTTCAAACAAATAAATTTCTCGTTTTTTAGATCCAACATCAAGAAATCATCGTGAAAGATACGTGTCCGCCGCCCAATGGCACCGCCGTGTTAGCAGAGTTCAAATTGCTGCCCGAAGATCACGTCATCGATCCAAGCGCGATGTTTGCATCGACATCAGCTGCCCTCATTTTTGCATGCGTTTCGGTATTTGTGCTGACATTTTTAGTCTTTTTGGCGAATTGCCAGAAGAGTTTCGTGCGAAAGAGCAAACGACGTGCAATGAAGTAGAGAAGTAGGTTAAAAAAAGGATGTTTTGTTGAAATATTTAAGTAGAAAATCGATTTTTTGTAAAGTTGTTGATGCTGAAAAACGATGACTGGAGTGAAATTTTTAGTAATTTCGGAAAAAAATTTCTTGTTGGTTTTAAGAGAGATCACAAGAAGGATAATTTTTCAGATAATTGTTGCTTTAATGTGAAGCTCATGAATGATGCTCATTCAACTTTTAACACAGCTTTGTCTTTAGTCTTCGTCAGGTATTTCAGACCTATTCCAGTTCCACATGTTTGAAATCTGTTTGTTAGTGCAAATCTTCTTCAAACAGAGCCAACTATTTGAAGATGTTTCATTTTTGTGTAGTTTTACTCGACAAATCTGACATCTCGGAATAAAGATCATCGTAACGACTTTAAATTTTCCATAAACTTTTTTTTTAATCCAAAATTAATAAAACGCGAGTTTCAACCTCTTGATAATCCTTTCCTTTTTTTAATAATCTAATTTTTTCACTACAATTATCGTTTTTAGCTCAACAATTAATACAAAAAATAAATATAAATAATTTTTATTAATCACGTCTTGATAGAAGACTTGTACTCGTAGTTTTAAGTTAAAATGTAAGAAAAATAAAACAAAAATTTTATCTAATATAAAAATTTTATTTTTTATTTCATTATAATTAAGTGATGATTTAATTAATTATTAATTAAAATTTAAAAATTAAAATTTAAAAATTAAAATTTTTAAAATTTATTAACAAAATTAATTTTTAATTTTGAATTAATAAATTATTTAAATCAATTAATTTAATTTTATATTATAAATTTAAAAACTTTTCCTAAATTAGAAAAACTGTAACTAACTTTTTTATTATTAGTAAGTAGGGTTGACTTATCAATTTTTGAAAATTCAGCTAGATCACCGTTCTCCGTCTCAAATTGAAGGTTTTGTCTTTAGAAACAACTTTTGTTTTGGACTTTTTCCAAATTTTGCGTTTCCGATGTACAGGAGCCTTTTAAAGATGTTAGCAAAAAAAATTGATCAAAAAAAATTTCAGCCAAAATCCTCTTATTATGAGGGCTCATGTACCCATTTTTGAAAATTGAGTTAGATCACCGTTCTCCGTCTCAAATTGAAGGTTTTGTCTTTAGAAACAACTTGTTTTGGACTTTTTCCAAATTTTGCGTTTCCGATGTACAGGAGCCTTTTAAAGATGTTAGCAAAAAAAATTGATCAGCCAAAATCCTCTTATTATGAGGGCTCATGTACCCATTTTTGAAAATTGAGTTAGATCACCGTTCTCCGTCTCAAATTGAAGGTTTTGTCTTTAGAAACAACTTTTGTTTTGGACTTTTTCCAAATTTTGCGTTTCCGATGTACAGGAGCCTTTTAAAGATATTAGCAAAAAAAAAAATTTCAGCCAAAATCCTCTTATTATGAGGGCTCATGTACCCATTTTTGAAAATTGAGTTAGATCACCGTTCTCCGTCTCAAATTGAAGGTTTTGTCTTTAGAAACAACTTTTGTTTTGGACTTTTTCCAAATTTTGCGTTTCCGATGTACAGGAGCCTTTTAAAGATGTTAGCAAAAAAAATTGATCAAAAAAAATTTCAAAAATCCTCTTATTTGAGGGCTCATGTATTTTTGAAAATTCTCAAATTGAAGGTTTTGTCTTTAGAAACAACTTTTGTTTTGGACTTTTTCCAAATTTTGCGTTTCCGATGTACAGGAGCCTTTTAAAGATGTTAGCAAAAAAAATTGATCAAAAAAAATTTCAGCCAAAATCCTCTTATTATGAGGGCTCATGTACCCATTTTTGAAAATTGAGTTAGATCACCGTTCTCCGTCTCAAATTGAAGGTTTTGTCTTTAGAAACAACTTTTGTTTTGGACTTTTTCCAAATTTTGCGTTTCCGATGTACAGGAGCCTTTTAAAGATGTTAGCAAAAAAAATTGATCAGCCAAAATCCTCTTATTATGAGGGCTCATGTACCCATTTTTGAAAATTGAGCTAGATCACGGTTCTCCGTCTCAAATTGAAGGTTTTGTCTTTAGAAACAACTTTTGTTTTGGACTTTTTCCAAATTTTGCGTTTTCGATGTACAGGAGCCTTTTAAATATGTTAGCAAAAAAAAAATTAATTTTTAAATTGATCAAAAATTCAGCCAAAATTTTATTATGAGGGCAGAAAATTGAGTTAGATGACCGTTCTCCGTCTCAAAATGAAGGTTTTGATGTTAGAAACAACTTTTGTTTTGGATTAGTCAAAATCCTCTTATTATGAGGGCTCATGTACCCATTTTTGAAAATTGAGTTAGATCACCGTTCTCCGTCTCAAATTGAAGGTTTTGTCTTTAGAAACAACTTTTGTTTTGGACTTTTTCCAAATTTTGCGTTTCCGATGTACAGGAGCCTTTTAAAGATGTTAGCAAAAAAAATTGATCATTATTCATGTACCCATTTTTGAAAATTGAGTTAGATCACCGTTCTCCGTCTCAAATTGAAGGTTTTGTCTTTAGAAACAACTTTTGTTTTGGACTTTTTCCAAATTTTGCGTTTCCGATGTACAGGAGCCTTTTAAAGATGTTAGCAAAAAAAATTGATCAAAAAAAATTTCAGCCAAAATCCTCTTATTATGAGGGCTCATGTACCCATTTTTGAAAATTGAGTTAGATCACCGTTCTCCGTCTCAAATTGAAGGTTTTGTCTTTAGAAACAACTTTTGTTTTGGACTTTTTCCAAATTTTGCGTTTCCGATGTACAGGAGCCTTTTAAAGATGTTAGCAAAAAAAATTGATCAAAAAAAATTTCAGCCAAAATCCTCTTATTATGAGGGCTCATGTACCCATTTTTGAAAATTGAGTTAGATCACCGTTCTCCGTCTCAAATTGAAGGTTTTGTCTTTAGAAACAACTTTTGTTTTGGACTTTTTCCAAATTTTGCGTTTCCGATGTACAGGAGCCTTTTAAAGATGTTAGCAAAAAAAATTGATCAGCCAAAATCCTCTTATTATGAGGGCTCATGTACCCATTTTTGAAAATTGAGTTAGATCACCGTTCTCCGTCTCAAATTGAAGGTTTTGTCTTTAGAAACAACTTTTGTTTTGGACTTTTTCCAAATTTTGCGTTTCCGATGTACAGGAGCCTTTTAAAGATGTTAGCAAAAAAAATTGATCAAAAAAAATTTCAGCCAAAATCCTCTTATTATGAGGGCTCATGTACCCATTTTTGAAAATTGAGTTAGATCACCGTTCTCCGTCTCAAATTGAAGGTTTTGTCTTTAGAAACAACTTTTGTTTTGGACTTTTTCCAAATTTTGCGTTTCCGATGTACAGGACCTTTTTAAAGATGTTAGCAAAAAAAATTTCAGCCAAAATCCTCTTATTATGAGGGCTCATGTACCCATTTTTGACTTGAGCTAGATCACCTTCTCCGTTGCAAATTGAAGGTCTTTTAGAAACAACTTTTGTTTTGGACTCAGATGTTAGCAAAAAAAATTGATCAGCTAAAATCCTCTTATTATGAGGGCTCATGTACCCATTTTTGAAAATTGAGCTAGATCACCGTTCTCCGTCTCAAATTGAAGGTTTTGTCTTTAGAAACAACTTTTGTTTTGGACTTTTTCCAAATTTTGCGTTTCCGATGTACAGGAGCCTTTTAAAGATGTTAGCAAAAAAAATTGATCAAAAAAAATTTCAGCCTCTTATTATGAGGGCTCATGTACCCATTTTTGAAAATTGAGTTAGATCACCGTTCTCCGTCTCAAATTGAAGGTTTTGTCTTTAGAAACAACTTTTGTTTTGGACTTTTTCCAAATTTTGCGTTTCCGATGTACAGGATCCCTTTTATTAAGATGTTTTTAAAAGATTAAAAGCAAAATTTTTGATCAATTTTGCCTAAAACAGAAAATTTGAAGATGTTTCAAAAAAAGTTTTGCTCAACAAATCCTCTTATTATGAGGGCTCATGTACCCATTTTTGAAAATTGAGTTAGATCAAACCGTTCTCCGTCTCAAATTTTTGTTTAAAAAAAATAAAAATCTTTTTAAGGCATTTTTTTAAAATAGCGTTAGGGTCTGGAGGGGGCCGTTCTCCGAAATCTCAAATTTCAAAGGAAATTTTCAGAATCTTTACAACTTTTGTTTTGGAAAATTTTGCGTTTCCGATGTACAGGAGCCATTTAAAGATGTTAGCAAAAAAAATTGATGAAAAAAACTTTTGTTTTGGACTTTTTCCAAATTTTGCGTTTCCGATGTACAGGAGCCATTTAAAATGTAAAAAAATAAAACAAAAATTTTTCTAATAAAAAAATTTTATTTTTTTCCTTTCATCAATTAAAAAAAATTTTCAAAAAAAATTAATTGAAAATTTTTTAATTTTGAATTTATAAATTTTTTGGACTTTTTCCAAATTTTGCGTTTCCGATGTACAGGCGCCATTTATAGATTCAGTGTAAATTTGACGATTTTCCTCTCAATTAAAAAAAACAACAATTTTTTCCAAAGTTTTTTCAAAAATTGATAAATGAACCCTATGTATTAGCAAAATTTTACTTACCTTAAAACTCCAAAATAATTTCAAAATCAAAAATTAACAAAAAAATTCACAGAAATTTTGAAAACCTTCATATTTACCTCATTTTATCACTTAAATTTTTTTTAGAAAATAAAAAACTAATTTTTTTTCTTTAATTTCATATAATATATTTTTATAATAGTAAGGTTTAATAATCCAATAATCATCATAATTATAATAATATATCTTTTAAATATTTTTTTCTTCAATGTAAGTGTGTGTTGTGTTGTGTGTTTTTCTTCATAATGTTCCACTTTTTCTCTTTTATTTTTTGTTTTAAACAATTTTCGAATATTTTTTCCATCTTCATGGTTTATTTTTTTTATCAATTGCGTACAGGAGGCTTCGTCCATTAGCATCGAGTCGCGAGCGCAAAAATAGATGTTTTTTTTTTGATAATAATCTCTGATATTAAATGTTCTCTTTTTTATTTTAATTTCTTAAAAATAAACGTTTAATTATTTCTCGCTCTAAAGTTTATTTTTTTGAAATTTTTTTTAATAATTTTATATGGTTTTGTTTTTTTTTAGATAAAGAGTGCGTAATTTGCAGTCATCACGTTACATGTTTCTTTTCTAGATTTTTAACTGTTTTTTTTATTATTTTACTTTTTATTTATTTATTTTGTTTTTTTTTTATTATCAAGAATCAAGAGATAATGATTTCTATTCTAACTATGCGCTTTTCTAAGTTTTCTCTTAGTTTTTATTTTTTAACGGAAAAATTAATATGAAATTTATTTTTTTTAGAGAAAAGTTTTTTTTTTAATTTTTTTTTCACAAATTTGATGTTAAAAGCCCATTTTTAATTTTTCAAGATTTTTTTTTATTTTTCATATAAAACGAAAAGTTGCCCAAAAATTCCATTTTATGAATAAAAAAAATTCTTGAGTGAAAAAAAAATAAAAAAAAACTTTTCTCGTTAAAATTAATCAATTCTGGTTTTCTTCCTCTACCGCTTGTTTTTTTATACACTTAATATAATGAACGTGTAAATCATTTAATTATTTTTTTTTATAATCATCATTGATCGCAATTCTCATTCAGAGCTCATAATAGCGTACGCAATTTATTTAGCAGCAAGTAATATTATGATTTTTGGGAGTTGTTTGATATTTTTTTAAATGTTTTTAATAAGAAAACGTTTTTTTTAGTCGATGATGTATTTTTTTATATAGGATATAATAAAATATTTTTAAAAAAATTAATGAAAAAATATCCCCTAATGATTTTTTTTATTCAAATCACCATTTTAAAGCCGGATTTGGCTTGAAAAATTGAGAAAAAAAAATTAAAAAATGTTAATTATTTTAATTAATAGCTTTTTCCGCTTCTTCTTAAAACTGTGTCTGTGTCTAAATTTTATTTTTATGTTTTTTTTTATTATTTTTTTACTACACGAAGCGACATCTAAAATTTTTAAAGGTTGTTTATGTAATTTTTTAATGTTTTTGAATTTTTTTTTATATTATTTTCGTTAAATACGAGGGTGTGTGTTTTTATGTTTGTGTGTGTGTGAGAGAGTTTTTGTAATCATCGAAAAATTACAATTAATTTTATTTTGATAGATGGGTCGGGTTTTTGTTGTAATTTTTTATTGAAAAAGAAGTTTTTTTTTATTTTCTTAGGACGATTTTGGTCACATCGCTCGTTTTTTTGTGTCTCAATTCTGCACTCGATTTTTTTTCGTTAATTAAAAATTAAATAAAAAAATTATTTAAAATTATAATTTATTATTATGATCTGTATTTGATCATTTTTACAACTTTTTCGTTTTTCGGCATAATTATTTTCAATGAAAAAATTTTTTTTTCGTACAATATTGAACAATAGTACTTATAAAAAAATATTTAGCAATTACCCTCTTTTTAAAGACTTTTAAGATTAAAGACATTTTTTATAAAGGGGTTATAAAAAAAATATTTGATGAATTGAATTGTGCAGATTTCTTGTTGTTCTTCCTTTTTAGTGAGACCATTTTGTCCATGTCTAAAAGAAAAATTAAAATTTTTAATAAATTTTTAGCTTTTTTGTTGAAAAAAAAATAATTTCTTACATTTTTATCGTGTTCCCATGTTGGCTCAGTGACCATTGGATCGTTTCCCATGAAAGGTGCATACATGTAATTCAAGTTCTGATTTGGACCGTTGCCGCCCATCAAGTTTTGGTAGTCGACTTGTAATGGCTGTGAATTAAATTTGAAAAATTTTTATAAAAAATTTTGTTAAAAAAAATTAATTAAAAAAAATTTATTAAAATAATTTCACTTTTTGACACGATTTTGAGATTTTTTTAATAATTTTTTAATTTTATTTTTATTTATTAATTTTTTTTTAATATTTTTTTTTATAAATTTTTAAAATAAAAAAAAAATAACATTTTTTTCACATTTTCAATTTTTTTTTCTTGAATTTTGAATTTATTTAAAAAAAATAATAAAATAAGAATTTTTTTTAAATAACATAAAATAAAAAATTCATTTTAAAATTTCCAATAAAAAATATGAGAAAAATTTAAAAAAAATTTTCTTTATAAAATTGTTTATTTAAATTTAATTTGATAAATTTTTCAATTGCAATATAATTTTTTTTAAATTTAATTATCAATTTAATTTAATTTTTTCAGCTAATTTTTTTTTTTTTAAAATTTTTAAAATTATTTTTTTTAATTTTTTTTGTAATTTTTTTTTTTTTTTAAATTAAATATTTTAAATTTAAATATTTTTAATTTTTTTTTTATAATTTTATTAAATTTTCAATGTGATTTTTCAATTAAAAAAAAACTCCGAAAATTTCTTAAATTTGATTTAAATTAGATGAATTCGACAATTCTTTAAATTTTTTTGTTATAAAATTTTATATTTTTTAAATTTAAATAAAATTAAAATTTTAAATAAAAAAAAAATTTCCAACTTTAAAAAAAATAAATAATAAAATCTTCCCAGATTTTTTTTTTCGTGAAAAAAGTGAAATTATCAAATAAATCCCATTAAGAAAAAAAAATGTTTCTTACCTGAAACGCTTCATTTCCATGCACAAGCTCGTCACCGAACGCTCCTCTCCCAATTGGCGGTTGCGATTGAATCCATTGCAGCGGCATTTGATTCTGCGGCGGCTTATCAATGCCCCATCCTTGCGGAGGACCTTGCGCACCCAAACCAACATTATTATCCAATTCCAATGGGCCTCCCGTACCAAAAGTATTATACTTCCACAAACGTTCCGCTCCAATTGGTCTCGTTTTGCGTTGCTCATCCATTTGCGATTGCGCATTGACATTCGGCATGCCATTTGGCGCCGAATTAGGCGACATCGAAGGCGAATTCATGCCCATTTGCGACATCCCGTTTTCGAGTCCCATCATATCTCTCGCACTTGGCGCATATCCCAAATCGGGATAACCCCAACGCATTCCCGCGCCATTTAATTGACCCGATTGCGCATTTGGCGGAGCTCCCGGTGCCCGATTCTGATATGGATTCGTGTTCATATTTTGCATTTGTTTCTGCGACGCGTAATTATTATTCGCATTTCCATTTCCGTACATCCCGCCGTAATTTCCGGGTCCTTTGTTGCCCGATTGGAAGGCATTTCCGCCTTGAGGCATCGAATTAAAAGCATTCGCTTTGGGATTTAAGCGTGACATACCAATTGGACCAAGTCCCGAGTTCGAATACGAATCTTGCGAGTAGAAATTCGCTTGTTGATGCTGCGACGGCGACGGTTGTTGGAACGTATCGAACATATTTCCGCGTACATCGGGTCGAACAGGGGGTTGTTGTTGCTGTGTCATCGATGGCGGAGGTCCGGGAGCCAGAGAATAACTTTCCATACCCGCCGGAGGCATTTGTTTCATGTTATTTACGCCGCTCAAGGGACGCTGAATGGGTTGCGGTTGCGAAGGTGCCTTGATAACATTACTTGACATCGCCTCATTTTGCTGCTGCGCGTAAAATTGTTGTTGCTGCGACGGCATTTGACTTCCAATGACACCCGCTGGCAAGATATTCGTCGATGGCGGCGTCGTACTTTGACTGCTGGCCTTTCCGCTTGAACTTACGGGCGAACTTAATGCATTTCCACGATACCCAGGAGCTTTTGAGACATCTACCTTTTGCGATGGGGTCTCGTGAGCTTGTGTTTCGGTGATTTGTTTCGCCTTCATGCTTGCAGTGTACTGATTATTGTCCCATTGACCTCCGTACGAGTTGTCATTGAAGAGCGAATATTCGTGCGCCTGCGCTTGTAGATTGCCACTTATCATCTTCGAGCCCTGAATTGGGGTCCCAATCGGATTTTGAGGTCCCGAAGTCGCTGGATTCGTTAAATTACTTGTTGGCGTGTTATTGCGATGCGGCGGACCGATTGGCGTGACACTTCGAACGGTAGTTGATACCGCAGCGGGTTCCGAAGTCGATTGCGTGAACACAGGTTTCGTTCCTGAAGCGGGATTTGCCCCAGAATTTGTCAAAATGTTACCGCTCGACGTGAATGGCGCGGGAAGGGCATGTTTGGGAGACGTCAAAACCTTTGTCGGTTGAACAACTTTATCGCCAATGACTTTTTTCGTGTCGGAAGTGACACTCGAGACTCTCGCTGCGAACGTTTGAGATGTCGCCGGTGCTTGACTCTTGTTGAAAGTTGCTGCAGGAGCTTTTACGGAGGCAGAACTGCTACTAATAGTGCCTGAATATGAAGTTACTGACTTACTAACTGTCGTTGAACGTACGGAAGTTGATGCCGAAGATGACGAAACGACAGTTTTGCTGCTTGTAGTTGTCGCTGCGGTCGATGTTGATGCTGCAAACAAATTTTTCGCTGTCGATGAGCGACCAGAACTTTGAGAAGTCTTGCTCGGAGCGTTGCTTGTGGCATTTTGGGCGACATTTTTGGTACTGCCTTTCTTGCTGGGGAACGCATCGCCATCTTGACTACTTGTAGTACTGCCCGGTTTGCTCGATTTGCTGTCCCACGTGGAAATTGTGATGTGCTGCCCGCTACTTCCGTGCGTTACAACTTTTCCAATTCCCTCTTTCTTCAAAACTTGTAAAATATCGACGTCGGGATCCCGAATTAGGGTCGTTATTAAATGGTATGCTTGTTTCGTGGCTTCGTTCGTGCCTTTTATCGTTATGGAACGATCGCCTTGGACTTTTCCTTGCTTCTCGACTTCGATATGGGCTCCTGTAGCAGCGCGAATGGCATTTATATTGCTTCCTGCCCTTCCGATGACACGAGAAATTGCATGTGTTGGCACCTGAACCTTCTTCAGTTCGAGCGGTAATGAACGAGTACTCGAACTTTTGCTTACAACTTCTTTCCAACCCTCTTCGCGACGAACTGCGGTGCTCGAAACACTCGTTGCTGACGCGGAAGTTTGTTTTCCGGGACTTTCTTTGCTCAATTTGCTTTGTTTCGTGTTTGAATTGTAAAAGACGTTTTCCGTTACTTCGTAATCGTCGCGTTCGACGGTATGACGACTGTTGCTGTAAACGTTTTTCCGTTGATTAATAGGTTGTTGGTAGTGTTCGTACGTTTTGCTGCTCGATTTTTGCTGATCTTTGGCAGCGGCAACGTCAGATTTTGTCTTTTCCTCTTGTTTCGGTGCGACATTTTCCTTTTCTTTTGCGCGATTTTTCGTCGATTCTTGTTGCGTCGCGGCATTTGTTGCTTTTCGTTGCTCACGACGATTGTTCGCCATGGATTTACTGCTGAATTCGCGCGATTGCGACTCGTTTTCGTGTGATGATGATGCTGATGATGTTACTGTTGTTGTTACGGCAGTTGTTGTTGTTGCGTTACTGATAATTGTGGCTGGACTATTTGAGGAACGATTACTATTACTACCTGAGGTATTGACAGGCGGTGGTTGGTTTTGTTGCTTTTTCTTCTTATTCCGTTGTTTGGAGTTGGTTTTGTCGAGAACGGCGGATGCTTTGACGTCGGAACTCGAACAGGAGCCTTGACTGTTTGCATCGATGCCGGAATCACCTTTAAAATTAAAAAATTGTTTTAGAATTTGTTTTTTTATTAATTCATATTTTTAAAATTTTAAAAAATTTTAATTTTAAAAATTTTTTAAAATTTTTTAAATTTTTTGAATTTTAAAATTTTCAATTTATGATAATTTAAAAATTTTTTTTAAATTTCAATAAAAAATTTTAAAAAATTTAATTTTTTTAACTTAAAAAAAAATTTTTTTAATTTAAATTCATAAATTTTATCAAATTCAAAAATTTTTGAAAATTCATAAAATTTTTTCAATTCATAAATTTTTGAAAATTCATAAAATTTTTTTAATTCATAAAATTTTTGAAAATTCATAAAAATTTTTTAATTCATAAAATTTTTGAAAATTCATAAAAATTTTTAAATTTATTATTTTTTTTAGAATCCATAAAAACTTTTTAAATTCATAAAATTTTTGAAATTCTTAAAATTCTTTAAATTCATAAAATTTTTGAAAATTTATAATTTTTTTTAAATTCATAAATTTTTTAAAATTCATAAAATTTTTTTAATTCACAAAATTTTTAAAAATTCATAAAATTTTTTAAATTCATAAATTTTTTAAAATTCATAAAATTTTTAAATTCATAAAATTTTTAAAAATTCAAAATTTTTTTTTAAATTCATAAAATTCTTTAAATTCAAAAATTTTTGAAAATTCATAATTTTTGAAAATTCATAAATTTTTTTGAAATTCATAAATTTTTGAAAATTCATAAAATTCATAAAATTTTTTAAAATTCACAAAATTCTTTTAATTCAAAATTTTTTTGAAAATTCATAAAATTTTTAAAAATTCATAAATTTTTGAAAATTCATTAAATTTTTTTAATTCATAAATTTTTGAACAATCAAAAATTTAAAAATTTTTTGAAAAATTTTTGAAAATTCTTGTAAATTTTTATATTTACCTTCCTCCTTTTCGTGTCTTAGCTCGGCTTGATGATGCGTCGTCGTCGTCGATTTGTGCGTCGTCGTCGCAGGCATCGGTGTCGGTTCAGGAATCGTCTCAAGAATTTCTTCGTCGTCATCGTCATCCGAATCGCTCGAATCCGATGCTTCCGAATCCTCTTCCAGCTCCTCCTGTTTTCCCTTCTTTTGGTTTTTATTCTTCGCCCCCGGTTTATCGTCACTCAATTTCCTCTGCTGCTCCCGCTTTTCCTGCTTGCGACGCTTTTTCCTTTCACGTCTCTTGGCAGCAGCTGCTTTCTTTTGCTCCTCCCGATTTTTCTCCATATCCAATTCTCGCAGCAAAATCGACGCATTCATATAAGCTTTTTTCGCTTGCGTCTCTTTCGCTGCCCTGATGACCTTGACACACTCGTGACACTTGTCAAGGATGTCTTTGTCACTTATTGTGCTGATAAATCGCGTCATTTCCTGATCCGAGGGGAATTGACTCACATGATTGACCATCCATTTGACGACTTTTGTGTGTCCTTTGCGGAATGCCGCCATCAAACACGAAACTTTGCGGTTGTCTTGCGAATCGATGTCAGCATTGGCGTTGCACAGAAGCTCAACGACACCCAAATGACCGCCATTTGCGGCGAGCCAAAGCGGGGAATTGCCTTTTTTGTTCTTAACTTCAACGGCAGCGTTGCGCATCAACAAAAGTTCGACGAATTTTAGGTGTCCTTTGTCAGCGGCGATGGTTAATGCCGTATCACGTGACGACGGAACAGGCGCCGCATTCACATCAGCTCCTTTATCGAGTAAAACGCGACCTACTTCGATATATCCGCCCGAAGCTGCTTCCATAAGAGGCGTTAATCCCGTTTTGGCACGATGTTCGACGTTCGCTTTGCGATCCAGCAACAAACTAACGACTTCATGGCGTCCCTGGAAGCAAGCGAGCGTCAAAGCGGTATTGCGATTCGTCTCAATTTGCGCATTTATGTCCGAACCCATGTCCAGAAGCAAACGAACCGCTGGCGTATGTCCATTCATCGCCGCAAGCATCAACGGAGAAATCCCCAATTTACTTCCGGTTCGAGAATTTATCTCGGCGCCATTGTTCAGCAACATTTTGATGATATTCACGTAACCTCCGCTCGCTGCAAGACTCAAAGGCGTATAATCCGAGACATTACGATGTTCCTTATTCGCGCCATGCTTCAACAGCAATTCGACAACTTCATATCGACCTCCGCTACAAGCCAGCGACAATGGAGTGTCTTTAGTACGTTCGGATTGGGCTTCGAGTTCAGCTTTGCGATTAATGAGAATTTCCACAACTTTGGCATGACCCGCTGTCGAGGCGAGAATCAACGGCGTGAATCCTTTTTTGTCGCGATGTTCGATATTCGCACCCCGTTCGAGCAATAATTCAACCAATTCTTCATGACCGCCGGCACAGGCGAGCGTCAATGCCGTATCGTGATTCGAATCTGTCTCGGAATCGACGTCAATTGTGCGATCGGGCGGCATTACAGGAGCTCCATTGATGGGATGTTGCGCGGGAATTCCCGTAGCGGCGACATTTTGATCCGTATAATGGAAGCCGGGCGTTGCGGGAACATTTGCGGTACTTGTTTGCCCGGCAGGTTTTGGGCGTGGTTGCAAACGAGGCTCGAAACGTTTGTCAATGAGGCGACGTTTTTCCGTTTTTTTCGTGCTTGATGCCTTTTGCGTGATCGTTTTGACGCCATCAGGTTGCTGCTGTTGCTGATTTTGCATCATCGATCGAGGCACTAACGGAGGCATTCCTTGCAAAATGTTGTTTGTCGTTTGCGATGGCGGCGTTTGCGTCGCTACTTGATGCTGATTGCATTGCGTATCTTGGATACTTTGCAATACTTGGAGGGCTTGTGCCGTACCGTCGTCTTGTGTTTGCTGTTGTTGTTGTTGAAGGGCAGGCACGTGTGTTGTTTGTGTTTGGGACGCGTCATCGGTTTGGGGTTGCGTCAAAATTGCTCCTTGCGGCGGCTGGGCTTGACCGCCTTGTTGTTGCCCGACAGTCGGGAGTTGGAACAACAACTGCAGAGATTTGTCGGTTTCAACGTTAAACACAAATTTTGCTTGCTGTTGGGCATCAGCGGCGGCAATTTGTTGTTGTAACGCTTGATTTTGCATCGCTTGCAAGACGACATTTTGCGACGCTTGTTGATCGATTGTAACCGGGATCAAGGGCAGTGTTCCTGGTTGCTGTTCTTGATTCTGAAAAAAGAAGAAAAAAAATTGTTAATAAAATTTTCTTGAAAAAAAATTTTTTTTTGCAACACTCTTTTGACTAAAAATCATAAAAAAAAATTAAAACAAAAGCAACAAAATTTTTTTCCATGCAACTGGATTTTGGATTTTTGTGTGAATAATTAGTTTCGGGGGCTTAAAAATTTTCTCTATTTTTTTTAAAGCCTTGCAGGACTTTGTTATTTTTTTATTTATTTATTAGTAGGTAGCACAAAAAAGCATAAAGCAAACAACTATTTTTTTATTTCTGTAAATAAAGCTTCCGTTCCTTGTGAAATTCAATTTTTTTTGTCTCATTTTCTTTTTTTTATTTTAGGCCTTTACAAATATCATTTTTTTAATTTTTCTGAATTTTTAAAAATTTTATTTTTTTTAATTTTAAAATTTTTTTCAAAGTCATCTTTATATCAAATTTTAAAATTTTCGATTATTTTTTTTTCAGGTTTTAAATTTTTTATCATTTTTCTGAATTTTTTAACTTTTTATTTTTTTTTTTTAATTTTCAAAAAAATTATTTTTTCATTTTTATAAGTCATTTTTATCTCAAATTTTAAAAATTTTCTCTAAGTTTTCCAAGTAATTTATTTTTACATTTTTAAAATTTTTTAAAAATAAATTCTGTTTTCAATCTATTTGTTGCCTAAAAAAAAATTTTTTTTTACATTTGACAGCTGTCAAAAAATTTTTTTAAAATAGAATTTTTAAAAATTTCAATTTTATTTTTGATAATTTTTTGACAACCATTTAGAGTTTATCATTTATTTTTAGTTGAATAAAATTCAATTATTTTTTTTTTAACCAAAAGTCAAAATGACAGATGTCAAAATTTGTTATCAAAATTAAAAATTTTCGAAATTTTAAAAATAAAAAAAAAATATTTTCTGAAATTTTTGTTGCTTTACCAATAGGTATCAAACAAAAAAAATTGAAATTAAAAAAAAATAATTATTTTAGTAAAATTTTTGACATCTGTCATTTTTTCAAATGTCAAATTAATTTTTTTAGCTGTCATATTTATTTTATTTTGTCAAAATTTTTAATATTTTTTTTTTGAAAATTTTTAAAGAAATTATTTTTTTTTTATTTTTTTTTTATTTTTTAAGCATTTTGACTTTTGGGTAATAAATAAGGGATAATTTAATGAAAATTTGTAAAGGCCTAAAAAAATGTTCGTTGCAAAAATGAGCAAAAAAGTGTTTTTCACAAAATTTCTAACTAAACTAAACGGGAACGGGCCTAAAATAAGAGTGTGGCTACACAAACAAAAAAAATCATTAGAGAAGAGAAGGTAGGTGAGTGAGGTTGTTAACGAGTGTCAGAGTGAGAGAGAGATATTAACCTGTAACTGGTTGAATAATTGCAAATGCTGCAAGGACAGTTCTTGTTGCAACTGTTGATGGTCGAGAGCAATCAATTGATTCGTTTCCGCTGCATGCTGATGTCTCTCGTCATCATCATTGTGCTCGGGACACTCAACAGCAGCACATTGCTCATCAATTATTGCCTGCTGTTGTTGCTTTTGCTGTTGTGTTGGCGGCCATTGTTCCGCCCAACGTGCCTTGCAATACGTATTCATACCGAAGAGATTCGCATATGTGTCAATGTCGGAACAATTGGCAGCGATTTCCTTTGAAATTACATCACAAATTATTGTCACACACAACAAAATCGCAGAGCAAGTTTTTTTTTTGTTTTTGATTTTTAAAAACAATCAAGTAATAAAAAAAGTAAAAAAAAAGAAAACGAAGCGAAAAAAAATTTCTTTTGAGAAATTCGACGTTGGAGCTTACCTGTAATGCACCTGGAATGTTCAAGGCTGTCAGGACCTCGTCAAAGCAATCGACCCATTCCAGATTCTGCGAATTGTCGTTCTCGAACGACACGTCGGATACGTTGAAGGAGTCACCGAGCGGCGGATACAGTCCTTCGACGCCTTCGCCACTCATGTCGGCATCGGTATCGTCAATGCGGAATATTTGCATATTGCCATCGACATCGGTATCGATAAAATCGTGCTCCTGATCGTTCTTCTACGAGAGAAAAATTCAAAATTAGTAAAAATTTACATTAAAAATAATTAAAAAACTTACGTTTCCAGGTTTTTGTTGGATGATATTCGACACATGTTGATGCACTTGAGCCAATTGCGAGCAAAATGTGCTTGAAATGGCAGCCAAATCCACATCGGACAGTTCGAGATTTAATTGTACTGAAAAAAATATAAATTTTTAGATATTTTTAAAAGAAAGTTTTTAAATTATAAAAATTTTAATCGTTTTTTAACATGTTTTAGAATTTTTTTCACAAGAAATCATAAGAAAATCTGAGAATTATGAAAATTTCTTTCAAAAAATGTCTAAAAAAATTTGATAATGTATTTCTCTTTAAAAAGATTTTGAATTTTTAATTTTTTTTAGGTATAAAATTATTTTTAAGTTTGTAGAAAATATTTTTTAAAAAAAAAATTCATGGGAAATTATGGAAAATTTTAAAATTTGGAATTTTTTTCAAAAATGTTAAAAAAATGATTTGATGAAAAAAATATTAATTTTTAACATTTTTTGACAAAATTATTTAAAAATGCATAATTATTTTTTTTCTTGAATTTTTTTCAGAATTCTTAAACATTTATTAAAATTTAAAATGTTTTGAATTTTTAATTAATTTTATGAAAAATTTGTAAAAAAAAATAAATTCAAAAAAATTTTTTATTTTTTTCCTGTAGTTTTTTTTTAATTTTCAAAAAATAAAAAAAAATAATATTGTTCGAATTTTGTCGTAATTTTTTTTTATCAAGAAATGATTAAAAATTAATAAAATTTTTTTTTATTTTATTTTAAAATTAAAAAAATCGAAAATTTTTTACGAAAATAAAAAAAAACTCACTATTGCTATTTTGTTTGACATTCAACAACGGCGGCGACATTCCCTCGGCACCAGATTCATCGCTCGACGAACCGCTGGGCGATCCTTCGCGATTCTCACTACTTGTTTCGCCGCTCGCTGCATTGCTGCCCGACGGATCCACGATAAGTCGTTGTGCAATTTTCTGCAGCATTTTCGGATTCCACGGATGGATTTGTGTCAGTTGCTGCGTCAATTGCTGCTGATTTGTTAGGTTTTCGTTGGCGGCGGAACTACTTGATGTTGATGTTGTCGTATTGACGTCAATTTGCGACGACGCGGAGGACGATGCTGTCGTCGTCGTGGATGTTGTTGTCGTTACTTGGTTGTTGGATGCTTGTAGCGGATTAGGAACAATGTTTGTGGCTGCCTGAAGGATGTTCGATTGCTTCGTGCCGGCAGATCCAGCGTTTGTCGCACCACTCGTGATAAAGTTAATTGATGACAATGCAGCGGAAAGGCAATCCTACGAGAGAAAATTGTTTAAAAAATGTTAAAAAATGGTTTTTGAGCAAAAATTACCTGTGCATTGTTGGAAGAAGCGACATTCGCACCACTCGCGGGAGGAAAACCAAAATGTTTTTGCATCTTTTCATTTAAACCACACTGAAAATTGAAAAAAAATTAATTAAAAGTTCGATTTTTAGAATTTCTCTTCAAAAATTAATTCGAATTAAAAAATAAAAAATTATTTTAAAAAAAAATGAAAAAAAATTTAAAAAAAAAATTAAGAAATTATTAAAAAAAAAATAATTAAAAAATTTGAAAAAAATTTAATAAAAAAAAAAAAAAATGAAAAAATAATTTTTTTTTTAAAATTAATAAAATTGGAAAAAATATTTAAAAAAATAAATTTTAATTGTAAAAATATTAAAAAATTAATTAAATTAAAAAATTAATTAAAAATAAAAAAAAAAAATAATTTTTAAAAATTAAAATTTGAAAAAAAAATATTTAAATTAAAAAAAATAATTAAAAATTAAATTAAATAAAAAAAATTTTTTGTTTAAAAGAAAATTGTATTGAAAAAAATTTTTTTAATTAAAAAAAAAAAAAATAATTTAAAAATTAAAAAAATATTTTTTTTAAAAAAAATTTAAATAAAATTTAAAAAAAAAAATTTTTATTTCATTTAACAAAAAAAAAAAAAAAAAAACTCACCAATTTAATGTTCTGAAGCTGCTGCGCCTCCGGAATATATTTCTTAATATATTTTCCATCCTTTTTGGAAACGGGCTTTACTTTGGGCCTATCGGCAATCGCGGTATTTTGCGATACATCAGCGGGACCCTTGATCGTTTGTCCATTTTGCTTCTTGTTTGCATCCTGTTGTGCCGCTAAACCACTTGCGGCAATCGCGAAAGCGTTTTCTTGACCAGATTGACGAGCATCTACAAAAAAAATCAAGAAAAATTCATCATTAATAAATTTCTTTTAAAAATTTTTACAGAAAAAAATCATTTTGACACTTTTTCGTTGCATCACAGCTTGCCATGCATCAAAATTCACCGTAATTTTTGCATTTAACGACAGTTCAAGACACTTCGAGAGACGAAAAATGGAAGGCAGCAGCTCAAATGGGAGTGTTGAGGTCGCAAACAAAGGCGTAACTGCCGGAATTCACGCGAAAAAGTTCGAAACTGTGATTCATCATGTCGGCGAGGAGACTTCTTCGACAACAAACACCTCGGATAACAATCACCCGGATACCGATTCGACCAAAAACTCCCAAGAAATGGAATATTATCGCTTGTCACGTGCAAGTCGTTCGAAATTTCCCGGAAAATCTCCTTCTGTAGGCGAAATTTTTGCAATTTACAAATAAAAATTAATTAATTTCCATAAATTTTCTTCGTAGAAACTCGAATTTCAACTGATTCGAAAGCCTTCAACGGTTGCAAGTCGCAAAAAAACTGTCAAAGGCACCGTTGATTGCAAGTCTCGTTCGGAAATTTGTGTTTGTCGCAGTTGCACGTCGCGTCACGAACCCTCCACGAAGGAAACTGTCAAAGTTGAGGTCTTGAACACGTCTTGGAGTCAAAAGTTGCGAAGTATTTTCGATGGAAATCGAAAGTCGGAAGCTTCCATCGCGAATGACGTCGAAGCAGCTGAAGTAATTTTCAATTCTGAGGATCAGAATCAATGCAAAAAGGTTAATTCTCGCGGAAAATTTCCGAAAAACGAACAAATTTTGTACAATTTTGAACATGGATGCCCGGAATATTACAAAACTTTCGATTGTCCGCCGCATTTGGTGTCGGATGTGCTCGCGGAACAAACTTTGCATCATGCAACCCGTTTTTGGGCGGAAATGTTTGGCTTCATTAACATTGGCGTGACGTTTTTCGTCACTTTTGTATTGCAATTTTATCGGTAAGTCAAATTTTTGATGAAAATTTTTCAAAATTTTAACGAATTTTTGTTCGCAGATTCATTTTGTTTGCGATTTTCCGCACTTTTGTTGTCGGAGTCCTGCAAATTACGTCGGATTACTTCCTGAAACCCCTTTTTTCGGTCGTTTTTAATGGATTTATGCAACCCCCGTTACTTTTAGTACAAAATATTTTCATCTCATGCGGAAATGTCTTGCAACCAATCGCTTCATGTATCGGAAATTTCCTCTCTCCAGTCGCAATGTTACTGCGATCCTTGCGTTTTGTCGAAATAAATCACTTAAAGAAGCAAGAAACTGCCAAAACAGAGGAAAATGTCGAATTTATGGTTTAATTACAACGAAAAAATGTCAAAATAAACGATTTTTTTTTGAGAATTTTCAGGCTTTTTTTGCGACAATCGCGCGCACTTGCCTGTAAAAAATGTGGCAAGTGTGTTGTTAATGTCGAGTGACGCGTTAGACGTTGCGTCTGTGTTTGCAGTCAACAGCATTTTTGCATCGGGAACACAACTGGCAACAACGGGCTGCGATTGCAGAAACGGGTCCTGCGTTGTCGTCGCGTGCAATGACGGCGCAGAAAAATTAAAACCACCACCGTGAGTCCCATAAATTGAACCTTCATTGTGTTGTATTTAAAGTAATTAAAATCATTAATGGAATTAAAATTAGCTTCACAAGAAGGGGGAGCGGCGGTTATGAGAAAAAAAGTTTTTTAAGAGAAAAAAAAGTTTGAAATTTACCTTGAGCTTGAGTCGCATTCGGATCAATGTACGCATTTGACGGCGGAGGCAACAAAGTTGGCGGAGGCCCGTCATTGTAGAATGATAAGGACTGAAATTTAAAAGAAAAATAATTAGTTTTGATTTTTCATAAAAAAAAAAAAAAAAAAATTTAAATTATTTTTTCACTTTTTGTTCAAGAAAAATATTTTTGAAATTTTTTCATATACCTTATTGACTGAGTTAAATTTTTTTTACTGCTGAATAATTTTTAAAAAAAATTTTTATTTAAAATTTGCTTTAAAAAACGAAAATGAGAAAAATATTCATGAAAATTAACTCAAAAAAAATAAATATTTTTTTTTTAAATTTCGGAAAAAAAAATTATTTATATTATAAGTACATATTTAAAATTTAATGCAAAAAAATTTTAAAAAAATTAAAAACATTCAAAAAAATTTTTTTAAATTTTTTCAAAACAACTTGAATAATTATTTTTTTTTAATGAAATTGATTTTTTTTTTCAATCAATTTAAGATTTTTTAATTTATTTATTTTTTTTTTTTTTTTTTTTTTTTTGACAATTTAAGTTAAGGATTGATATAAGGATTCTGAATTTCGCATTATTTGAAAATTTAAGTCAAATTTGAATAAAAAATTTAACGTACAAAAATCTATCAAAATTTATTTTTTTGAAAAAATATTTTTTTTTATTTTTATTTTTTTTTTTTTAAATTAATTTAATATTTAATTAATATTTAATAGAAAATGTTTTAAAAGAAAATTCAGCTGAAAATTCAATTTTTTGTATAATTTATATTTAAATTAATGAGTTTTGTATTTAAAAAAAAAATTGTTAAAAATTTCTTTCGTTCTGATTTTTTTTGTTTAACAAAAAATAAAAGGAAGAAAAAATTGTAAAATAATTAAATTTCTTCCCTTAAAAAATTAATTTAATTTATTATTTTTTAAATTTAAATAAAATTAATTTTAATTAATTAAATTTAAATTAAATAAAATTAAATTTAATTAATTTAAATTTTCATTTTTTTTTTAATTTTAAAGACACATTTTTGAACGATTTTTGTTAAAAAAATTCATATTTTTTCTTTAAAAAATTTTTTTATTAATTTTTTTTAATTTTATTTTATTAATTTTCACTTGAAAATCTCTAAATCAGCAAATTTTCTTAAAAACTTAAAAATTCTTTAAACTCAGTCAATTAAAATATAATGGAAGAAAAAGCTTAAAAATAAATTTAAAAAATTTTAAAGAAAAAAATCTTACCTCTTTCCATTTTTGCATAAACTCGTCGTGATTCATCGCATCAAAGTGATTCAAGATGCTTGCCATATCCGTGAGATTTTCGTTGCCATCTGCCCCAATTGGTTGACTGCGCACTTGTTGCGCCTCCGACAGTGTCAAATCCTGTTCCTGATAATGCGCGGCATTTGCATTCGCATTATTCGCAATTTGTTGTCGATTTTTCCTCAAAACACTTTTTTGCTTGCCCGTCGTCGTGGTCGTCGTTGTCGCTGCTCCTGTTCCTGTTTGTGCCGCAGCAACATTCGTTTGGGTACTTTGTTGCATTTGCGGCGGCATAACCAATTGTTGCGCTCCCCGATTCGCATTATTATTGTTGTTATTATTCAAAAGTCCGGGTTGCGCTTTTGCCAAACCTTGCATCAATCCGTCCTTGAAACCCTCATTTTGGATTTGCAAGAGACGCATTTGGGCGATAATTGAACTTTCCTGCTGGCCGGGCGTGTTTCCCATGGCGGCGGCAGCTGCAAGCGCGGAATTGGCATCCAAAAGGGCGTTCGGATTGTTCTTGATGTACTCGTTGTACGAGATAATTTGCGATTGATCGAGGAAGTCCTTCGCCTGCAATTGATGCGCGAATTGGTTGGAAGTGCGAATCGCTTCGGGCACGTCGTGCAATCCGGGCGGCGTTTGCATCATTTGCGTGGCGTTGGGGGCCTGGGCAGCAACTTGTAGCAAGTTGTGTTGATGTTTCAGGGGGATCGGAGCGATTTGTTGAAGCCCGTTGTTCACGAGCATGTTCGATTGGGCGCCAGCCAGGGACTGCGGGAAGTCAAAAAGTAGTTGAACGACGTTAATATGACCTCCTTTTGCCGCTTCGATGAGCATCGTGCTGTTATCCTTGAGTTTATGGAAGGGATCCGCCCCGTTAGCGAGCAACAATTCGACTACAGCTTGATGTCCGCCGGCACAAGCGAGCGATAACGGCGTATGATCGTTATTTGCCGTTTGCCGATTCACATCAGCGCCTCTCCCAAGCAGAAATTTCACCGTACACAAATGTCCGGCGCGACAAGCTTTCATCAGAGGCGTTCTTCCGCCTTCGGATTCGTGTTCGAGCTCCGCCCCGTACATCAGAAGAATTTCCGCGACATCCGTGTGCCCATTTTCGCAGGCATAAGCAAGTGCCGTGTCTCCCGTTTGCGTTTGCGCATGCACATTGGCGCGATTTTCCAACAAAAAACGCACGAGTTCAATATGTCCCTCCTGCGCTGCTTCCATCAAGGGTGTCGATGCTCCCAATTCGATATCCGCCCCATGCTTGATCAAATAATCCGTAACTTCCAAAAATCCCCCGCAGCAAGCGAGCGTCAAGGCAGTTTCTTGCGTTTCTTCGGTTTGCGCGTTGATATTTGCGCCTTGCGACAACAAAAGTGCCACCATTTCTTCGTGACCTTCGCGTGCTGCTTCCATCAAAGGCGTGTAACCCTCGTCATTGACCTCTTCGATGTTCGCGCCACGCTCAATTAACAACATTGCCAAATCCACGTGACCTCCGCATGCGGCGAGCGTTAAGGGACTTTCGAAGGAATCCGTTGGCATGTTAACTTGAGCTCCCGAATCCAACAAGAGACGAGCTACTTCGACATGACCATCCATTGAGGCTTCCATGAGGGCAGTGTGCATCTCGTCAGTTTTGTGTTCCTGATCTGCACCGGCGCCAAGTAGGAAACGCACCATATCGAGATGACCCTTGTAACAGGCTAAAGTTAGAGCACTTTCCTTGAACTCGTTCGAGTGGGTGTTGATGCCGGCGCCATGTTCCAATAAAATCTAAAAATGAAAAAAATTGTTAGAAAAATATTTTTTGATGAATTTTTGAGATTTTGAGGGAAAAAATTTCAGATAAGATCAAATTTTGGTCATGGTCCGAATCAATTTTCAATTCAGAAAGACAAAAATTTGTCTCTCGATGAATTGAATTTAATGACTCAAAGACTCAGGTCTCGGTTCTAATCATTTAAAATAAAATTACGTCGTTTTAAATGAAAATTTATAGTTTTGTGTGATAAATTTTTAATGAAAAAAATTTTATACTTAAAAAAAATTCAAAAATATTTTCATATTTCTTTAGATTTTAAAATTTTTTGACAAAATTTTGAAGATTTTTTAAATATTTTAATGTTTTTTTATGAAATTTAATGTCAATTTTTTAAAACAAAAAAAAAATAAAAATTTTAAAATATAAAAAGATAAAAAAATTTTCAATAATTTCATAATTTGTCCTTTTGAAAAATTGAAATTTATTCAAAAATGAAAATAATTTAATTTTTTTTTTTTTTTGAATAATAGAATTTAGTCAAATAATTTAAAAATATGATTAAAATTTAAAATAGAAAAAAATATTAAGGAAAATTTTTAAATATTGGAAATTTTTCATAAAAAATTGAAATTTATATTTAAAATAGTTCTTTTATTTCTTGAAAGCAAATATTTATCATTTTTTTTTAATTTTTATAAAATCCTTAATTTTTTAAAATTTCTAAATTTTATTTTTTTAAATATTTATTTATTTTAATTTTTATTGAAATATAAATTACTTTTCTTAAAATTATCATTTTCAAAATTTATTTTTTCTACCAAAAATTTTTTTAAAAATTAAATTGGATGAAATATGAAAATTTTTTAAAATATTTGACAAAAATTGTCAAAAACTCAAAAATCAAATTCTTCAAAAAAAAAAAATAATAAAATTAATTTTTTTAATTTTTTAAATATTTCTGAAGAAATTCTCAAATTTTGAAATTCAAGTTTTGATTTTTTTTTTTGTTAAATTTTTTACTTTAATTTTGTTATTTTTATATTAAAATGTATTTATATAAGAGCAAAAAAAATATTTTTGATAAAAAAAATCTCATTTTTAGAGAAAATTTCTTCTTGAAAATGGCTTAAAAACTTTTTTCTTCATAAATTTTGAACAAAACTATTCATTTTCACTTAAATTGACCTAAATTTCACTAAAAATAAACAAATCTTACCTTCGCTACAGAAACATGTCCCGCCGAAGCAGCTTCCATGAGCGGCGTATGCCCATTTTCATTGTGATCTTCGACATTTGCGCCCGCAGCAAGCAACAATTTAACGGCATCAACATGCCCGCCGGCACAAGCATACATTAGCGGCGTATTTCCCGTTGACGATTGCGCATTCACGTCAGCTCCGTGCTTCAACAGCAACTCAATGATGTCGATATGACCCGCGGAAGCAGCTTCCATCAACGGCGTGCAATCATTTTTCTGCCCGCGATCCTCAACTTGGGCCGACATTGCCAACAAAACTTGCGCAAGTTCATAATATCCGGCGGAACAGGCGAGCGAAAGCAGCGAATCACCGTCGTCGGTGCCGTCATTCATGCCATTGTTCTCGCCAAGGAGTTTGCGAACGGTTGTCATGTCGTTGTCGGAACACGCAGCTAACAGGGAACGGGATAGAACACTAAAAAAAAGATTTTTTGTTAGATTTTTTGGAAAAAATCGAAAAAATGAGAGACTTACTGCTTATTATCTCTATTATCGCCACGCATTCGGGTAAGAGCCTGCGCTGCTTCGTCTGCCGCTTCTAAAAGTGCTGTGAGACGAGCTTTCGTGTCTTGGGGCGTTTGATCCGTTTCCGCATCGTCGCCACTTTCTTCGCCCGACTCGCCAGAACCTTCGCTCTCGTCGCCATCCTCGTCCTCGTAGTTGTTATTTTCGCCTTCGGACTCTTCGTTTTCACAACTGTCGGAACACGACTCGGGCATTTCAATTGATTCTTGGTCAATTGGGAAGGAATCAACCTGAAAAAATAAAAAAAAAATAAATTTTAAAAAAATTTCATAAAAAAAAAATTACTGTTAGTCCAAAAGAGAACTCCATGCGTGGCATTGTAAGTAAAAATAATTGCAAAAGATGAAGACATGACAACGTTCATCATCCTCGACGTCGAAATTACCGTTTTTTCCGATATAAAAATAGCTTGTAATTATTACAACCTTATTAGTGTCACGATTTTTCATTGATCTTTTTTTTTTATTTTTTTCGGAACAAAGGAAATTATGACCATGTAACGAATTTTGTTACAAAAAAAAGTGAAATCGAATCCTTTTAAGGACAAAAAAAAATTAAAATGAAGACGCCTGGTGTGTTTTTTGATGATTTTCAGTCTAAGGCCAGAAGTAGAAGAGAGTGCAGAACCAATAAAAAAATGTTAATTAAAAATGCAGTTGTCACACTCAAATGAGACGTACACAAAACACGTAGATAGATGAGAGAAGCACAAAGAATGTTATTAACACAAAAAATTTTTAATTTAAAAAATAACACAAGGATTAGTTATTTTAGAGGAAGGATTGCTCCAAAGTGACATGACATGAATTTTAAATCAAAAATCATTTCCCGTTCATGAATAAATAAGCACAATGAGAAAAAATGTTTCAAAAAAAAATAATTTTTTCATGAAAATTTGATTTTTAGGTTATGAAAATTAATTTTTTTGAAAATTTTTGGAGAGAAATTTTAAGTTAATTTTTAATTTTGTTAAAAAAAATTGGAAAAATAAAATTTTATTTTATAGATTTTTGTAAAAAGCAAAAAATTTCAGTTTAAAAAGTGACAGTTGTAAAATTTGGAAATCGCCATTTTGCTAATTCATTTTTTTTTTTAATTTTTAATTTTTTTTTTTTAAATTAAAGGATAAATTTTATGAATGAAAGTTTGAATAATTTTTTTGTAACAAATTTAATTTTTCAAAATTTTTGATGAAAATTTGATTTTTTAAACTTATAAAAATAATTATTTTTATTTTTCTAAATATTTCACTTAAAAATTGAGATTTGATTTTAAATTTTGTTAAAAAATGTTCAAAAAATAGAAATTTAATTCAAAGATTTGAAAACTTTCTTAAATGTCAATTCAAAAAGTGACAGTTGAAAAATTTGGAAATCGCCCTTTAGCTAATTCAAATAATTTTTTAATATCTTTTTTAGATTTTTTGAGAGAAATTTTAAATTTTCAAAAAATTGCAATGAAAATTGTCTAAATGTTTATTTGAAACATTTTTTCTCATTTCCTCATTAAATAAGCCTAAAAACGTATTTTATTATTATTTTTAGTATTTTTGACACTCCATGAGAGACACACACTGTGAGCGAACGAGGATCCAAGGGACAGCACTCCCACAAAAAAAACAACAACAAATATTATGTTAAAGCCAGACAGTGTGCAATCAATCTTATATGTAGTGTGTTGTGAAAAACTTACCAGCAAGTCTGGCCTTAGACACAAGCATGCCAGTAATATCTAAATGATAATGAATAATAATAAAAAAAAAATAATATTTATAATGGCATGATCTAAAAAATTATTCATACAAAAAAAAAATTTTTTTTGGCACTCTATTTAAGAAAAATATTGATTTTTAATTTTTTTTGAGCAAATTTCACGGTCGATAACGAAACTGCAATATCATAGATATGAGAAAAAGAAGAAGAACATTAAAAAAATAATAAAAATGGAAACAGGAAGAAAAACTTTTAATATTGAATGGCTCTTCTTTCTTGCGGCTTGCTCGAGTGTCCTTTTATTCAAAGAAAAAAAAAATCATTTTTTTTTGTTTTAGATTCAAATTTCATCCACACAATCAAGAAAGAAAGGATTCGTCGGCACCAAAAAAAAAATCAAGATGTTCAAGTGTAGCAACAAGCAATTTTCAAGCATTAGAGCTATAATAATAAAAATGAATGGATGCAAAATTATATCGATTTCAGGTATGTTGCGCGTCTCTCCTACTCATTTCATCTCGTAGAACGAGAGACTATTATAAGATATGTTTATATTTATTCATTCAGGGCGAACGTAGACGGCATCTTTAATATCATCAAACGTCTTAATATTGCAGCGTTGTGTGCTTTTATGGCGTACGTACTTGACCTTTATTTGGGTTTTGTTCGATAGATAGGCGAGAAAAACGAAATTGAGTTGGGAGGAAAGTGCATTTTAAGGGCGTCATAAAGACGTTTATTGATCCTTTATAAAAGAAAAAAGGTATTTGGAGGTAAAAGGTTTGAGAAATCAAGTAAAAAATTCCTTTGTGCGATGGAAGATTATAATTTTTATGGGTGCCATATTTGAAAAAAAGGGCGCCAAATTTGATCTAAAAATGAGCGCCAAATTTGAAATAAAAAAGGCGCCAAAATTTAGGACCCCAAAATTTTTTTAGATTCCTCATAAAGGTCTCAGGTTTCAAAAATTATCAAAATCTAATATAAAATAAAGCTTCAAAAGTTTTTTTTGAGACTATTTTGAAACATTTCAGAGTAAAGTTAAATATATTTAAGACCCTTGAGTGACCCCTAAATTTTCAAAAGTGAATTAAAATCTTTTTAAGGGTCTCAAAAATAACTTCTAAAAATTTTATACATACAGATAAGTCTATATAAGTAGCTTTTAAGTTATCACATCATTTAATTTTTTAAACTTTAAGACCTCTATAGGGTCCTAATTTAGTTCAAAATTATTAAATATCTATTCTAAACTCAAAACCTCGTCTTATAAATGCTTACCAATACTTTAAAGGAAATTTAAAAAAAACTTTTAATTATGAAAAGACCCCTAAATATAATTTGAACATTTTAAGACCTCAAGAAGGTCCTTAACTCCAAATTATTAATTTTTGAATCTCAAATTACTAAATTTAAGTCTTTAAAGATATCTTAAACTCGATTTTTAGATGAAAACCGCTCTAAAAGTTAAGATTTTAAGACCCCTAATTTGAGACCCCTGAAAAAAATTTATTAAATTTTATCTTAAACAACTTTGTTTATTTATTTTTTAAACAAAAAATTTCAGATGAAAAGACTCTTCTAAAAGTTCGAATGAATTTAAGACCCTAACTTAAGACCCCTGAAGGATTATTCGAAACTTTAAAGCAACTCAATCGTTAAAAAATCTATGCTTTCATGTATTTCATCCAAAATTAAACAAACAATCTCGCGAATCAATTCAATTTCCATTTTATATTTATCCAGGAAATACTCTTTTCAGTTACTCAAAACTTTATGTAAATAACATTTCAATTTGTTTGTCATTCCAAGTAAGTAAGTAGAACATCGTGAGCATTGCCTCAAAACGCTTGATCTCTTCCTATGACTTCTACATACAATGAACGTAATTAAGTCATTACCTAACAAGAACGACATTAAGAGACGAGCTTAATCTTCCATAGCCACACGATAAAAAATCAACGAGGGAAACACCCACGCAACCACTTTAAATTGAATTTCTACATAATATCAAGTTTAGTCCAAAACACACAAAATTAAAGCCCTTTCCATTCATTTCGTCTTTCTATCTCACATCAGATCTGCTTTTTGATATGAGACAAATTCTTGAGTCATATCAAGAAAAAGATCTGATGTGAGAAAGAAGAGACGAAATGAATGGAGAGTAAGTAATAAAAGGTTGAAAACGTGCTTGTTTGAATAGAAGTTGACTCTTGACTTTAATTTTTTGTGTGCTCGTAAAATGTTAAGTCCCAAAAGTATCGTTTTGAGAGAAATTTCGAATCTCAGTAATTATTGTCGAATGACCGCAAAATTTTTGTTCAAAAAAAAAAGTTGAACATGTTTACTTCATTAGTCATCATCAACTTTTTTTTCATGATCAAAATAATAAAACTAAAAAAAAAGCACACAAAAAATTTATAGTCACGTACAAACTGCAATTTTTTCTTGTTTTTGTTATTTTATTGCAAAAAAAGCGTCAAGTATTCTTTCTTTTTTTTCTGAAGAAATAGAGCAAAAGTGGAGTGATAAAATAAAAATGATTCTGTAATCATTACTACTACTCTCTTCTCATCTCTTTTGTATTTTTTTTTTTCTTTTTTTTTCGTTTCATCAACAACAACAAACAAGAGCGTAATGGAAACAAAACACCGCAAATAAACAAGAAAATATTGCAGGGTCCTTGGAAATTGGATCTCAAGCGTTACTGCATGAAGATCTCATAAAAAGTTAGTTTATTAGGTAACTGAACGACGAAAAATGGAGAAAAAGTGAATTTGGTACTTTTTTAGTTCAACAATGGCCTATTCGATGGTTTGTTACTTAATCAATCGACATGACATTGAAACAATGGAAAGAGATAAATACCGAAAGTCGCACCCAAAAAAAAATTTTTTCGGTTTTTGAAGGATCTTATTAGAAGAGACTTCCGATTGGAGAACAGGAAGAGAAATTTATCGTAAGTATCATTTAAATATTTGTAGAAATTACAGTTTCTCTTCCTCCGTAGGTAACGTTTGCGACCTTTCTTGATAATGAATGATAATTCAAATTAAATTTCATTTTGCGAAATTATTTGTATTGTAAAGAGGTCATTGACTCGTATCCATAGCAAGAGAGAGAGCCGCATACACATGTCGGTTTTCATTATCTAGGCACTTACTTTTTGCAATGAATGTACTTTTTGTTGTAAAATCAAGTGTGTTGGAATTCACGATTAAACGAATTTTTCGTTTAGCCTCGAAAAAATATTTAATTTTCGGTCACGAAGAGATCAAAAGGTGTGACGACAAAACCCGTTGCAATTGGAGATCGGAAAGAAATTGTGAAAGAAAACAAAAAATATGGGAAGGGCGCAGGTAAGTAGTGATGGTCAAATTTGATTAAAATTAATTTTTGAATTTTTTTTAGGTTTTTGTGACAAAATTTTTTTCAAGCGCTTCAATGAAAGCATTTGACAAGCGGGGATACTTATCGATATACTAACACGTAAATTTTTTGATGGAAATATCCATTGGATATTAAAAAGACCCACGAAAATTTCAAAGAAAAAAACTTCAAAACTGGTTCCTTTAAAAAAAATCCAAACCAAGTTATATTTAACGAATTACCGTAAAGTAGATAATTTTAAGAGAATTTAAAAATTTGTTTTTTTATCAAAAATAGAAGTTAAAAGATTTTCTCTTAAAATTTTTTGTTTCAAATTCTTATTTTTAAAAATTTTTTAAATGAAAATTTTTTTTGAAATTTTTTAATAATTTTGTATTTTTAAAATTTTTATTTTAAAAATTTTATTTTATCATTTTAGGGTCAAAAACATTAAAAAATACAACTGAAACTTGTTTTAAAAAGTTTAAAAATTTCAAAAATTTAAGAGAAATTAACTTAACTTCAAATTTAACCTTTTCTTAAATTAATTATTCATTTTTTTTCCTTGTCCAATTACAAAAAAAATTCTCTTAACGTTATCTACATTACGGTAATAATTATTTGGAAATCTAAAATCCTAATTTTCCGAATAATTTAAATCCATCACTGAATAGAAACATAAATTCAAGCTCAAACGTTCAAAATTTCTTATTTAAAGCTAAATTTCCTTTGAAATCCGAACTTCCTGGTTCAACAATTCCCATAATTGACCTCTCAAACTGACTTTAAGCCCTTTAAAACTACATCCCGTTCCTCAAATGACAAATTCTCACCCATTTTCCGCCCAATTGAACCTCATACCGCTTCAAAACCCACTAAATTTAGGATTAAACGACGTATTTGACCGAACAAAATAGTTCATTGTTCACGATATAATTCAATTTAATTCTCTTTTCTGCATAAAAAACCTCATATTTCATTCCGTTGATATTAGTTTGTTGACGACTGAATGGATTGTGCAAAAACCTACATATCACATGAGTTCATATCGGAGTAGGTACAGAAACATGTGTAGCGTCAAAAACGTTATCAAATCAACAATTTGAATATAATAACAAAAAATAATATTGCACAAAATTGCGAAGCATGACAAAAATAGTTTTCAAAAGCGAAAATTTATGCGTTAAAAAAACTTTGCTGCCAAAAAAAATCTTCTTCTCACATCGCGTCGTTGCATGCTGACTACTTAACTCGACGTCGTCGTCGTCATCATTCATAAAGTTGTTACGAAACTCGTACACAGAAGAAAATAAATAAAACTACTAATCAGTTATGATAGTGCACGCTGCATTGTACAGAGAAAAAAATACGTAATAACTTTTAAATTCTCTCCAGAGAAAAATAAATGTGTGAATGTGTAACCAAAAAAACTAACAACTGCTCAAAGTGGTGTTAGACAGCCCGAGAGCGAATACACTGAAAAATGTATGAAATGCATGAAATATTTAATAATAAGTTAAATAAATGAATGAACGGACGAAGTCGTTGTGTCGACGACAGGCACGTTATGTTGTTTTTAGACATAGTTAGACATAATTTAACTGGAAAGAAAGAAGTGTCTGACAATTGAATGCTTTTTGTTAAAACAACAAGTGTAAAAACAAAAAGTTTTTCGAATCGATCAACTGACTTGGTTGGCGCTCGAGCAATGTAGAAAGTACTACTTGTTTATATTTGACGACGACGACTGTAAACTGACTTTTTGTGTTTGTATCGAGCATAAAAAGTGGTTCAAGGAAGTTTTTTTGTGTCGAATTTTTTGTGCGAGAAGTCATAAGACTGAAAAATGCGGAGATTTTTTAGAATAAAGTCGGCTGACAGGAAGGATTTTTGGGTTATTTTAAAGAATTGGGTTAGTAGAAAGATGTTTTTTGGATGATTTCATGAGAAATTGTCACAAAATTTGATTTTTTGACTTTCGAGTCTTTAGAAATTGATTTTTTGTATTTAATTTCTTGAACGAATTGGTCTTAAAGTGCTCTAAAATAAAAAATTATGTTACTTTTTGACAATTTTTAGAGAAAATTTTGATAACACTTGAACAAAAAATTTAAACTTTTAATGAAATCATTAAAATTTTGTCAATTTCTTTATAAAATGAGTCAAAATTGGCTATTCTTCAGACCTCAAAAGAGGAATTTCAAATAATTTTTAAACTTTAAGTGGCTAAATAATTGTTTTAAAGAGCTTTTTAATGAGCTTTCAATAGAAACAAATCTATTATGAGCCTTAAAAGGCCTTAAAATTGTGACTTTTCTTAAAGTTTCTCTCCAAAAGTTCATAAATTCATCAATTTTCTTGTTGCTTGAAATTTTTTGTTCCGAAATTTTCAATTAATTTTCTATAAAATCTCCAAAAATGAGTCTTTTAGCCTCTGATTTGTTGATAAAATCCTCTTTTCATCATTAAAAATAATTTTTAAGGGCATCTCGAGAGCTTCGAAGGAACTTCTTCATCTAAAATATTCAAAAATTTCATTAAAATTTTAAAAATTCAATATTTTTCCATATAAAAATTCTTTAAAAATGAACTTTTATCATTTTTTCATTAATAACTTCTACTTGACTCACTCTCCAAACCACTCCAAATAACCACACACCACGTTTCTCTCATCAAAGAACAATTAAATTGACAAAACATCAATCACACAAACACTTTCGTCTCAATTTCGAGCACTTTTTTTCTCATCATCAATTGTCGTGGCACGCCAGACATCACGTCAATTACTTGTCTACTAAACAATATCATCAACGTCACTTTTTCGTCATCTCAACTACTTCGGGAAAAAAACTATAAAAAAAATATTAAAATCACCCAAAAAAAAAATTTCATGAGAAACCAACAAAAAAAAATCATGTAAAAAATATCTGATTACGCACGAGCTTTTTTTTTACGAAATGCATGAAAGTTGAAACAAAATTGTAAATAAATTAAATAAAAATAAACAAAAAATAAATATGATACTTCATTAAAATTGTTGCCGCTCAATGAATGAATGACACAAGTGATTTTTATCTCATTTTTCAACTTTCTATAATAATAACAAACAATTGTTATCGTTTTTTAATAAAAAATATCGAATAAAATCGGTGTTAATGATGAAAATTTGTTGCTAAGAAAATCAATAACGTTCTTGACCTACACAAAAATATTGCGAAGACGATGAGACGATGACGGCACGAGAAGAGAAAGGAACTATGAACTTTTTTTGTGCACACATCAAAGCGATTAAGGCGAATAAATTTAATATTTTAATTTTTTGTTAATTCCCCGCGGAATTTGTTTAAAAAATTTATGAAGAATAATAAAAATTTATATTGAAAAATGATAAATTTTGACAAAAAATTAACGAAATTTGCTTTAAAAAATTTTAATTTGAACTTAAATTAAGAAAATTAAATTATTCACGTGACTAAAAAAATATTTCAACGACTTATAAATAATTTTTCTAAATTTTTTCAAAATATTCAAAAAATAAAAAAAATAATTTAAAATTCCATTAAAATAAATAAAAAATTAATTTTTCAAAAAAAAAATAATAATTTTTAATTCAAATAAAAATTTTAATTAATTAATAAATAAATTAAATTATTTTTTAAATAAAATAAATAATATTTTAAAAATGTTTTAAAAATTAATTAAATAAAAAATTATTCAAAAAAAGAATTTTTTTAATAAATAAAATTATTTTTGAATATTTTTTTTTTAAATAAAATTTAATTTTAAAATAATTAATTATTTCTTTAAAATTTAAATAATAAATTATCGAATTAATTTATTTAATAAATTAATTAATTTTTTTTAAATAAATATTTTTTTCCATCCCCTTTAATTAAAATAAAATCCTGATTCAACAAAAATTAAAATAATTAAATTTAATCGCCTTATTTCACGTACAAAATTTTTGAAACCGCAATGCGTTTCATCATACGACGACGTACGGATTGCACTTTGGTTGCATTGCTTGCAACGTAATTATTATTATCATTTAGCGAGAGGCACTAAGAGAGCAACGAAAAAAAAAATTCTCTCAATAAAAATAAATTTAAAAAAAAAAATTATTAATATTAACGATTGTTAATGATGTTTTTCCCGTCGATTTGTAAATAATATTTTTTTTTTACTACGACGGAAACTACTCGGCATGCATTTTTCCGTACGTAAGAAAATCTGCACACACATGATATAACCTCGTCGTCGTCGCGAAACATCTTTTTTTGTATTTTGCGAATTTTTCCATCACAATTGATCCGTTCACACGGATTGCCGTAACCGATCAACTGGACTCCTTTTCATTCATCGCGTAAATTTTGCGTACGCACTACGAGAGAAAAAAATTTACGTCTATTATATAAAATAAAAAAAAAAATATTAAATTTTACAAATTTACACAAGCGCCATATTTAATTCTCGTTTGAGCATGTGTTGGTTATGTGTATCAACGTACGGTGCAACGTACAATTTTTCGACGAGAGACGACGTCGAGTACGTCGTGTGGCCGAGATTTGATGATGAAAATTCCCGTAATTGTGATAAATTTGACCCTCAGATCGGTGCCCGGACCCGAATTGGTGTGTTTCGTATGCTGGCGATGCGTTAATTGCCCCATTATTTCGGAGCGAAAAGAATTCCCGAAGAGACATTCACATATGCGGTGTTTAGGTTTTTGTGTGTACGTGAGCTTTGCATGTGTGTGGATGTGGGTTACACATGTGTTGTGTGTGCTGCGGAGAGCTGAATCGTGGAAACGCATTTTTTCGTCATTTCTGCTCGTAAAATTATGCATAATAATCATTTCAATGTTCATAGTTCAATTTCATGCACTACATTTCGCATCGCAAGCACGACAATTGTGGCACTTTGTGGGTCTTGCGTGTGTGCCCAAAAGAGTCCATTTTTGTTTTTTTGCCCCTTTCGGGCGAGATTTTTCGCGGAACGAACGTGTCATGTCACATTTTCGCACAATTTTGGGCACTTTTTGGCCCGAAGCGCACGGGTTTTGCGGCGAAAAATGCGGAAAAAAGAGAGAGACGTGAATTGCAAAAGGGGGAAAAAATGACGGAAATTTACCTCAGATACACTTTCCTCATCGCTGTCGGATGAGTCGGTAACACGACGTTGGAATTCCGAGTAGGTTTCCGTGTCGGATTTCGTTGGCGTGGAGTTTTGGGGGCTGCTGGCTTGCGCGTTTCCGCTGCCTGTGCCCGTGCCGCCCGCAATTATTTGGGACGTCGCAGCAGCTGCATTACTCTTTGATTTTGCACTATTATTATTCTTATTGTTAGAATTATTTTGTTGCGTTAACACAGAATTGCCCGAATTTTTGTTGTTGTTGCTGCCAGCACTTTGTTTATTCGCGGAACTCGTGCCGCCGCAATTGTTATTTCTATTATTACTACTACTTTGAATTACTGCCGTCGACATCAACGATGATGATGATGATGTCTGGTTCACATTCTTTTTATTCACTGCTGTGGCAACACAATTATCCAGCTTTTTGGCCTCTGATTGTCGATTATTTTGCATTTTAAGTAGTCACTTTTCACGCAGATGCATTTATTGACAATTGGCCACTTGTTTTAACCAATTTATTTTGCTTTTTTCCAGCTTAATTTCAATTTTTTCGCGATTTTCACAGTCCTCGTTTTACTTTTACAAAAAAATTGTTCGACGATGAACCCGGAATGTGATGCGGGCACTCAACCTCGAATTCCAACTGGGTTTTCACAATTTTTATGAATTTTTCGTATTTTTTCAATTTAATTCTTTGCGAATTTCTTAAAATTTTAAAGTTAATCAATTTCCAAACCTTTTTTAATCAAAAAAATATAAAAAATCCTTTGAAATCTGAGAAAAATCAAAATTGAGAAGATCGAAATTGATGAATAGAAAATCGCTTTTTGCAAATTCACACAAGTTCTAGATGTTGAGACGAATGAAAGTGATAAATGTCAACCCGTACTAATTTTGGGTCGGCTGAAAGTGATAAGTCGTCAGATGGCGCTACAAGCCCGTTGTCAACATCCTGTTTGGAGCCATCAAAGCGGATGTGCGGCAAGAATTGGAAATAATTTTGGGTCGGCTGAAAGTGATAAAAAATAAAAAAAATAATAAATTATTTCAAATATTTGATTTTCCAAAATTTAATTATAGTTAATATTAAGAAATAATTGAAAAAATTCAAAAATATTTTTGAAAAATTTTCGAATGAATTTTTGATTGTCGGTATTCTAATTATCTCTCTTTTATTATTTAATTTTTTTTTCTTCATCTTCAAAAATTTTCGAAAAACATTTTAAAAATTTCTAAAATTATTCAAATCTGATTTCCGAAAAATGTAAACAATGAAAAAAAAAATTTTCGAATATTTTATACAAATTTTTTGAATAAAACAATTATAAATTTCTAAGGCGAATAAATTTAATATATCTATTTTTTGTCTCCCCCCCCCCCTCGGATTTTGTCGAAAAAATTCAGGGGGAAAAATAAAAATTAAATATAAAATACAAATATTTTTGACATATTTTGGAATTTTTATATTAAAAAATCATGAAAAATTACTGTTTATGGTAAAATTATACAAAAAACTAAAGAAATTTGCTTAATTACGACAATTTCTATTGAAATGTTGAAAAACATTTTTTTGAAAGTCACGTGACCAAAATTTTTTTTTTTCAAAAATTTTTATTTTGGGAGATTTTGTTGATTTTTCTTTACTTTTAAGTTCAAATTTTAAAATAATTTAAACTAAAATTAAATAAATGTTAAGAATCAACTTTTAACGTCTAAAAACGTTAAAAAATTACTAACAAAAAATTCCCCCCCTCGAGAAAATCCTCATGGGACAAAAAATGAAAATATTAAATTTATTCGCCTAAGCAAAAAAAAAAATATTAAAATTTAATTCAAAAATATAGAAGAAATTATTTGAAGCCTTTAGAACCAAAATTTTCATAAAAATTTCTTTAAAATACATCAAAATTTTTTAGACTTTATTTCGAATTTTTTCAAACTTCATTAAAATCTCAAATTTTCGAAAAATTCCAACGGTCAAATAAAACAACAAAAAAATTCTTCCAAGCGGCTTTAATACGCACATGCTCTCTTTATTTCTCGTTAAAATAGTATTAATTTTTGATTTTGTTAAATAACATCAAATGTTTTTCTAATGACTTTTTTCAATAATTAAGAATAATAATATGTAATTTTATTTAATAATTAGTAACTTTTGATTCACAATTGTAATTTCCAAAAATAATCACCAAAAAAATAAAGAAAAAATGTATTTACATTCCAATTTACTTTTTTCGATTCATTTTCTCCTGCTGTTCGATTTCCTTTCCATTTATTTAAATTTACAAGTTTTTTCTAAAAAAAAAACGGTATCGCAAAATCATTATTTAATTATATGAGTGTTGTCGTGTTTTTTTAATCACAGGAATTTCAAATAAATTATCAAATTAATTTATTTCAAATTTATTTTATTTACATACTTCTAGCTATTGGGTTTCATGCACTTCTATTGATATTTCGTTTTATTGTTTTGTTTTTTTTTTTATATGAAAAAGTTTATGGTAAAAAATGATTTTTGTGTGAAAAATGTCTTTTTTCTGATTTAAGTTTGATTCGGCAATTAATTCAATATTTTTTGTATGTGTAAAGAGGGGTTTTTGTGTAAGAAATGGCAACTTTTTTAGAAAAAGTTTTGAACTTGAGAAATGATGTGACAAGAAAAATGTCTTTAAATGAGAAAAAGTTCTAAGAATTGCTCTAAATTCATATTTTTTTTTTTTTTTTAGATGAACAGAGGCCGCGGTAAGTTTTGTTGTTGATGATGATATTCCAGTTGTCATGACGTGGTTGGCTTTTTAGCATTAATGCTAGCCTTAAGTTTCTTCAGCATGTCTTCAAAGGATTCGGCTTCTTCGTGTTTTTTCACCGTTGACTCGTATGGCTCAATGGGGTAAGAAATTTGATGGTAATTGATGTAGCTGTTGATGCCATCTACAATGAAAAAAAATTAAAATTATTAATTTTATTAAAAATAATTCAAAATTAAATTAAAATTAAAAAAAAATAATTAAAATAAAAATTGAAAAATTTTTAATAAAAAATTATTTTAATTTATTTTAAATTCAAAAATTTAATTATAAAATTTTAATAAAAATTTTAATTAAAAAATTTTACTAATTAAATAAAAATTTAATTATAATTTTTAAATTGTAATTTTTAATATAAAAATTAATTTTTTTTAATCGAATTAATTAAGATTTCAATGAAAAAAATAAAAACTTATGCAAAGAAATTAAAAATAATTATTTTTTTAAAATAAATTATAAAATTTAATTAATTATTTTATTAAATTTTATGAATATTTAAATGAAAAATTGCAAAAAAATAATTAAATAAATTTCAAATAATTTTATTCCATTGAATTAAATATTTTTTTTAAATAAATTTATATAAATTAATTAAAAATTAAATTTTAAAAAATTAAATTAAATTAAAAAAATATTTTATTTAATTAAATTTTATTTTTTTCAGATTTTCAAAGAAAACTCACCAAGATCGGCATAATGAGAGCCACAAAAGGCACGTCTTCCGCCGAAACTAACATCATATTTGCTCATCAACGGATCATTTTTGCTCGTATCAATCGCACGATACGCTTCCTGAGGTTTCTCAAACGTAATAAAGCCATAACGCATGCTGTGAAAATCAAAAAATGTTCAGGTAAAAAACATGAAATTTGATTTTTTTCAATAAAATCTTTACCCATTGTCTTTCATATGGATGCTGACATTCGTTACATGCCCATACGAGATGAATTTCTTGCGAAGTTGCTCTTTTGTCAATTCTGGTTCAAGCTGTCCTACGTACACAATGTTCCGTTTTTCTAAAAAAAAAATTTTTTTTTTCATTATTTTTTTAGAGAATTCAAAAAAATTGCTTACCTGGATCCTCGTGCTTTCGCATACTTCGATTTTGCTCATGACCTCGTGAAACGGCTCGATATCGAATCGATTCCCGCGAACGTGATCTCGACGAGTAACTGCTCGACGAACGACGTGACGAAGCGCTGTTGTAATAAAGATGATTGCGACTCGGTCTGTACGGGGAAACATCTCGCTTGAAAGTGCCGTCGCACGATGAATTTGTACTACTTGAACTACTCGAAGACGACGATCCCGAAGAGCAAGTTGAACTTTCTGAATTTCGTGACAACGTTCGTTGCCGCGATCGACTTCGACGAAATTGCTCAAACCCGTCAATATTTCGCGATGATGAGTGTCGCGACGCACTTCGCCGATAATAATGCTTTGAACGTGATCTCGAGGAACGTCGTTCGCCGCGGGATTTTGAGCGACGTGATCGATGCGTTGTCACGGCGGCGGCTTGTTGTTGTCGCGGCAACGGAGAGAGACGTCGCAAAGGTACAAATGATGGCACTTCAAGTGTCTGCATGGAAGTTGAACGCGTTTCAGGGCGCGGGCGATTTTTCCGCAAATGCATGATGACTTTGTCTTCGCCGTGTTCGCTTTCCTTCGTGTTTTCGTCGTCATCGCAGCTCGGTACGTTCGCCATTTCGGGTTTTCCGGGCGACATGCCGGGCGTTTGAACCGAATCTGACCCGATATCGGCGGGAAGACTCGCATTTCCTTTCTTCAAGACGACATCTTGGATACTCGAGATGAGCGAATTGCTGAATTCGACGACGTTGCTGCCTTTTACCTTCTTTATCGTGTCATTAACGTACGCCAAAAGACTTTTTTCGTCGTCAGCTGCTGGCGGAATTGAAATTTCCGTATTTACGCCCATCGAAACGATGACAATCTCCTCATAATCCGGATTCAGTAGCACTCGAATGGGTTCGGGCTCTGTTTCAGCATATCCCGTTATTTCCGCAAGCGGTAAAATCGGCAAAAGAGGAACATTGTCAATCTTTGGTTCCATATCCTTCATTTTCGCTTCCTTCAATAACTCTTGTTTCCGCAGGACTTTTCGTTTTGCCGCCAAAATTGGATTTTCTACTTCCTTTTCGGGCTCAACTGCTTGTCGGCTCTCTTTTCGTTGCATATATTCTGCTAAATTAAGTTTTCGTTTTACCGAAACGGCAGCTGGATTTGTCGTTGTTGGCGCCTTTGCCTCTTCCGTTGATGATTTTTGCGTTCCCATTGAAGCAACTTCTACAGGGTGCTTTTTAGCGGATTTTTCCTCTTTTTTGCGACTTAATTTCTTGTCGATTGTGGCATCGATGATGGGTATCTCGATTGCTTTGCGATTAGATACCTTCCTGAACATTTCAGACTTTTGACTCTTTGCTGAGCAATAATCATGGTCGAGACTAATTGTCTTGCCAACAGGTGGTTTTGTCTGAAATTGAAACAAAAAAAAATTATTTTAATAAAAAAAATTTTTAAATTTGGGAAAATTTAATTTTTTAAAAAAATGTTTCACATTAAAAAAAATATTTTGATTAAAATTTCACCAATTTTCGTTAGTTTTTTAATATTTTGGAAAATTTAAAAATTCTTTTAAAAGGAAATTTAATAATTTAAGAAAAAATAATCAAAATTTTTTCGATTTTTTAACAAAGAATTTATAAAAATAATGAAAAATACAATAAAAATTTTAAAAAATATTAGAAATTTTTACATTTTTTGATATAAAAATATAAATAAAATATTATTTTTTTTAGAAAAACGAGTTAAAATTCATTATTTTTGTTGTTTTTTTAAAAATTTTTATAAAAATTTATAATTTTTTGTTATAAAATTAATTTTTTATGTTTTTTTTAAAAATTTTTTTTTTTTTCGTAAAAAATTTTCAAAATTTTTTAACTATATTTAACACAAAATGCAAAAAAATATTTTTTTTAATTAATATTTTCATTAAATTTAATGAAAGACTTTAAATAATTTTTTTCTAATTTTAATCTTGAATTTGGTTAAAAAAAAATGTAGGAAACGAAAAAACATAACAAAAAAAAATTTAAAATAAAATTTAAAAAATATTAAAATTTTTGTGAAAAATTTTAAAATAAAAATTAGTTCAACTTTTTTTTTAAATTCAGCCAAAAATATTAAAAACGGAAATTTTTTAAAAAGTTTTTATCAATTTTTATCTTAAAAAATGAAATTAAATCATTTGTGCTGAATTTTCGAAATTTTTCAATTTTTAGACAATTTTTGTAAATTTTAAAATAAAAAAAAAAAAAATTTTAAAAAATAATTCAAATAAAACGTGAAACATTTTCAAAAATTGCATTCGCCTCAAAAAAAAAACAAAAAATTTTACTCACAATTTTATGAATTTTCTCCTTTGGAAGTTGGCTGGCATTCAGCATACGACTCGTCGTGCTCTTGCAAACCTTAAACAGATTTTTTGTTTGCTGCGACACACTTTTACTCGACGTTGCTTGACTCGATTTGCTGCTCGATTTTACCGTTAACGGCGTGGGCGCCGACTTATGTTTCTTGATTTTCGGTTCTTTGACCTTTTGACTTTTCGTCGTTTTTGATGATTTTTGCTCTTTTCCGCTGCACGGCATCCACGTCGGATCGACTTTTGTGTTATCAATGCGTTCAATCTCCACGAAATTGTCGTTGGGGAAAGTGCCGACAACAGCATTATCGCCACTCGACTCTTCGTGATTGTTATCACCACTACCGCTCTCAAGTTCGTTCGCGTCCTCGTCATCATCTTCACTGCTACTTGGCACCTGATAATGCATTCGTTTCGAACTCAGTACACATGCACGACGTTTTCGCGATGCCATTTGTGTTGGTAATTCAGTTTGTTGTTGCGCGATTTCTGCATTTTGGGGCTTTGCGGGCGACACAAAACGCATTTCCGCCGCTTTAACGGGCGTCGTATTTAAGCTATTATTTACAAAATTAACTTCCTGTACAAAGGGATGCCGATTCGGCAGAATTTTCGACGGTGATATCACCTCGAAGTTGTCGTCTTGCGTTATATACGAGGCTAAGTCGAAGGTTTTTACAGCATCATAAGTATCTACAAGGGGCAGGGGACGCGAATTGTGCATCAGCAAGTCGGGGAAATGCGAATGGATGTCCAAATCGTCGAAACTGATCCCGGAAAAGTCCATGGAGTAGCGCATTGGCGAGTGCGGCACTGACATAGATTGGCGCGAAACGCGACTATGTCCGCTTGCTTGAAGTGCCGCCTTGACATTCTCGATCGTGATGAGGGACGACGACTCTTCGGCAGTATCTTCTTCAAAAACACTCATGTAGTCGTCGTCACTTTGACCTTCTTCGTCGCTCGTATACTCCTGATTCGGATCGATGGCGATAATTTCAATGTCGTTGGCAACATCGTCGATCGACGGTCTGAAAACAAAAACAAACAAAAAGTCACATATGAAAAAAAAAATCAAAACAAAGAGATAAAAAAAAATCACCTCTCTTCATCATCATCGTCATGCCAAATATTTCCCCCCGCATGTTCCTCATGATGGTGTGTGTGAATATCTTCGTTCAGATAGATGTTGGATTCGTCGGTTCCAAGTAAAATTTCCGGCATGTGGTTGCTATTAACCACATTAAATTCCATCCTAGTTAATTTGAGTGCTGCAAAAAATCCAAAATTTTGCGAAAAAAAATTAATTTTGACCTTTTAGCGACACATTTCGATAACACAAACACACATGACACCGAAATCATGTCAAAAATTTTTATTATTTTTCGCTTTTTGTGTGATGTCACGTTGAAGCACGCACCAAAAAACGTTCTTCAAGGATTTCTTACGCACACGGGCGATTATTAAAATAACGTGTGTGAGTGACAAATATTTCTCTCGATCGGTATCAGGAAGCGTAACACGTTTTTTTTTTCGTCGTCGATATCCGTTTGCAGACACAAAATTCGCGGAGAAAATATTATATCACACCACAAACCCGGTTGTTTTCACTTCGCAGCAGACACTAAGTAACGTTTTTCCGATTATATCATTTTCATTCTCATTTTCTTCTTTTTGTGACATGCATTTCTCTTTTTTGCAACTTTCGTCTTCTTCTTCTTCTTCTGTTCGGCTTGCAGAGAGATATGACACACACTCGCACTCAAAATGCATCGCGATCATCGATCATCTCCGCTACTTTCGACGATAATAGAAGAAAAAAGAGACATCGCGGCAAATCATTCATTTTTTTTTTTATAAAAATAGACAAATGGAATGTTTTTTGTTATTATTGGTTATGTCGTCGTCTTCGCGTATTCACGACATGCACCATGTGTTAATGTGGCAAAATTTTGGATAAACTACCTAAAACATTGCGAATTTCGCAGTTTTTTCCCGAATAAATTGCAATTTTGGGCAGATGCGTGCTCACAGGTCCACTGTTATCACAAATTACGAATTAATTTTCTGTATTTCACTGTTAAATTTCACTATTTTGGTTCTTCATGTCTCCTGAAGAATTCCAATTTTGACATGTGCACATTTTGACATCGGAATGGAAAGGCCCCAACTTGCAGATTTTTTTTTTTTTTTTGGAAAGTAGCGCGGTTTGAAATTGTCGTTTTGATTTTTGAAATTACGTGTTCAATTTCTTTTTTTTAAGTTTTAAAGAAAAAGATTTTTTAAAATGTTACAAAAAAATTAATTTAATTTTTATTTATTTAAAAATTTAATTTTTTTACTTGTCTCCCCCCCCCCTCGGATTTTTTTTAAAAAATTCAAAAAAAAAAAAATAATTTGGGAAAAAAAATTAATTTGAAACAAGATGTCTTTTTAATTTAATTTTTGACTTGAAAAAAATATTTTTTATAAATAATTTAATAATAATTTAATAAATAATTTACATAAATAATTTTTATAAATATTTTTTTAAAATAAGTCAGTTTTCTCAAATTTTAATAAAAAGTTAATAAATTTGCAAAAATCTTGAAATTGGAAGAGTTGAAAAATTTTTTTTATAAGTTTCTTCTAAGGGTGTTCCAATAATGTATCTTGTTTCGCGTTTCCTCCCCCATCATTTTTATGAAAAATGGCTATTTGTCAAAAACCGTAAAAAACTTTTGCATATAAATGGATAAAAATTTGTCAGATGGCTCTATTTTATCATTTTTAATCATTTTATAACTCAAAACTGCAAAAAATTTAAACTGAAATAAATTTTTTTCTTTGACACATTTTTGATTTGAAAACTAAATCAAGAACAAAACTTGTCTTTTTGTCAAATCTTGCTCCAAATGGATAAAAATTTGTCAGAGGGCTCTAATTTATCATTTTTAATCATTTTATAACTCAAAACTGCCAAAAAATTGAAACTGAAAAAAAATTTTTTCTTTGACACAGTTTTGATTTGAAAACTAAATCAAGAAAAACTGTGTCAAAAACTGTGTCAAAAACTGTGTCAAAGCAATTTTTGTCAAATCTTGCTCCAAATGGATAAAAATTTGTCAGAGGGCTCTAATTTATCATTTTTAATCATTTTATAACTCAAAACTGCCAAAAAATTGAAACTGAAAAAAAAAATTTTTCTTTGACACAGTTTTGATTTGAAAACTAAATCAAGAGCAAAACTGTGTCAAAAACTATGTCAAAAACTGTGTCAAAGCAATTTTTGTCAAATCTTGCTCTAAATGGATAAAAATTTGTCAGAGGGCTCTAATTTATCATTTTTAATCATTTTATAACTCAAAACTGCAAAAAATTGAAACTGAAAAAAAAAATTTTTCTTTGACACAGTTTTGATTTGAAAACTAAATCAAGAACAAAACTGTGTCAAAAACTATGTCAAAAACTGTGTCAAAGCAATTTTTGTCAAATCTTGCTCTAAATGGATAAAAATTTGTCAGAGGGCTCTAATTTATCATTTTTAATCATTTTATAACTCAAAACTGATAAAAAATTGAAACTGAAAAAAAAAATTTTTCTTTGACACAGTTTTGATTTGAAAACTAAATCAAGAACAAAAAAAAACTATGTCAAAAACTGTGTCAAAGCAATTTTTGTCAAATCTTGCTCTAAATGGATAAAAATTTGTCAGAGGGCTCTAATTTATCATTTTTAATCATTTTATAACTCAAAACTGCCAAAAAATTGAAACTGAAAAAAAAAATTTTTTTTGACACAGTTTTGATTTGAAAACTAAATCAAGAGCAAAACTGTGTCAAAAACTATGTCAAAAACTGTGTCAAAGCAATTTTTGTCAAATTTTGCTCTAAATGGATAAAAATTTGTCAGAGGGCTCTAATTTATCATTTTTAATCATTTTATAACTCAAAACTGCCAAAAAATTGAAACTGAAAAAAAATTTTTTCTTTGACACAGTTTTGATTTGAAAACTAAATCAAGAGCAAAACTGTGTCAAAAACTATGTCAAAAACTGTGTCAAAGCAATTTTTGTCAAATCTTGCTCTAAATGGATAAAAATTTGTCAGAGGGCTCTAATTTATCATTTTTAATCATTTTATAACTCAAAACTGCCAAAAAATTGAAACTGAAAAAAAATTTTTTCTTTGACATAGTTTTGATTTGAAAACTAAATCAAGAGCAAAACTGTGTCAAAAACTATGTCAAAAACTGTGTCAAAGCAATTTTTGTCAAATCTTGCTCCAAATGGATAAAAATTTGTCAGAGGGCTCTAATTTATCATTTTTAATCATTTTATAACTCAAAACTGCCAAAAAATTGAAACTGAAAAAAAAATTTTTCTTTGACACAGTTTTGATTTGAAAACTAAATCAAGAGCAAAACTGTGTCAAAAACTATGTCAAAAACTGTGTCAAAGCAATTTTTGTCAAATCTTGCTCTAAATGGATAAAAATTTGTCAGAGGGCTCTAATTTATCATTTTTAATCATTTTATAACTCAAAACTGCCAAAAAATTGAGTCCGAAAAAAAAATTTTTCCTTTGACATAGTTTTGTTTTGAAAACTAAATCAAGAACAAAAACTAGATCAAAAACTGTGTCAAAAACTGTGTCAAAGCAATTTTTGTCAAATCTTGCTCCAAATGGATAAAAATTTGTCAGAGGGCTCTAATTTATCATTTTTAATCATTTTATAACTCAAAACTGCCAAAAAATTGAAACTGAAAAAAAATTTTTTCTTTGACATAGTTTTGATTTGAAAACTAAATCAAGAACAAAACTGTGTCAAAAACTATGTCAAAAACTGTGTCAAAGCAATTTTTGTCAAATTTTGCTCCAAATGGATAAAAATTTGTCAGAGGGCTCTAATTTATCATTTTTAATCATTTTATAACTCAAAACTGCCAAAAAATTGAAACTGAAAAAAATTTTTTAATTTGACACATAACTGAAAAACTAAATCAAGAGCAAAACTAAAAACTGAAAAATTTTTGTCAAATTTAAATTACTTTTCCAATTTATCATTTCATTTTACTCAAAACTGAAAATTTATTTTAAATTTCTAAATCAAGAACAAAACTGTGTCAAAATTTAACAATTTTTTAAATCTTTTCCCAAATGGATTCTAATTTATCATTTTTAATCATTTTATAACATAACTGCGAAACAGAAAACGGTTTTGGAACACCCTAAAATTGAAAGCAATTTTTGTCAAATTTAAAATGGATAAAAATTTGTCAGAGGGCTTAATTTATCATTTTTAATCATTTTATAACTCAAAACTGCCAAAAAATTGAAACTGATTAAAATTTTGATTATTTGTTTCAAAATTATTCAATTTTAAAATTTCATTAGAGAAAGCTTTAAAAATTTTTAAATTATTTTTTTCAAAATTTAATTTGACTGTTTTAACTTATTTTTAATTTGATATGTTTTAAGTTTTTTTTCATTGAATTCATAAAATTGAAACATTTTTGATAATTGTAAAGGCCTAATTTAAAAATTTTCTTCAGAACTCTTTCAGATTTTAAATTTTTCTGAAAATATTTAAAAATAATTTCATAAAATTTTTTAAAATAATTTCACAAAAATTAAAAAAATATTTTAAAAATATAAAATTTTCGGTAAATTTTTTTGTTACCCCTAACAATTCACTATCCTCAAAAGTTGCTCAACGAACAAACCGCTTGCCTTTTATTTTATTCATCGAACAGCCGAGTGTTTTTACCGCCAGATATTTTGTTTCGGGTCTTCTTTTTATTTTTCTTCAATTCGAATCCTTGTTTCACATTAAATTACTAAATTTTCTTTAATTTTTCTCACCTTTAACGCCTTCTTAACATGCGTAAGTACCTGAAACGAGTTTAAGCGCATCACACAAGTGCATCTTTACAAGTGAAAATTCCCACTAACGTGACGCTTGTTGCTTGCAGCTTTCTAAAAGTAATGGATTCGTCGCTGCAAAACAAGTCAATGGGCTCCAATGCGAGTTGCTTGGAAATATCGAGCGAAGAAGACATCGAAATGATCATCACGAAACCCGAAACGACAAACAAAACGCCCGAACGCTCCCCGAGAACGGGTCGCAACTTGCTACTTCAACTCAATTCGACGCTGAGTCCCAAATTCACGGAAATCGAAAAGACGGAAAATGGGCGACGCAGCCGATACGGGCGCCAACAAAAGTCCAAAGACTTTGAGGATGGCTTTGTGCCGTCGGAATTGACGCGATTCGTGTCAAAAAGTGGTCCCGTGACGTTCGAGACGATGCGAATTATCAAGACGCCAACGAAAATTGTGCCCGAAAGCGAAGTTGTGACGTCGAACAACAACAACGACAGCAATGCAAACGAAAAAACGGCAAATGTGGTCAGAGCAATCGACGATTTGGGTGTCGATATGACAGAAACGGAAAAAGTTGACGAGGAAAATCCAACGTTGTCGCAGCTGGATGCCATGGAGCAACTTTCTGACGTGGATAGTGGCAGGGGATCGGTTGTCGATGCCGAATTTGCTGCTCTCATGACACAATATCCGGAGGGGGAACTTTATTGGGCTGAATATAAAGTTGCTTGTTGGTGGCCTTGCATCATCGCGCCTGACCCGGATGGAAATCCGCTGCGAAATGACCCGAGATCGAAAGTTGTCGAGATTCACGTGAAATATCTCGCGGATAAACGTGCCTGGATTGCTCATAATAAACTTGTTCCGTACGTCGAGTACGATGATTTGCTGAAATCGCACAAGGTTTGTATGAAAAATTCATTAAATTTTTTTTTTTTTTTTAATTTTTTATGTTTTTTAGGTCAACACAAAAGCAAACATTCAAAAAAAACTGTTCCCACGATCGATTTTTTTGGGCAGCTTTTTGAAAAAACTCCCAATTGAGCAACGTTTGACCAAACTCTACGAAGAAGAGGAGAAACAGGCTGAACAAAGAACTCGTAAACGTAAAAGTAAAGAACTTCTTGATCGTTCAGCTACTCCTGAAAGTCCCGCATTCGAAGATATTACAGACGACGCTGAGTCCATCAAGTCCGATTTGAACCTCATTCGACAATTAACGGGCAAACGCAAGTCTCCGCCGCCTCCTGAGATCCATCCAAAGCGAATTCGGTTCTCGCGACGTTCGTTAGAGCTGAAAAATCGACCAAAAATCGCCGAAGAGACTCCGTTGAATGTCTCCTTACCCGCCAAAATATCCAAAGCTGCTAAAAAAGACAAAAAAGAGGAACCAGAAGACGATGGATTAACAATCGAAGAGCGCCTTCGCAAGGAATTCATGACAAAAGACTTCCATTATTTGCATATGTATCCAGATCACGCGATAAAACGTGAATTTGTGTGTCGCCTGTGTTATCGCACGAAGAATTTGAAGAAATGTAACGGGTGTTACGGGCATTTCCATGAAGATTGTGTCTCAAAAGTGAAAGTTGGGCAACCAATTCCTGTCTTGAAACGCGGGCCCATCGGTTTTCACAAAGGAAAAAAGGGGACAAAACGTAATTCCGTCGCTCGTCGTGCCTCCGCAGTGAAAAAAGAGGAAATTAAAGAAGAAGAGGAGGAAGAAATTGTCGAAGAAACCTCCAAAATCGATGAAAATGCGGGTTTTTTGTGTTTTGACTGCGAAACGAAAAGTCACAAGTGCTTCATTTGCAACGTAAAAGGCGAATCTGAGGAAATTGTGCAATGCAACTACAACAAATGCATGCGTTTCTATCACAAAAAGTGTCTCAAGCCCGCATTCCCGCAAACCACCGTCATGACAGACGATCGCATCGTTTGCCCGTATCACAAATGTCACACGTGCTTCGCCTCCGACAGCGCCAGCTTGACGCCCGACAGCAAATTGGTGATGTGCGTGCTTTGTCCAACGTCGTATCACTACAACGACGTCAACTGCATTCCCGCTGGTACGGAATGGCTTTCGACGACGCAAATAATCTGCCAAAATCACTCGATAAAGCCTGCTGCGAACATCAATGCGAATTGGTGCTTCATTTGTACGCGTGGCGGCGACTTAATTTGCTGCGAAACTTGCCCGGGAGCCTTTCATTTAACGTGTGTCAATGAAGCGGAAGTCCCGCAAGGCAAATATGTGTGTGACAGTTGCTCATCCGGGCGTCGCCCGTTGCATAACGAGCTCGTATGGGCAAAAATCGGCAATTATCGCTTTTGGCCTGCGATTGTTTTGGCTCCGCAAACTGTTCCACTGTCCATGGTCGATGCCTTTCATTATCCCAACGATTTTTGTGTCAAATTTTTCGGAACTCGAGATTGCGCATGGGTAGGACGCGATCGGGTATTCGTTATCGAAGAAGAAGATGCGATCGGAAGAATTCCCGAAGCCAAAGGAGGACTCGAAGCAGCTTTCGCAAAAGCCATTTCCGAGTTGCGAATCGTTCAAAAGATGCTAAAAGCCGACAAATTGGCAAGTCAACAGAAAACGATGAGCAAAAGCAAACCAGACCCGTATGTGAAGATCCAAATTAATCGCGCCGTGCCGCCAATCAAGCTGGAAATGGATGTCGAAGCGGCACACAACATCGAGTGTCAGTGCAAACCCACAGATGAAGATCCCTGCGGCATAACGAGTCAATGTCTCAATCGTTCGAGCAAACAGGAATGCAATCCGCACACTTGCCCGGCACAGGACAAGTGCAACAATCAACTTTTCCAAAAGCGAACGTATCCAAAGTTGCAGGAACGGAATACGCATACGCGTGGATGGGGTCTTTTCGCGGAGGAGGACATCAAGGAGGGCACATTTGTCATTGAATATGTCGGCGAAGTCATAAATACGAAAGAAATGAATCGCCGCATGGAAGTGAATCGCGAAAAGAAGATTGATAATTTTTATTTTATGGATTTAGTTGCGGGACAGATCATTGATGCAGGCGAAAAGGGAAATAAGGCGCGATTTATTAATCATTCGTGCATGCCGAATTGTGTGACGGAGATGTGGCAAGTTGGTAGAACAGTGCGGATCGGGATTTTTGCGTTGCGCGACATTAAAAAGGTAAAAAATTAAATTTTTTAATATTAATTTATTTGATAATTTTTTTGAATTTTTTTTTTAAATTTTTAGAATTAAAAAAATAGTTTTTGTTTTCATAAAAAAAAAATTAAAAAAAATTATTTTAATTAAATAGGAGACAAAATTTAATTATTTTATTTTTTTAATTTAATTAAAAAGAATAATCTCTTTTTCATTATTTTTTCTCTTGAATAAATAATTTTTATAAATTTTAGTTTATTTATTTAATTCATTTATTGAATTTATTTTTAAATCGAAAATTTTCAAAAATTTTAAAATTAAAAAAAATATTTTAATTCATTTTTCACAGACAAATAAAAATTTAATTAAACAATTTTCAACAAATTAAAAAGAAAAATAATTTTATTTTATTTTAATTAAGTAGGAGACTTAATTTAATTATTTTATTTTTTTTATTAAAATGAAGAAGAAAAAAATATTTATTTAATTTATAAAATAGCAATTTTCAAAAAAAAAATAAATTTTAATTATTATTTAATTATTAAATTATTTAATTATTTAATTATTAAAAAAAATGATACAAAAAAATTAAAAATAATTTTTAAAAATAATTCAGAAGACTAAATTTAATTATTTTATTTAAGAAAGAAAAAAAAGATTATTTTTAATAAATTTAAAACGTTAAAATATTTTAATTTTTCACTATTTTTTTTTTCTTTGAATTTTTTCGACAAATTTTGAAAAATTAAATTCATTAATTAATTAAACAATTTTTTCATAATAATTAAATAGTTTATTTATTTAATTTATTTGAATTAATTTTAATTTAATTTAAAAAAAAAAATCAATATATTTTTTAATAATAATTTATTTTTTTCAATTGCAGGACGAAGAATTAAGCTTCGACTACCAACTCGAGTGCAAAGGTAACGTTCAAAAACCTTGCATGTGTGGCACGTCGGAATGCAGAGGCTTCATCGGTCCCAAGAAAAAGGACGCTCGTCGTTCGTCAACGAATTCCGCAAGATCCTCGTCGCCAACCACGACGACATCGAAGAAAAAATCAACCAAACGGAAATCCTCGTTTTCGCTTAAAATTCAACTGAATAAGAAGAAAAAGACAGCACCGTCGTCATCATCGACACCGAAAGCCGAAAAGACAAATAATACCTCAAAAACCATTGAAATCGACGACGATCTCGAAGTTCGGGCGGAAAATTTCACGCCTGCATCTCCAAATGGGGAGAATTCAGTCGCAAGCATGGACATCGACTGAAATTCTTGTTAGATTAATTCCCGTACAATTTTTTTTTGTTTAGATTTTCTAACTAAGTTTTGACGTAATAACTTGGAAGTTATCTACATTATATTTATATTTGCTATTACTTTTTAGAGAATATTTGAAAGTTTTTCTTTAGTATTTCGAGATACATCTAAATTTATTGTTATATTTACTAAATTAAAGTTAAATGAGAAAAAGAAAAGAAAAAAATTGGGTACAAGATACCTTATTAGCATAATTTAAATAGCTAAAAATAAATAAATATATTTTTTAAACAAATGTTTTTTTATTTCTTCAAAAATCGAGGAGATTTAGGAAATTATCTTTAGAATGCATATTTATTTAATTTTAGCTTTGAAACCCATCAAAAGTTGGTTAAAAATTGACTTGAGAAAAAAAGAACGATTTTTGCTCCTCATATGAAAAAATCGTATTTTTTTTATTTCATCAAAAATCGATCAGATAATTTTTTTTTATTTTTTAGCTTAAAAATCGAAAATCAGATACGATTTTTGCAATGATAAAATCGTAAATCAACTTTAAATTAAATGAATATTTATTAACTTTTATCTTTGAAACCCATAAAAAGTTTTTTGAAAATTGACTTGAGAAAAAAAGTACGATTTTTGTACTAAAAGTACTAAAATCGTACTTTTTTTATTTCATCAAAAATCGATCAGATATCAATGAAAATCAACTTTAAAATGCATATTTATTAACTTTTAGCTTTGAAACCCATCAAAAGTTGGTACTTTTTTTATTTCATCAAAAATCGATCAGATATCAATGAAAATCAACTTTAGAATGAATATTTATTAAATTTTAGCTTTGAAACCCATCAAAAATTGACTTGAGGAAAAAAGTACGATTTTTGCTCCTCATATGATAAAATCGTACTTTTTTTTATTTCAAAAAAATCGATCAGATATCAATGGAAATCAACTTTAGAATGAATATTTATTAAATTTTAGCTTTGAAACCCATCAAAAGTTGGTTGAAAATTGACTTGAGAAAAAAAGTACGATTTTTGCTCCTCACATGATAAAATCGTACTTTTTTTTATTTCATCAAAAATCGATCAGATATCAATGGAAATTAACTTTAGAATGAATATTTATTAAATTTTAGCTTTGAAACCCATCAAAAGTTGGTTGAAAATTGACTTGAGAAAAAAAGTACGATTTTTGCTCCTCATATGATAAAATCGTACTTTTTTTTATTTCATCAAAAATCGATCAGATATCAATGGAAATCAACTTTAGAATGAATATTTATTAAATTTTAGCTTTGAAACCCATCAAAAGTTGGTTGAAAATTGACTTGAGAAAAAAAGTACGATTTTTGCTCCTCACATGATAAAATCGTACTTTTTTTATTTCATCAAAAATCGATCAGATATCAATGAAAATCAACTTTAAAATGCATATTTATTAACTTTTAGCTTTGAAACCCATCAAAAGTTGGTTGAAAATTGACTTGAGAAAAAAAGTACGATTTTTGCTCCTCACATGATAAAATCGTACTTTTTTTTATTTCATCAAAAATCGATCAGATATCAATGGAAATCAACTTTGAAATGAATATTATTGAATTTTAGCTTTGAAACCCATCAAAAGTTGGTTGAAAATTGACTTGAGAAAAAAAGTACGATTTTTGCTCCTCATATGATAAAATCGTACTTTTTTTTATTTCTTCAAAAATCGATCAGATATCAATGAAAATCAACTTTAAAATGCATATTTATTAACTTTTAGCTTTGAAACCCATCAAAAGTTGGTTGAAAATTGACTTGAGAAAAAAAGTACGATTTTTGCTCCTCACATGATAAAATCGTACTTTTTTTTATTTCATCAAAAATCGATCAGATATCAATGGAAATCAACTTTAGAATGAATATTTATTAAATTTTAGCTTTGAAACCCATCAAAAGTTGGTTGAAAATTGACTTGAGAAAAAAAGTACGATTTTTGCTCCTCACATGATAAAATCGTATTTTTTTTATTTCATCAAAAATCGATCAGATAGCAATGGAAATCAACTTTAGAATGAATATTTATTAAATTTTAGCTTTGAAACCCATCAAAAGTTGGTTGAAAATTGACTTGAGAAAAAAAGTACGATTTTTGCTCCTCACATGATAAAATCGTACTTTTTTTTATTTCATCAAAAATCGATCAGATATCAATGAAAATCAACTTTAAAATGAATATTTATTAAATTTTAGCTTTGAAACCCATCAAAAGTTGGTTGAAAATTGACTTGAGAAAAAAAGTACGATTTTTGCTCCTCACATGATAAAATCGTACTTTTTTTTATTTCATCAAAAATCGATCAGATATCAATGAAAATCAACTTTAGAATGAATATTTATTAAATTTTAGCTTTGAAACCCATCAAAAGTTGGTTGAAAATTGACTTGAGAAAAAAAGTACGATTTTTGCTCCTCACATGATAAAATCGTACTTTTTTTTAAAAATCATCAAAAATCGATCAGATTTAGAATGTTTTTTTATTTCAAAAATCGAATGAATATTTATTAAATTTTAGCTTTGAAACCCATCAAAAGTTGGTTGAAAATTGACTTGAGAAAAAAAGTACGATTTTTGCTCCTCATATGATAAAATCGTACTTTTTTTATTTCATCAAAAATCGATCAGATATCAATGGAAATCAACTTTAAAATGAATATTTATTAAATTTTAGCTTTGAAACCCATCAAAAATTGGTTGAAAATTGACTTGAGAAAAAAAGTACGATTTTTGCTCCTCACATGATAAAATCGTACTTTTTTTTATTTCATCAAAAATCGATCAGATATCAATGGAAATCAACTTTAGAATGAATATTTATTAAATTTTAGCTTTGAAACCCATCAAAAGTTGGTTGAAAATTGACTTGAGAAAAAAAGTACGATTTTTGCTCCTCACATGATAAAATCGTACTTTTTTTTATTTCATCAAAAATCGATCAGATATCAATGGAAATCAACTTTAAAATGCATATTTATTAAATTTTAGCTTTGAAACCCATCAAAAGTTGGTTGAAAATTGACTTGAGAAAAAAAGTACGATTTTTGCTCCTCACATGATAAAATCGTACTTTTTTTTATTTCATCAAAAATCGATCAGATATCAATGAAAATCAACTTTAGAATGAATATTTATTAAATTTTAGCTTTGAAACCCATCAAAAATTGGTTGAAAATTGACTTGAGAAAAAAAGTACGATTTTTGCTCCTCACATGATAAAATCGTACTTTTTTTTATTTCATCAAAAATCGATCAGATATCAATGAAAATCAACTTTAGAATGAATATTTATTAACTTTTAAGCAATAAAACTGACAAAAGTTGGTTGAAAAATTATTTTTCATGAGAAAAAAAAATTTATTTCGTCAAATAATTGAACAAGTTGAAGCCATTCTTCCAAAAAGAAAAAAAAAATAAAACAGATTTTTTCACTAGCATATTGTTCTTTATTTTCAAAACGGATCTTAGTCATTTTTTCTCTAATAATGCGGATGTTAACATCATTTTTTTGATCTTATTTTTTAAAAATTGAAAATATTTAAATTCACAGATTGTTGGAAGAGTTGGTGATTTCCTGTTTGGCGAAAAACAAGCGACGCTACTTCCCAAGTCCTCCCAAACTACAAAAAATAGAACGTCACTTGATAAATCGCTCAGCAAAATGTTTCCCCGTGTTGAACCGAAATCCCCACAAAAGAATTTTTAATGAGCAATCTTTTTTTCTTTTGAGTAAAAATCTATGAATTTTCAATATTTTTGCGCCCTTTTGTTGTTCTCTAGTTCTGTACGGTTTAAATTATTTTTTTTTTTATTATTTCAATATGAAATGAAAGATTTACTGGAATTCTGTTGTAATTCATTCGATTTCATGGGTGAAAGTTAGAGATGTTCGTCGAATCGTTCGTTTAATTTTGAAATTCTAACAATTTAACAAAGTTTGTGATTTTTTTAATAAAAAAAAAGTTAAAAAATAATAAGGATTCACAATCGATTCGTCTGGCAATCCGGTTGGTTGTTGGTTGATTGCACGTTTTTGTTGTTGCTGTTGTCATTATCTTAGAAGGTAAGTAGAATTTTTGTGTTATAAAAAGGAAAGGTCGAAAGGGAAACACATTCTCTCTCTCACGTTCGCTTTTTATAGACTGACTGGATTAAACTTAATTTTTTTTTAAGACGACGACTTGTTTTTTTTTTGAAATTTTGTGGGTAAATTTGTAACTGAATTTAACTGTGTATATTTTTTTTTTTTGTATTTTTAATTAATTTTATAAATTTATTCCTTAGCAGAATTGTAACACACTGACTCGCGACAACGATGAACACTTCTTAGAAAGCGAATAGCAACAAGAAGGCCATCATAAGACAGAAAAGTCCCATAGCTTCAGACAAGGCGAAACCCAAGATGGCATATGAGAACAATTGTTGTTTAAGTGATGGGTTTCGGGCATAACCGATGATGAGGGAGCCGAATACTGTTCCGATACCAGCACCTGTTGGGAGATTTTAGAAAAAGAAAAATTATTAGAAAAAGTTTTTTATTTTAAAATTTTACACAAAAAATGAAATGTGAGGGACGAACACAAGAAAAATGATGAAATGAAAATGATAAGTGTGCGTTACCTGCTGATGATTGGAACTTGGTAAGTATCGTTGGATACTTTTTGGAATGAAATCTTGGGATTTTTTGATTTTTTTTCTTTCAATTTTTTTTCTCAGTTTGGAGTGTTTTGGAATTAATTTTAATTGGAAATTTTTATTTTAAATTAAAAAATTTTTTTTAGAAATTTGATGCAAAAAATTCAATTCAATAATTTAAATATTTGGCGAAAATTATTGTATTAATTCAATTAAAAATTTTTAAAAAAAATATTTTTTTTTATTTTTGTTCAAAAAATATGTTTCGAAAATTTGATGGTGAAAAAATTAATTTTATATATTTTTTAAATTTTTTCTGTGGAAACGTCTTGAAATTAAATTAATTCAAAATTTAAAAATTTTTTTTTTTTCATTTTTGAACAAAAAAAAAAATTAAATGTGATGCAGAAAATTTATTTAAATAAAATTTTTTAATTTTTAACAAAATATTTTTTTTTTTTGCTTTTTTTTAAAGAAGAAAAATTTTTAATAATTTTTATTTTTTTTTTAGTTGAAAAAAAAACTTGTAATTAATTTTTTTTAAAAAATCTTGAAATAAGATTTAAGGGAAAATTTTTGTATATTTTTAATAAATTTATTATTTTTAAAGAAATATTTTTTTAATTGAAAAAATGTCTTGGAGTAATTTTTTTTTATTTTTTTTAAGAAATCTAATTTCAAAATATTCAAATCGAATATTTTTAATAATTTTAATTTTTTTATAAAAAAATATTTTTTTTAAATTGAAAAAAAATGTCTTGGAATAAAGTTTTTTATTTTTTTTTTTTAAGAAATCGTATTTCAAAGAGTCATTTTATTAAGGAAAACAAATTATTCGTGCAGAAATGAGTGAGAGACAGAGAGAATTACAAAGCAAATAACATGAGAAAGGCAATCATGATGCAAAAAAGACCCATTGCCTCGGAAAGGGCAAATCCGAGAATGGCATAGGAGAAAAGTTGCTGTTTGAGAGAAGGGTTTCTTGCGTAACCCTGAATCAACGCTGCGAAAACAGTTCCAATTCCGACGCCTGTGTGTGTGTTAATGAACAAATGAATGGATGAGGTGCGATTTTAAGGATAAAAAATGAAAATTTTCATCAGAACTTTTGCCATTGCTCTTCTGAAATCGTAAAAACACGCCAAAAAATGTCAAAAACCTTCGTAAAAAGTTGCGAAAAGCTAGAAGACTAGAGAAAGAATAGTCTGAATTGAGTTCAGAGTGTGACCTCTGCTTGCAAATCGAACTTAAAATGCGTGCGATAAGAGTTTCCAATACATCGCCCCGAAGGACGATGCAGAATTTCTTGTTCCCCAACCCCTACATTAGTCGGGCACCCGTCTAGAGTGTTCTTAATCAGCCAACGTGCTGTGCGCAATGTCTCAGACCTTCCCGAGGCAACGACAAGAATTGTCTTGGAGTAATCAGATACTCGTATGTGTGCCCCAGATGCAAGATTCTCTCTAGTCAAAGTGCGTTTCGACAACTTTTGCTTCAGTTTCTTGACGATTTGGCGGCATTTTGATATCATAATGAGCAAATGGCAAATTTGTAGGACACTTGATGTTACATAAGCGCCCTACATTCGATCATCATATGAAAATTTGGCGGTACGGGGATGTGTGAAGGAAGTTTTTTATGGATGAAAAACTTACCGGATCCAGCAACACCGACTGTGGCAGCGCCTGCACCGATGAATTTAGCTGCAGAATCGATATCACGTGTAACGGGGGATGTTTGGAAACATCTGACTTGTGGCAATAGAGCTACAGATGATGTGTTTTGGGCAGCTAATGTCTGGCTTTGGCTGATAACAGCACTGCTCAAGGGCCGCAAGTAAGCCTTGGTTCCGTTGACAACCTGAAATCGAATTTTTTTTCGTCAATTACATAACCTGCATAATCTATAGAAGCTGTACGTATGCTATAGAGACACGTATGCATCTCGTACAGATAAAAGTTGATCGGAAAAGTCTTATGTAATTAATTTTCTTTTTTTTTTTTTGCTTACAAGAATTTTCCGAAGCAACAAAGTTGATAATTAAATGCAAAAGGAGGTCAATACTTACGACATTGCGTGCAAGTGGGGCAACACGGGCAGCTGATGTGAACATTTTGTCTTCTTTTTGTTTTTTAACGGTTGTCGAACTAAGAGAAACTGCAAAGAAAAACAAGAAAAACATTAATTTCTCATTTTTTCCTCATCCGAAGCACTTTTTGTGTGTTCGTATAGTGAGCCGCTTCTGAACTGGTTACGTAACGAAAACCGAAGAACCCGTTTTATCCCGAAATTAAATGGAAAAACTTTGGAAAACTGCATGAAATTAATCAAATGTGCTCCAAACTTTGCTTTTTTCTCGTATTTAGTCACAATTTTCGCGTATTTCTTGCTAATTGAGACCTTTTATGTAATTCGCCCGATTTTACAATATGGCCGACACGACAAGAAAATTTTAATTTTTCGTTTTTGCTGTGAAATAATTCGTAATTCCGTGATTCTCCATTTGATTTGGGGCTTTTGTGAGTTTTCCGCATTTTTTCACTCGTTTACAGGTATTTTGGACACTTTTTACACCATTTTACTTACTTTACGTGCGGCGCAAAGACCTTTCTTCTGCTAATGAAAAACACGAATGATGGTTCCGAAAAATGTGCTTGAAACGGATTGGTTCGTTTTTGACGTAACACAAGTTTTTTGCATTGAGATTTGGGTTTGTAAATTTTTTAGATGCTCGGAGTTTGCTCGAGCAAAATTAAAAAAGTTTTAAAATTTTGAGAAAAAATTTTTTTTACGTTTTTCATCTAATTTTAGAATTAAAATTTGATCTAAATTTAATTTTTTTGAAGTTCAAAACATTTTTTTAAGTTTAGTGAAATTCGTAAATTGATAAATTTTGTTTACAGATAGGGTAATTTTTTTATTTTTTAATAAATAACACTTATTATGGGTTGACTCCTCTCGATTTTTATCAAAGTTTTCAAATATTTTTCTAAACAAAAAAATTAAATTTCGAATATTTTTAATCTCTATCAACTCCGATGGGTTTTAAAAATTTTAAAATAAAACGAAAATTTTGTGACGCTGTTTTTAATGCTGATGATCTTAATATTAGGGCTCACTTACCCATTTTTGAAAATTGAGTTAGATCACCGTTCTCCGTCTCAAATTGAAGGTTTTGTCTTTAGAAACAACTTTTGTTTTGGACTTTTTCCAAATTTTGCGTTTTCGATGTACAGGAGCCTTTTAAAGATGTTAGCAAAAAAAATTGATCAAAAAAAATTTCAGCCAAAATCCTCTTATTATGAGGGCTCACATACCGATTTTTCAAAATTTTTTCAACTTTTGTAGATCACGGTTCTCCAGCTCAAATTGAAGGTTTTGTCTTTAGAAACAACTTTTGTTTTGGACTTTTTCCAAATTTTGCGTTTCCGATGTACAGGAGCCTTTTAAAGATGTTAGCAAAAAAAATTGATGAAAAAAAATTTCAGCCAAAATCCTCTTATTATGAGGGCTCACATTACACCATTTTTCAAATTGAAAATTGACTTTTGTAGATCACCAAAATTCTCCCGTTCTCAAATTGAAGGTTTTGTCTTTAGAAACAACTTTTGTTTTGGACTTTTTCCAAATTTTGCGTTTCCGATGTACAGGAGCCTTTTAAAGATGTTAGCAAAAAAAATTGATGAAAAAAAATTTCAGTCAAAATCCTCTTATTATGAGGGCTCACATACCGATTTTTCAAAATTTTTTCAACTTTTGTAGATCACGGTTCTCCAGCTCAAATTGAAGGTTTTGTCTTTAGAAACAACTTTTGTTTTGGACTTTTTCTAAATTTTGCTGAAATTTTGCGTTTTCGATGTACAGGAGCCATTTAAAAAATTGAAACTGAAAAAATTTTTTTCTTTGACATAGTTTTGTTTTGAAAACTAAATCAAGAGCAAAACTAAATCAAAAACTGTGTCAAAAACTGTGTCAAAGCCATTTTTGTCAAATCTTGCTCCAAATCGATAAAAATTTATCAGTCTCATAGCCTCATAGAAAAATTCAAAATTTTATTAAATTTCATTGAAAAAACTTATTTGAACTCCAAAAATATTTTTTTCTGTTCCCTAATTAATTTTTTTGAATTTTTAAATAATTTTTGAGAATGCTCGAGCAAACTCCGAGCAAAACACCAAAGTTACTTGCAAACCCTAACTTCAATTTTTTGTGCATTAGGTCTTTTAAAAAAACAAAAATTAATAAATTAAAGAAATTTTAAATAATTTCAAGCATTTTACGTGATTTATTTTCACAATAATAAAATTTTCAAAGATTTAAAAGCCAAAAAATGAGTTTTTGATAGAAAAATTTATCAAAAATAATTTTTTCCAACAGATTTTTTGAAAAAGAAACCCACGTCAGTTTTCAGAATCACGTAGAAAAATGTCAACAACAACTCCGGATTCCACAAAATTCCTAATTTCTTTCGTTGTTTTGTTGGAATTAATTCACCCGACAGAAGTTGGATCTGTTCTCGTGAATACCCGAGTGTCGTGAGTATTTTTTCTTTATTTTTTTCCTTCAAAAATTAATAATTTCTCGTGTCTTCCATGCAGCACATTCGACATAATCAATAATGACGTTTTTTTCGAAATCACAGAGCCCCCAGAACTGGAGTACACGTACCGCATAAAGCCAGCGAAGGATTTCGGAGGGACTTTTAACGCTAATTTTAAGTTGAGGGACGTCGCTTTGGTGCCCGTGATACCGCCAGATGCGTGTTTAATTAGTACCGTGAGGAACGCCGAGGACATTCGAGGGAATGTCGCACTCGTAGAACGCGGCGATTGCTCATTTCTGACAAAAACAATCAATATCGAGCGATTGGGAGGCAAAGCTGTGATTATAACGGAGTCGACAGCAGCGGAGGGCGACAATGAAATCTACATCGAGATGGTAGACGACGATTCGGGACGTCAAACGAGCATTCCAGCGGGATTTTTGCTCGGAAAAAACGGAAAAATCATTCGGAGTACGTTGAATCGCCTGCAACGAGACTACGCCGTCATTAATTTAAATATCAATTTAACGTTTGTGCCGCTGCATCAGATAAATACGCCGCCGTGGTTGGGACTGTGATAGAAAATAAAAGCATTAAAACTAAAAAAACGACGAGAAAAAACCAAAAAAATATTAAAACTAGTCATTATCAGATAAAATTAGTGTCATAACGCTTGTTTGCGTGCAAACAGTTGTCATAGTTATAAAAAAAATTACTTAAAAAATTGAAGAAAAGCAATGAATTTCATCATTTTCGTTACCTTATCACTTTTTTTGACATGCAATGCGTTACCTCCGAAAATTCTGCGACGTTTTTGGACCAATACGGGATTCGCTCCGATTGGAAATGACCCAAGGGAGGTACTTTTGTCATCAGATACCCTCACAAACGTTGATTTGATCAGCTCACTGCCGAATCAGGGACTTGAAACGATCCGAATTCATTGGTTGTTGGACTTGGTTGACTCGAAAGGCGATAAATATGGAAAATTAGATAAATTTTTGGATGGATTGGTACAAAAAAAGATGAATTTAGGACTTGAAATCATGAGTCATCGCAAATTTGAGTATGAAAATGACATTTATGAGCTCTTGAAACGTTACACGATGCGGTATGGAATTGAAATTACCTCGAAATGGAAGTTGGAGACATGGAATGAACCGGATTTGAAGTCTTATAACGTTTTAAATTTCACTTTAGATGGTAAATTTTTGAAATTTTTTCTCAAGAATTTTTTTTAAATAATTTTTTTGATTATTTTTAGACTATTTGAACTACATTCAAGCCTTAAAAATAGGACTTGAACGAATTTCTGACGAATCAGGACACAATTTTACTCTAAGAGGACCTGCAGGATTGTTTCGAAACCCAAAAAATCACGAATTTTGTTGGAAAGCTGTTGAATTATGTCAAGATGGGACCAAAAAATGTCCTTTTGATGTCATAACTTTTCATCGTAAAGGCAATGGATCAGCTGAATCTGTATTTAGTGAGACAATTTCTCTTATTGTTGAACTTTCGAACACTTTTCCACGGTTATCTCAGATGAAATTCTCCAACGAGTGAGTTTTTAATTAATTTTTATCATCAAAAAATCAAAAATTTATGAAAATTTTCTTTTAGTGAAGCAGATCCAATCGTTACATGGTCCGAACCGCGTGAATTTCAAGCTGACATCCGTTACGCTGCTACCGTAGTTGAAACTATTCTTCTTCATTGGACTGCAATTTACAACGAAATCATCAATTTGGAGTCAATTAGTCACGATAACGCCTTTCTCAGCTTTTATCCGCACCAATTTACCCAAAGAACGCTCTTGGCACGATTCCAAATGAACAATTCCAACCCGTGGCATACACAATTCTTTCAAAAACCCGTTTTTGCTGCACTTGGATTGATGGCGAATCTTGGTCCGTTAGCTTTTGACATCGAAAAGAAGCAAAATTGGAATGGAAGTGACGTTATCTACTTAAGCACGATAGGAAAAGGTTCAAAATTTTACCTCTCAACGATATTGGTGATGAAAAAATCCATCAAAACGAACATTTTTCGTTATGAATTACCACAAGAACTTCTTAAAAGAGCTTCAAACACGACAATTTGGTATTCCGTGGAAGGAATTATCGATGGCGTGACGGATCCTTATCATTTTTGGGTAAAAAATGGCAGTCCTGCATTCCCAAATCCCGCATTTCGTGACATTTTACGGAAAATTCAGACACCTTTACTACTGGATCATGGCAAAAAAGAGACTTTAACTCATTTTGACATCACAGAAGAACGTTCCTCGATCATTTTGATAAGAGCTTGTGAAGAAGGAACACCTGCGCCGATAAAAATTCATGAAATTCGTTTGACAAAAGTTACCGAAGATGAAGTTTTGATCATTTGGAGTGATAAATTCTACGAGGAACGATGCATTTTGACATATCAAGTGTATTTTCAAGGAAAAAAAGACGGAAAATGGGAAGAAATTACCAAAAATCGTCATGTTCCTTTCATGAATTTCCAGTTTAGAGCGAAAAATGCTACTTTGGGATGTTACAAAGTACGCTCCGTCGACATTTTAATGCAAAAAAGTGAATTTTCGGAAGTTCATTGCATGTAAAGTCATATTTTTAATCATTCATGAGAAAGAAAACCAAAAAAATTACATGAGATCATTAAATTTAATACGTATTTTATCAATTCTAATTATTAAACATTAAATCCTGAGAGAGAAAATGTGATTCCAAGTCGGTTTCTTATCTTTTTTGGCAGTTGGTAAGTTTTTTTTAAGTTTTTATCACATAAATTTGAACCTTGAGAGAAGAAAAGTTGCCAATTTTACAAAGCAAAGGTGAAATCTGTGAAATCCATATCGGGCAAATCATCAATTTTCATCGGTTGTAGCACAAAATCATCAGAATCGACCTTAAATGAGTCCTCGCCAACCGAAAAATTGAAATCCATCTCGGGAATTTCGGGCAGTACAGGGTCTTCAATGGGCGCCATCACAAATTCATCATCTTTGAAGACCTCGAAACCGAGACAATCGCTCGTCAGTGGCTGCGAAAACTTTTCCGCGAGCTTATCTGTGTTCAAGGCGCTCCAAGACATTTCCGGGAAGATGTCTTTGCGTTTGGGAAGCGACGTACAAAAGTCATCCATGTAAATTTGAACTTGTTCCTTTTGCGGTTTGGCGTCTTTTTTGCTCGAAACTTGCGGAGTACGGAAAGAGGAGCCTGGTTTGTTGCCGAGAATGTTGCCGGTGTCCTTTTTGGCGTTTGTGAGATCTTTAAATGCGGATTTGGGGGCCTGGTTGATCGGCTGGTTCTTTGCCGGATTGATATTTGACGCATTTTCGTTGCGCAAGTCTTGTAAACGGTTCACTGCGTTCGTTGGAGCCATTTTTGAAGCGTTTCTTGATTGATTTTTACAAAAATTTCCTGTTTTTTAGACAATTTTGAGGGTTTTTTTGAGATATTTTTACCTTTTTGGATGATGTCGTTAAATTTTGAATTAGCAAATGGCGGTAAAAATCCCTCTGGCGGCAAAAAATGGAAATGCAGTTATCAATTTCATTCGTCTCACAAATGATTTGAACTTGAATTAGAAAATGGCGAGTTGTTTTATCAATTTCATTCGTCTCAGAGATGTTGACTACTGTATCACGGCGAACAACAAACTCCGGTGTGGGTTCTGATCGCCGGACGAATCTTGAATTAGCGTGATGACAAATGGATACCCCCGGCGATCGGCGATTACAACCCACGCCGGAGTTTGTTGTTCGCCGTGATACAGTAGTCAACATCTCTGAGACGAATGAAATTGATAAAACAACTCGCCATTTTCTAATTCAAGTTCATTTCAACTCTGAGACGAATGAAATTGATAAAACTCCCCATCAACATTTCAAATCAAAGAAAAATTTGCATTGGTAATACTTTCTGGGACACACAAACATCCAGAAAAATACAAAAAATCTCAAATTTAGTCATAAATAAACGCGATTTATTTATCTAAACACACGAGAAAGTAAGTATCGAGTCGCCGGGCATCGAATCGACACAAATTCCCGCAGATTTAAACGAATTTTCGTGCATTTTTGGGCAATTTTAAATTTTCACGAATTTTCATTCGCCATTCAATTTTCTGTTCTCGTACAATCAAACGTGTACGCGTACGCGAAGCAATATAATTTTTTTTCAAAAACACTTTTTTTTTCAAAAGTCTTCTCAAGGTCTCCATTAGTTGTTGTGTTGTGTTATGTGCGATCGTAAATTAAATCTGCGTATGCAGTGTGACAAAAAAAAATTGCTGTTATGAAATCCGTGCGACGGTAAATAAATAAATAAATCGATTCGAGTGCACTTTGATCCTGCCAGTCGTCAATTTTTTCGATTTTTTGTTGATTTTTTGCCACAAAATCGAGCGCAGCACTTTTTTTTCGTCATTTTGTGAAATAATTTTTATTATTCGATCGCATTTCGACGTATGTGGGCTCGTTCCAGTCATCGCGTCGCACGAAAATATCTTACCTACCCATTGTTTCGTGCCAAGCAGGAGATCTCCAAAACTAATAATTTCATTTCTCGTCTTCTCTCCGCAGAATCAACATTAGAAGCAAAACAAAAAAAACAGGAAATTAATCCAGTGATAAAATTAGTCAACAAAACATCGTCAAAAATGCACATAAACAATCCGGATGCACTACGGAATTGGCTGACGGTCATTCTTGAGCCATTGTAAGTAAAAAATTTGAATTTTTTTTCTTCTCGCATTTACATAATAACATGCTGCGAAACGAGTTTTATTTTTTGGAAGAAATTTTTAACGAAAAAAAATCCATGTCCTCGTCCTGCGTGACATGCGACCAAAAACAATCGAAGCAGTAGCGTAGCAACATGTCGCATGTGACTGCAAGAGGCTGAAATCAGTGTAAAATGTTCAAAATTATAGCTTGAAAGTAAAAGTAGGCCAGATTGGGAACTTGTAATGAATGCGTATAATGTATGCAGAAGCACGTTCACGTGTACCGAACACTGATTGCTTGCTTATGTAGACGATTTGTTGTTGTAATTTTATGTTATTTGTATAAAGTTGGAGTCGAAAATTCTATTTTTGTGACTTTAATCGGTTTAAAGTTAATTTTGAGTTTTTGTTTTTTGGGAAATTTAAAAAATTTAAAGAATTTGATTAAAAATTTAAAAATTATTTAAAAAAAAATTAAAAGAAAAATAAATTTTAAAAAATTAATTAATTAAAAATTAAAATTAGTTAATTTTTAACCAATTTAATTGGAAAAATTAAAATTTTCAAATTTTTTTAAGGATTTAGCATTTTAAAATTTTATTTTTAAGTGATTTTTTTTCGAATTCGAAAATTTTTTGGTATAAAATAATAAATGAGTACAAAAATGTAAAAATGTATTAAAAATTTTAATTAATTAATTTATTTTTTTTAAATAATTTTTAAATTAATTTTTTTTTTTAAATTTTTTTTTATTAAAAAAAAAATTTAAATTTTAATTAATTCCAATTTTATTTACATTTTCATTTTTTTATATTTTTTAAATTTTCTTGAAAAAATATATTTTTCACCAATTTCAAAAATTAAATACTAAATTTTTATATATATTTTTTTTTCAATTTTTGTTTTATTATTAAAATTGAAATATTCTTAAATTTATTTTAATTTTGTTAATATTAATTAATTTAATTAATTATAATTATTTTATTTACATTTTATTCATTTTAGAGTTTAAAATCTTCTTCAAAAAAATATATTTTATTAATTTTTAAATATAATAAAAAAAAAATTTTAATTTATTTTTTTTTTAAATATTTATTATTTTTAACTCTAAATATTCTTAAAATAGTTTTAATTTTGTTAATTTGAAAATAAATTAATTTTATGATTTTTTTAATTAATTAAATTTAAAATTAATAAAAAAAATATATATAAAATTATTTTTTTTAATGTTATTATTTTAATTTAAATTCTTCTTGAAATATATTTTTTTTTAAATTTAAAAAAAAATATTTTTTAATTTATTTTTAATTTTTCAACTTAAAAAATTCTTAAGTCAATTTTAAATCAATAAATCTCAAATTAAAAATTAAATTAAAATCAGAAAAATATTAAAAAATTTTCAATTTTCTCGAAAATTAGAATTTTATGAGAAAAATACTTAAAATTTTGTTATCTTTACTCCATATTTTGAAATAAAAAAAATGTGAGACAAAATTTTTCAAATTAATTTGAAATGACCTTAAAAAAGTTATCAGCAATTAAAAATATAATTTTTTTCATCTTTTTTCAGATGTGATGCGGATCCAGCAGCATTAGCGCGATACGTGTTGGCATTATTGAAGAAGGAGAAACCCGCGAAAGAACTAAAGCAATGCATGCAGGAGCAGTTAGACGTCTTCTTGGGCCAAGAAACGTCTCCGTTCCTCGAGCGCCTTTTCGACGCGATCAAGAGCGAGGAATATTTGACGCATGCCGCCTCATCTTCCGTCGACGGTGTCGATGTCGAAACGCTTTCCATACCCACGGGTTCGACGGATGCCTTGCTCGCGAGTAGCCAATCGAAGAGCGAACGCGAATGCACGCCACCCCTAAGTGACAATAAAACCAAAGAATTTGACAGCCTTTCGTTGTCGCCGTTATCCTCAATTCAAAGTACAAGCGGAGGCGGTGCGAGTCAATCGACGGTAACGTCGGCAACGACGACGCCCCATACGACGCATCATCACACGCGAAACGGAAGTCCCTCAAAGATCAAGGAAGAAAGCCATAGCAGCAGTAACAGTTCCCGCGACATCGGCAGGAGGCGAAATCGATCTCGTTCGCGTTCCTTTGAGCGAAGTACGAAACGAAGCAGATCGAAAGAACGTCGTAATGTCGAACATAATCGGGAGAGGAATGTTCATAAGTACAGGAATAAGTCGCCGCCACAGAATCAGAGAAGATTTGAGAGACGAGGCGGGAACAGCGGAGGTAATTTCCGTCGAAATCGCAGTCAAAGCGGATCAAGAAGTCGTTCTGTGTCGCCTGAACGTAAAAAGCCATCGCGTTCAATTTCGCCCAATATGGCGATCGAACACGAAATGCATCCGAAAAAACGTCAAAGATGTCGCGATTTCGACGAAAAAGGTTATTGCATGCGAGGCGAAACTTGTCCATGGGATCATGGCGTCGATCCTGTCGTACTTGAAGATATCAATAACCCCGCGTTGTTGTCGATTCAGCAAAATGCTCCGTTACGAGGAGGTCCCGTGCATCCCGAATACAGTCCTTATGCTCCGGATTTATGGAATCGCGGTATGCGTCCTAATGGACCCGGAGGCATGAATAATCCCGGATTTGGAAGACTTCCTCCCGGAGCGAGACCTCCAACGGGCGCTTTTCCATTCCCGCTTAATCCGACGCCCTTGCAACCGCAAAGCCAGCAACAATTGCAGCAACAACAACAACGCGAACTGATTCCCGTACCTGTAGTCGATGGCGGAAATGCTGGCGGCGCATCAGGAGATTTGTTACAAACTGCCCAATTGCCGCCGCACATCAAGCGACGCTTCGAACAAGACGAAACTTCGGCGCCGGGCATGAACGAAGGTCCCAATAAACGCAAACCCCCGATCCAAAATCGTCTCGGACCACGTGTTTCGGCGCAACAAAATTGCTCGCTCGAGTTACGGAAAATTCCGCGAGGCCTTAATGCGATTTCCCATCTGAACAATCATTTTTCCAAGTTTGGCAAGATTGTCAACATGCAAGTTTGTTATGATGGCGATCCCGAAGCTGCGATTGTAACGTTTTCGACGCATGCCGAGGCAAATGTGGCATATCGCAGCACGGAAGCTGTCTTGAATAATCGTTTTATTAAAGTTTTTTGGCATTCGGCGCCTGCTGCGGGCACTGCGAATGGCGAACAAGGCGCTGCACCGCAAGGAGGAGCTCCCAAACCCGACCCAAGCTCATTTCGGAAGAATAATTATCCGAATCAGTATCACATTAATCACAAAACGGGCGTGACAACGACTTCCGCGGAGAATGTGACGTCAAATACGACAACTAGTACAACGACGCAAGCTTCAACGACGACAACGGCATCGACGGAAACATCTACGGTTGATGTTAAGAGTGGTACAATAACGACAACAACAGCTACGGGTGGCACACAGTCGATTAGCAACAAGGGAATGACTCTCGTGAATACCGCAGCAGGTGCGACGCCGCCTGTTGTTGCTCCCGTAAGGATACCAAATCCGAAATTGAAGCGCGAAGTTGCCCAATTGGCACGGAAACAGAAGGAAAATGCCGTGCAAGTCGCCTGCGGACTCATGAAGAAGAAACAAACGTTGCTCGAGGGCTATTTGAAGCAAATGCAATCGACAGTTGGCTTGCTTGAGCGCTCCGATGTCACGGACGAGCAAAAGAAAACGTATATTGCCACGATCAAAGAGCTGGATGCGAAAATTGTCGCGCTGCGAAAAGAAATTGCTGCTGAGCAGCAACGACTTGCCGCCGTTCAACCACCGATCCAGGTTAGAAAGACAAAAGAGCAGAAGCAAAAAGAGCTGCTTGATGTCGAGTTAGATTTAATAACACAAGAACATGTAAGCATCATCGTATGTTTTATATGTTTGCTGCTCGCACTCTAAAATTAATTTTAAAAAATTAGTAGATTTAAATTTTTTTCGTTTTTTTTTTCTAAAAAAAATTTTTTTAAAATAAATTTAAAAAAAAAACGAAAAAAAAATTATTAAATTCGACCAAGCAGAAATTACTTAGCAACACTTTTGTTTTTTTTTTACTTTTTTTTAATTTTTTTAAAAAATAATTTTAATTTTTTTTTTAATTTTTTCTCAGGATGGAAATGACACGACAGCAATTCAAAGGAAGTTGAAGGAGTTGCAAAAGTCGATTCATACGGCAAAGTCCCGCATTCGTTCGGGACCCCCGAAAATCGCGCCGCCTGGATCGACAAGCGTAGATCGCCGTCCCACGACAATTTGCGTCACTGGTTTCGAATTGGATGAGAGCGACATTATTTTGGGTCATTTTAAGGTATGAAAATTTTTTTTTGTTTATTCAATGAAATTATTTCGAAAATTTTAAAAATTCTTTGATAAAACTCAAAAAATTAAAAAAAAATCAAATAATTTTTAAAAATAATTTAAAAATTTTTAGATTTTTTCGTTTATTAATTTTTTGATGAATTTTCATTTAATATTTTTAATTTAAAAAAAAATTTAAGTTAAATTTTTGATACATTTTGAAAAAAAAATTATTTAATGTCTATTTGATGATTTTTAAGCTTAAAATTGATCAAAAATTATGTAAAACTTCTTTGGATGTCTTTTTGATGGTTCTTAAGCTTGAATATTGAAAAATAAAAAATACGTAAAAAATACGTAATTTTTATTTTGAGAACTCATTTGATAATTTTTAAGCTAAAAAAATTTAAAAAAAAATTTTGTACAAAAATAAGAAAAAAATTTTCTTATAAAATTATTTTTTTTACGAATCAATTCTCAATCCAAATTTCAGAAAAAAATCTAAATCATTTTTCTAAAATTTAATGAATTTTCACTAATTTCCGCGCCATTTTCAGCACTTTGGAGAGATTACGAAAAACGAGTTAGACAAATCTGTGCCATCCCTCACCATATCTTATGCAACACGCTTGAATGCCGAGCAAGCAATGCAACGCGGACGCTTCTTCAAGGAGAAACAAATGCAACTTTCATGGGTCACGACAAACGGAGCACTTTCTACGAAGCAACAAGCTGCAGTTGTCGCCGCCTCGGAGCCCAATAACGTCGTCGAGCAGCAACAAGAGCAACAAGTGATGGTAACTTCCGTTGGCATCGACGACGACGAAGACGAACAAGAGGAAGAACGTTCCTGGCGTCGTTAGAAAATACTTTTTCTTTTTTGTTTCTCCCATTTTTACACGGAAAATTACACACGTTGATGAAATGATTAGTTTTTGATTGGATAAGAAAACACACATGAAAAAAAAATTTAAAAAAATGGATTGTTATTAATATATTATTAAAATTGTTTGTAATTGATTTAATAATTTTAAGTCTTTAAAAAAGAAAAAAAAAGCAAGATACAAAAAAAAGAGAAAAACAAAACACAAGAAGATAAAAAAATCAGAGATCTTCTAAAAATAAAATTAAAAAATATAAAAAAAAAATCGCAGATTTTGAGATACAGAAAAAAAAGAAACTTAAATAAGCAAAAAATCACTTTGAAATAAAAATAACGATGAAGAATTAATTTTATTAATTAATTAAATACCCTAAAAAAATGTGTTTTAGTCGAACTTGACAAAAAACAAATACGTAAGTGACCTCGAACTTTGAAAACAAAAACAAATGAACAGATTAGACTTTGACTTTTTGACGAATGACATCATCACTTAGAGCGAAATAATTAAATAACTTTAAAGGTAAGATCAATTTTTTAAATTTTTAATAATTTTTAATTAAATTTTATTTTTTTTTGTTTTTAAATTTTTAATAAATATTTGCATCTTTAAAAATTCTAATTCTAATATTCGAAATTTTGTCCCGAATATTTTTTCAAAATTTTCAAAAAAATAAAAAAATTCCACAAAAATTTTCAAAATTTTAACAATTTTTTATCATGAATTAATATTTTAGTATTTTTTATTTATTTACATTTTAAAAATTTAAACAAAAAAAAAAATCATAAAAAAATTTAAATATTTTTTTTGAAAAAAAAATTTAAATAATTTATTTGAGAAAAAAATTATAATTAAATTTATTTGAATACAATTTTCAAGTCAAAATTTGAAATTGAAAATATATTTCAAAATTAATTGAAAATATCAAAAAAAAAAAAAATTTAATGAAATTTTTAATTTTTTTTTTTTTAATGTTGAGCCATTGGATTTTCGACTTAAGGAATAAAAATTAAAAAATGTAGAAAGTGAGAAAAAAAAATAATTTTGGAGCTCAAAAAAGATCTTCCAACAAAAAAAAATGTTCCCGTTAAAAAATTTCGTAAAAAACTGTTAGAAATTTTTAATTTTAATTTTTAATATTTATTTTATGAAAGCAAATTTATTTTTTTAATGGAACAAAATACAAAATTTTTGAAAATTTAAAGTATTTGAAAAAAAAATTCAAAATTTAAGAAAATTAAGAAAAAAGGCTTAAAGGTTAATTTTGATGAAATTTTTATTTATTTTTTTTTTTTTGCTTTAATTTTGCCTCACAGAATATTTAAATTTTGAAATAAGAAAAAAATTGGAGCTCAAGAAAAAAATAATTTTGGAGCTAAACAAAATTTTTCCAAAAAATTTCAATAAAGTTTCTTTAAATTTTTTAGTTCTTACGTCTTTAAAAATTGGAATTCAAAAATCATAAAAAAAATTATTGAATTATAAATTAAAGCGTTTAATAAATTTCCAAATTTAGAAAAAAAAAAATTTTTAATGAATAAATTTATAAAAAAAAATAATTTTTTAAAATTTCTCTTAGAATTATATACTTTACGGTATTTCTAAATGTCATAAAAAAAATTCAAAAAATTGATTTTTGTTGCTTTATTTACACATATTTCATTTCTTAGCATTTACTATATAGTACATTTTCATATATATCTAATTCAAAAAAGTGAAATAGTAAATTGTGTTGTGAACAAGATTACGATTTTTCCTCTTTTTTTTAATAATTAATAAATTTATAGGTAGTATCATAGTCGTGTGTGTGTCGCGTAATAATTTTCTCGTAATTAAAAAAAAAAGAATCTACATTGCTTCGACGATGACTTTGAACACAAGTTAATCCTTACTGCTATTACCATTGGCCTCTTGTTGCAAGAATTTCTGCAGTCTTCTTCGTCTCAGCTCGGAAACGGGATCATTCGGATCCTCGACGTGCTCCAGTTGCGTGCCGAGATTTCGCGATTTTGTGTCTTTCGGCGACAAATCGAGATAATCTTCGCTCCCGACATCCTCTAATTTTGCTTCTGTGACAACTTTGGGGGATCTCGTTGGCGTACTTGACGATGTCGAGGGAATATCGAGTGTTGGAGCTGTTGGTTGAATCACGGGCGTTGACGACGACGACGAAGGTCCCGGTTGCGGATCTGATGTCGCCGACGACGTTGTTGGTTGTGTAATTGTCGTTGGGGGCGGCAACGGAGGCAAACGCGCCGTTATCGCGGAATATTGGTTCATTAAGGCAACCGAAGCATCCATCATGAGTTGAATGTTTCGCAAAAGTTTGATGCGTTCTTCGACATTTCGTCGCTCGTTGCCTTCCAGCAAGCGTAACTCGTCGTCTGTGAGGGTATCCAAGTTCGGGGGCATCGGCGGGGGCGGAACAGCGTATGGCGTGATGCACGGAAACGGAGGTAGAATCAATGGAGATCCCGGAACGAGCGGGACAGCAGTACTATTTGTGTTTGGAGCATTCGCTGGGGGCGGATTTCCCATTAAATTCATAAAAGGCGGCGCCGCTCCCATGAAATTCAAGAAGGGATTCGGCGGAATTACGTTATTGTTGTTTGCTGCACCGCCAACAGCTTCGCGATCGTTATTATTGCCCGCATTGACGTTCGCCGGGGCACCTGGTTGATTCGTGTCGGCAGTTACGGGCGCCCGAAGAATGTTCAAACGACACGTTGGACACGTTTGTTGTCTTTGGAACCATGAACGAAGACATGGCGTGTGAAAAATGTGCCCGCATGGCAATTTTTTGGAGTTGTTGACCATATTTTCGCTAAAAAAAATGAAATTTTAAACAAAAAATCACGAAAAAATCGAAAAATTCTTACCGACAAATGATACAGAGACTCTCGGCAGCCGAAAGTTCCTCTGGCGTGGCATCCGGATACAAAGTATTCATGTTGCGAATGGCTCGTCGCGACAAAATCACGTCATTCAATGCCTTCTTAAAGTTTCTACAAGTAAAAAAAATTGATAAGATACCGAAATTCAATAACAGCTGTTATCGAGTGATATTTGTTTGACATACCTCATCGTATAATACATCGGTCTGAACGCAAACAGCGGCAAAGTGTAGATTTTCACCATCAAAGCGACGAAAATGATGTACAGAACAACACGTATGAACCCAATTATGAGCTCGGTGTACAGCAAAAAGACAGCTTTATTCTCCCACGGGGTATCTGAACGCAATTCAGCTGCATGCAAGACATATTTAATCGCCGCATTTATAACCATCGTTATTAAAACAGCATATTCGAACCCGAAAACGAGTTGAACTGTTGCTCCTTTTGTCACTGTTGACTGATAGGCGTACGCAATTAAATAATAATCCAACAAACCGAGGATTGACAAAAGGCTCGAGACGCGAATATGGAAGAGCCATCCAATTACAGGACTTCGTTCCATCTAAAAAAAAAATTTTTCATTAAAATTAAAAAAAAAAATGAATTTTTCATCACTCACGTAGTCAACTCGTTCCTCCGCCAGCCAATGGAATGATTTGAGAAACAGTAAAACCGTGAAAAGTGCCACAAATTTCGGATTAAAATCATCTCGGAACACAGTAAAGGCAAGACAAGTCTCTGTCAAGGCATACCAAAAGCGTTCCATGAGCCGTTCAACCTCCGCCGCTCGCAATTGTCCCAAAAAAATCTACGGAAAAAAGCAGAAAAAGAAAGTAAACAACAAGCAAGGTCATTTTTCGACTCGAAAAAACTCACTTTTCGTATCAGTTTGCCCAGCATTAGCACAAGTACGAGACTCTGCACGTAAATTACCACCATCGATGGATTGGATTTTGTGATGTAAACCACCGACGGGTAAAATTGCTTCTTCTGGTAATATGCATTGGAGATTACAGCTAACGTAAGACATATTGAGACCAGAGAAATACCCAAACTTCGCATCTTTAGCATGTATTTAGCTAAATGCGATATGGTTTGAAAGAAGTAATTAATGTTGCTCGATGTTTCCGCACACAAATTTTGAGTTACGACGCCTTTTTCCACTCAAATTTGCCAATATTTTGGATTTTTTGTCACTTTTTCTTCGTCCAATTTATTCAAGACCACGTATATTGAAGTTGGGCGGAATTTTTAATCGCCTCTGATGTTTTTTACTTGAAAACGACGAAGGGGGAGGGCCTTTTAAAATCATTTTCTTCATATTTTGGATGAAAATTTCCTTTAAAAAAACCTAAAAATCGAAAAAAAATAATTTAAAATTAATTTAATTTATTTTTTTATTAAAAATCAATGAAAATTCATAAAAAATTTATTAAAAAATAACAAAAAAAATTTTCGGGGGTTTTTAAAAAAATTTTTTCATCATTCGACATGACTTACGATGATATCACGCTCACTGGGGATTCAAAATCCATCAAATTGCCTCTTTGCATGAATTTTCTACCGTTATTTTTGGTTCAAAAAGTTCAAAAAATGCATCACGAGGCTTTAATTTTTGCATTTTTCATAAAAAAAAATTCTCAAAAAAATTAAAAAAAATATTTTTTTAAATTTTTTTTAAAATTACCAAAAAAAATTAATTGATGCACCAAAAGTATCGCAATAACAACAGGTGAAGTCATCACATCATCACCGGAATAATTATACAAAAAAATATAATGCACCATTTGACTTCGGAATCGTTTGCTCACACATCTAAAAATAGGTCGCCACGTGGGAGACGGAAAATAAATTCGAATTAATACAAAAAGTCGTAAAAATTGACGGTATAAAAACAAATTTCCCTACAAATTGAACTTTGTCACAGCGGGCCTCAAGGATTTTATTATGAACTTGACACAAAAAAAATATTTTTTTGTTTTTTTTTTATTAAAAAATTGAGAAAAATATTTTTCAATTTTTTTTTATTATTTTTCATGTATAAATATCTTTCGCATATATAAATATTTATTGTTTTTAATGATATTCACAAAGAAAATTTTACAATAGATGGTTATTGAACAAACAAACAAACGCGAAAAATGTGTTAATAGTTCAGATATCTCATTAATTTGTGTGTTTTGGGCACAAATTCCTTAAAATATAATTTCAACTGTGAAAAATTTGACACATTAAAAAAAAAGTACAAAAATTTCTCCATCGTCATGCAAAAAAAAAAAAAAAAATTTACGTGAGACATGAAAAAAAAAATTAAGAATGAATGTAGATGATGATGATGTCTGTTGTTGTTGCTATTATGCGCAAAAAATTGACTCATTTTCTGCTATTTTTAGTCGCCGAATAATTTTTTGCCCAATTCCATCATTCGGTGATTGCGACAAACTTTGAGGGCATCTGCCTTCTTGAGGACTGCGGCGACATTTTTGTTGGCATCCACGAGTTCGCCCAAAAAGTCTTCGTACACGGGCTTGATGTTGGCTGGCAAGGCTCCTATTCTCACGCGTTTTAGCGTCTCGATGATACCTTCGGCCCAACCACTTTCGATGGCAAACTCGGAAATCCATGGAATCAGTTTTATTACGGCGCACATTGTTTGCATACCTGGAAATTTATTAAAATTTTTTTGTTAGAAAAATGAAAAAATTTCAAAATTTTTGACAATTAAAAAATTTATAAATATCAATTTTTGTTGAAATTTTACTTTTTTAAGTTTTAAAATGATTTTTTGACAATTTTATTTAAACAAAAATTTTGACATTTGACATCTGTCAAATTTTGACAGCTGAATTTTTTTTTTAAAAAATTGGATTTCTGAACAGTTTAATGTTTTCTTGATATGATTTCTAATTAAAAATTTGAGTTTGTCTTCAAAAAATGAAAATTTCATTGAAAAAACTTCTGACATTGACAGTTAAAAATATGACAGCTGTCAAAAATTTTGATTAAAATTTAGTTCTTTTTATCTTTTAAAGTTTTATTTGTTTTTTGACATAAAATTTGCATTTTTAATTAAAAAATTTCATGAAAAAAATAAAATTTTAGCATAAAAATGTATGACATTGACATTTGTTAAAATTTGACACCTGTCAAAAATTTTAAGAAAAATTAATATATCGAAAAAAAATAATTATTTTATCAAAAAAGGCATAAATTTATTTCCTAATGTTCTAAAATTTTCTAAAAAAATTTCATTTTAATTAAAATTTTGACATTTGTCATCTGTCAAATTATGACAGGTTAAATTTTTTTTTCTGAAATTTAACTTTTTTGAATTATTTCAGATCTGTTTTATGTTTTTTCACTAAAATAATTCCTAAAAATTTAAATTTCAGCAAGAAATTAAATGTAAAAAGTGACATTTGACAGTTGAAACTTTGACAGCTGTCAAAATTTTGTTAAAATCTCAATTCTTAAACATATTTATTTATGATTCAAATTGATAAAATTTAATTAAAAATGAAACAAAATATTTAAATTTTTAAAAAATTTAAATTTCCAAAATTAAAAAAAAATTAAAATTTTGTGAAATTTTCAAATATTTCATCCGTTAAAATAATTTAATTTCAAAAAAAATTCTTACCCAAAAACCACAACTCTTGAATCTCGCTCCAATGCTCGCGATACGACATATTAACATTCAACGCTGTCGGATCATTTGACTCATCCACGGTATAGGCATCCCACAAAAACCTGATTGTCGAGGACATGTACCGACAAATGGAGTAATCATCATGTTCGACTTTCGTCGACCTCTGTTTCAACATCAGCAATCCCAAAATCGCCAGATGCCCATACATGACGAGATTATCCGACGTATTTTTCAACTCTGGCAAATTATTAAAGATAAATCGCAGCAAATTGGCAAAACAGTCACTCTCATCAATCAATTTCGGCTCAAGCACCGTAATGTTCATGAAAATGTTGCACAAACTAACGATCGCTGCACGCGAATCCTTCATCTCGTCAAGTTGTTCGGGCGTGAGTTCTGGAGGCGGTTCATTCATGCGTTTGAGGCGTTCAGCACGAGGCACGGGAGGTTTTTTGTAATGCGCAATGGTCCAATGGAACAAGAGACAATCGGCGAGGACTTCTTCTTGCTTGTGTTTGAGGAAAATCGTGCGAGAGGCTTCTTCAACGACCAAGTGACACATCGAGGGAAGTAGAACTCGTAAGAGATCCGCGGGAGCTTCGCCACTGTATTCCTTGTCGTACTTGTGTTTGATGCGATAATTCTTGCTTTCGTTGAAAGATTCGTTCGCCAGCTTGAACATGAACGGCAGCAAGGCAAAAACGTCGGATTTTAGCATCGAGGGTTCTTGCGCCATCCATGCGGCGAGTACACGAACACAGGCACATGCAAAAGCCTTCTCTTTGGCTGGGAGTTTTTCGCAATTTTTGTCCTTGGAGAGTTTCGTGAGGACGGAAACGACCCCATTGAAGGCTCCTTTGAGTCCCGTGTAGATTTGTTGCTTCTCTTTTTGCTCCAAATCCAAGGTGTCAGTCGACATAAAGTTAATTGAGAGTTCAAGGATGATGAAACAAGCCACAAGTAACTCAGCATTGCCGAAAGTTTGTTGGAAACTCTTGTTATCCATTTGCATTCGTACCTCAATGGCAGCCAACTGCAAAAGCAAGATGAAAAATTGTTTTGGATTCTCGGCGTCGTTCAAGGTCCATTCAATGCCGATGACATCAACGACAGCAGCTGCGAGTTTCAAGGCTGGATCGCGTTGTTGCTTCCCAATTTTGCTCTTCAAAATATCCGTAAGTCCCTTATACAAACTTTCAGGCCAAATGTAATCGACGCACGTGCGAGCGACTTGATCGCGTCGACACCCATGGAACAAAGCGCTCAAAATCCCCGCTAAATCGAATTTTCGTTCACCGTGATCCGTTTCAAAGTCGAGTGCTATTTTCTGAATGAGACCGTTGAATGTTTTGGGGTCATTGCCCCACACCGTAGGTCCGTAGCGTGCAACGAGCGTTACGAGAATGTGCAATGCCTCGTCCGTGATGAACGATTGTTGCGAGTAAATTTGTGCCATTTTCTCGATAGCACCCAAACTCAGCAAGGCTTGTTGTCCCGGCTCGAAGCTTGCGATGCCCTGCAAACATTTATAAGCCTCACTAACAACCATTAAATTATCGTCGAAATCTTCGTCATCGGCATTTTCGACAATCGACAGAAAAACTGGGATATTTTCGAGCATCGTGGGATGCGTCGCAACTTGCTCGTCTTCGCAGAAACACGTCAAAATCGAGAGAGCGACACTCTTGTACATGATGGGGGGACAATCGTCGGGCACATTATCGCTTTCCAACAGGCGTTTGAGAAAATTGAACCCGATTGCCTCAAATAAGGCCTTTTTTGACGCCGCCGTGCACTCTTTGGCCTTTACGAGCTTCGTCACTAAAAATAAAGCAGCGAATTTCTCCGTATCGCTTTGCGCTGCATTCAATACTTCCACGCATTTTCTCACGGGCGCAGACACGACATCAGCCATTTTTCAAAAAAAAAAATTTATTTTTAATTTTTCACTGTTCAAAAATTCACGTCGATGCAAATTCGATGCGATCTGAACGACGTCCCAAACTCAACTAAGATGAAAATCCAATTTTCTCCGCGTTTTTCTCGTAAAAGTCTCTCGCAAATGAATTTTTTTCTGAAAAAAAAGAAAGAAAATCCGTACGTCACGATACGCTCCGGGAAACAAAATTTTATTTTTAGAACTTACCGCTGCAGTCGAAATTTTTTTCGGAGAGAGAATTTCTCACAGATGTTACCAGATGAGTGTTGCCGGCAACTGGAATGTCGATTTTTAAGACATTTCTGACGGGTTTTCGTTGTGCAACATTTTTTTTCATCCACACTTGAAGAATTTTTAAGCGAAAAATTATTTTGAAGGACACCGGTTAGTTGAAAATGTTCCGTGAAAATTCCTTGGTTGATGATTTTAATTTTTTTTCATGAAAAAATGTTGGATTTTGGAACAGATTTTGATGTTTTTATGGATTTTTGTGCTTGAGTTTTAATTAAAAATGAAAATTTTTGTTGAACAAAATGATTTTTTGTCAGAAAAATGTGCGCTAAACGTTTTGTTTACATTTTTGAGGCGTTCCTCATTTAAATTTGTGACGTTGGGGTGTCTGTTGTACGTGAAAAATGCGCTTAAGGGTTAAAATTTTGCATGCGGAAGAGATTTTGAGATGAAAATCAGATGTAAACAAAAGGAAATTGAAGAAAATTTTAGATTTTGACTGAAAATTGTGCTAAATAATTATCTGTGATTGGCTGAAAAGAGGTAAAAAACTCATAAATCTTGTTTTTAATTGAAAATTTTATTTTAATTGTTTAAATTTTAGGCGAAACTAATGGATTCTGATACTTACGACGATTATTCCATTGAATTTGATGAGGATGATGACAATTTCGAGCCTGAAATCGAACATAATGACTCTGATGAAGCGCCAAAGAAGCAAGAAACTACTGAGAAAAGGACAAAAAAGACATCGACAGATAACAAAAAGCTCATTTGTCGGATTTGTTTGAAGCGTTGCAGTCAACAGTCGAAAGATTGTTCTGAATTTGCCGAAATCTACCTCAAATGCACGGGATTTTCCTTCGAAAAAGATCAAGCGCCCACGAAATTGTGCTTTCCGTGTATGAATGAACTGCTAAAAGTTGAGAATTTTATCGAAAAATGCTCGGAAACGGAAGCAAAGTTGTCAAAAGGACTCGGAACGAAGGCTTTGGATGACTCAGATGCCGGCAATATTTCAGAAGTGAGTGATTTTGATGTCGTTTTTGAAGGAGAAGACGACAGTGATGGTTCAAATTTTTCCGATACCGTTAAACCATCGCCTGTGAAACGCGGAAGACCTCGAATTGAACGTCCTCCAAAGCCGCCAGTTGATCCAAATGCTCCTCGGGTTGAAAGACGAGGAAGACCTCCATTAAGCCCGTCGCATCGGAAGCCAATTTTGCCAAAAGGACCTCGGGGAAGACCAAAAGGGAGTTTTAAAGTGAAAAATGACGACGAAGAACCGAAAGTTGCGAAGCCAAAACGACCAAAAACAGAAACGGGCGTAAAACGAGAAGACAAAGATCCAGATGAACTTCAAATTTGCTTCGTTTGTGGCAAGTCAGTGCGACGAAAGCAGCTTCCGCATCATTTGTGGAAGCATCGCAAGGACGAGGAACAGGGAAAAGACGTGAAATCTGAAGGAGAAAGGCATACTTGTGAGTTTTGTCAAACGAATTACAAGACAGAAGACGCGTTAAAGGGGCATATGAAGAGAACGCATCCCGCAGTTATCTTTGGAATGCCTTCGAGAGACAGTCCAGAGCCTCCGGAGGAAGATGATAACTTTGACAGAGAGTTTCATGTACCGACGCCGGGCACAATGAAAGAATATCCGCCGATTCAGTCGCCATACGATCATCAACAAGCGTTGTATTACTTGCAAAAAGGTGTTAAGAGATAAGAAAAATGTAATTTTTAAAAATATTTCACATTTCATTTTTTTTTTTTTGTTTATCAAAAGTCCTCAAAAATGATTTTTTTAGATTTTTTGATGAAAAAATGACAAAAACTTGTAAAAATTGTATTTTTTGACAGATTTTGATCATAAAATTTGTAAATGTCAGTTTAAAAAATTTCCGTTAAAATGTAAAAATTGTCAATATACACAAAAATTCCTAATGGAAGGAAAAAAATATTTTTTGAATTCACAAAATTCAAATTAATTTTTTGTTTCTAATTTGTCAAATATCAGTTTAAAAATTTTAGAAAATTTGCTAATTAAGAAAATTTAAAAATTAAGAAATAAGAAATTAAAAAAATGTTAACCAAAAAATCTAAAATTTTCAGTTTTTGTGTGAAAATTGTCTCAAAAAAGATTTAAAACATATGATTTTGTAAATAAAATTTAATTTTTAATTTTTAAAAAATATTTGAAACAAATTAGTGAAAAATTTAAAAAATGACAAAAAAAAATTTAAAATTCTAAAGAAATTAAAAATTTTTGTTCAATTTTTTTATGTTAAAAAATTATAAATGTAAACATTTTTTATTTAATGCAAATATTTTTTAAAGTAGAAAAAAATATTTTTTTCAAAAAAACGAAAAAAAATTTTTTTTTCCAAATTTGTGAAATGTCAATTCAAAAATTGACCGTTAAAAATTTGAAAATAAATTTATTTTCAGTTTAAATTTCAGAAAATCATCTAAAATGCATAAATTTTAGTTCCTAACGAACATTTGAAATGTGAAATTTTTTCCTTTAATTTTAATTTAGCTTTAAGAAGAAAAATTTTAATAAAAAAAAAAATTTTTTTGATTTCAAAATTAAATAAGTTTTAATCATAGTCGTTATTTTAGTTTTATTACATAAATTTTGTTTTTTTTTTTTTTTTGAATGTGTGTAAGTATCTGTCTCTTCCGTTTTGTTCTTTTTTTTTGTGTCTTCTCTTACAATTACAACAAATTTTCCGCGTGTAAATTAATGGTTTAATAACTGGCTGAGTTTGGTGTGTGTGGAGGAGTAAGGAAAACGTGGTACAAGATATTTTATTAATTATTGATTATAAAAAAAAACCATAAAGCTATTAAAAACTATTTTTTTTTGTTTGTTCTAAAGATGGTTCAAAACCGCTCGCTTTTTTTTACGAAATATTGAGAGCCTATCCAATGATATTTTACTTTATCATAATATTTATAATTTCATGCGAAGTAGTTAGCTACACTTGCCCCAAAATATTTATTTTTTTTTAGCATAATTGTTACTTGAATGAGTAGTGAATTACTGTGTGTGACATTGGGCTTGTCTAAAGCCTCCGCCCTCGTGACCATCCTCATCTTCATCCGAAGAGTTGTAGGCTTCGCCGCGATTTCCTGCGCCATCTCGGAACTCTTCGTAGTCGTGCAATGCAACTTCTTCCACGTGTTCGCCTGAAAAAATTTGTTTTTTTTTTGATAATTTCTTTGAGTTAAAATTGAAATTTAAAAATATAATTAAAAATTAATTATTTAATTAAAATTTTAATTTAATTAGAAAAAAAATGAAATTAAATTTAAAACATAATTTGAATTATTGATTAATTTTCAAATTAAATAAATTAAAAATTAATAAAATAATTAATTTAAATTTAACATTGAAAAAAAACAAAAAAAATTAATTAAAAATAAAAAAAAATTAAATGAATATTTTATAAAAATTTTTAATAAATTGACGCAAATTAAAAATTAGTCAAATAATTAAAAATAAATAATTATTTTTTATTTAAAAAATTAATTAAAATAATGAAAAATTAAATTTAAAAAAAAAATAAAAATAATTTTTAAAAAAATTTACAAATTAATTTGATAAATTAAAAAAATAATTAATTGAATGAAAATTTAAAAGAATAAAATTAAATAAAAAAAATTAAAAATTAAATTAAATTATTTATTTTTTTTTATTTAAATTAAAAATTAATTAAATAATTTATTATTTGAATTAATTAAAAATTCAAAAAAAAAATTAATTAATTAAAATTAGTAAAAAATTAAATTTAAAAAAAAAATAAATAAATCTTACCTTCAGGCAATACAAAAGTTGGTCTTGGAGGCAAATATGTTTCGAGTTCCTTCAGTTTTTCCGCCGAAACGAAATTATTCTCGGGGAACGTAACTTCAAATTTCACATACAAATTTCCGTGTTCAAAGGGATTCCGATGCTGAGGCATACCTTCGCCCTTCACACACTTGATATCGCCCGTCTTGAATACCGTACCAACCGGATGTGAAATTACCAAATCTCTGCCATCCAAATGCTTCACGACTAATTTCAAGCCGCACAACGCCTCCGTCAGCGTAATCTTGGCATTCATGTAAAGATCATCATCTTGTCGCGTAAACGTCGCATGCTGCAATTGTTGAATGACAATCACGAGATCGCCTTTTTCCGTGTCGGGCACTTGTGAACCCTCGCCATGCTTCACGATTTTCTGCCCGTGCTTCATGCCCTTCTCGATTTCGATTTCCATCGTTTTCTCGTATTCGACAGTTTTGCTGCCGGAGCACGGAGCACATCGATCCTTCTCCGAAAACGATTCGCCGTTGCCTTGACAATCCGGGCAACGTGTTTGCATTTGACGCGCAATATTCGGTCCGAGTTGCTGCAACGTTACTTTGACGCCTGTGCCGCTGCACGTTCGACATTTCACTGCGGCGCCTGCCTTGCCTCCTCTACCTTCGCATTTATCACAGATATCAATACGGTTGTAGGTAACGGGCACTGTTTTGCCTCCGTTGTACAAATCCTCGAGCGTTACCTTCACCGGCAACACGGTACTTTCGCACTTTGGCGGACCACGAGATCGTCCGGCGCCACCAAATCCCCCGAATCCCGGAAAGAAACGCCCAAAGAGACTTCCGAACATGTCATCGTCGAAGCCGCCGCCTTCTTGCAAGCCCTTAATGCCGTGTCTGTCGTACAAGGCACGTTTCTCCTTGTCTGACAGCACCTCGTAGGCGAACGAAATCTCCTTGAACTTGTCTCCAGCATTCGGATTTTTGTCTGAAACGCAAAAAAATCAGAAAAATTCGAACAAAGACACGCAAAAAACTCACCTGGATGGAATTCTTTGGCCAACTTCCGGTAATTCTGCGGAAAAAAATCAAAAATTATGAAATCGCTCACGCAAATTTTCAAAAAAAACCCGAAATCGAATCGAACTAAAATAAAATTCAAGGTTGGCATCGGCGAAAAAAAAGTTCACCATCAGCGAACGAATGTGACGAACTGACACACAAAAGAAAGCATGCCATTTTGGTTCGCCTTTCGTGCATTACCTTCTTTATATCGGCATCTGATGCATTTTTGTCGACTCCAAGAATCTTGTACAAATCCAATTCGGCAGACATCGCGATGAAAAGTCCGTGATTTACAGAAAAATAAACGCTTTAAGAGCAGCAATTGCAAATAAAAAGTCCAATTTGACAAGAAATGTATCGTGACATTCGTAAAAAAATGCAAATTGGGATTAAAATGACTTGACAGCGACTCATCACTTTCAGTTATCTCAAAATGTGTGAACCCGCCGAAACCTCCGCTATGTTATTTTGGCCAATTTTCAGGATAAAATCCCCAAAAACTTTTAAAAAAGGGTTTGAAATGTCGTCTGGTAACGACCTTGCATGCATCGACTCACATTGTGAGGTAAGTTTTATTAGATTTTTATGAAAAAATGCATTCGACAATTTTTGTCATTAAATTTCCCGCTTCTATTTTAGGAGAAACCCAAAACAACGGAAGATGTAAAAGTGAAAAATGACTTGAACATGAATTTAGTGAAGAATTGTCGCGTTTCATTAGGTAATTTTTCTTAAATTTTGTTATGTAATAATTTTTTTTATTTTTTGTTTACTTTTAGAGTGCCTTTCGGTCGATCGTGTCACCGAAATTAAAGCTAATGTATCGGAATTTATCGAAAAATTGAATGAAAACTACCCAAATTCGCCGTATTTACGTCAACCTCGTCGCAGTAAACGACGGAGATCGTACTCCATCGACCTACAGCCCCCAAGTAAGCTCATAAAAACCGATTCTACCGAATGGGACAATCATTCGACGATATCTGACAACAGTTCTTCAAGCAGCGGATATCACTCGATCACGTCAAGTACGTCAAACAAGCGAAAATTCACAAAACCCCCGCCAAATAACAACAACGAGTACAAAGTTGAAGACGTTTTAGCGATCGACAAGGTGCGCGGCGAGATTGCGTTCCAAGTTAAGTGGCTCGGATACCCAAAATCGCAGAATACGTGGGAGCCCCTATCGAATGTGCGAGATACCGAGAAGTTTTATGACTTTTTAAAACGTGAAACGGCGATTTATGAAGGTGCGATTCACGAAGTTGTGTCAGAAATTAAATCTAAACTCGATTTGGTGAGTCCCAAAAATGAAAAAGAGATGAAAAAATTGTTAAAAGACATCGAAGCCTTGGATGAAGTCGAGCTTCAGACAAATTTATTGATCCTGGGCATGGTTAAGTTGTACGAAAAAGCAAATTATCCCTTTAGGATACTAAAAAGAACGGAAAAGGATCTCGTAATAAAACATTTTAAGGATATGCGAACGGAACAACTCACGAAAATCGCAGAATGGTCAAAGATGGTCAACGAATGTGAGCCCAGTAGCAGGATTAAAGTCGTAAATGAGGTAGATTTTGATACGCCGCCCGATGATTTTGTCTATATCAATAAAAATATTGGCGGAGAAAATGTTTCTATACCGGAAACGCCGGGAATTTCGTGTAATTGCGTCGATGGATGCAGTTGGAACAAAGAATGTTGCGGAAAATTGATGGGATCAAAGTTTGCATATCGCACAAATGGCACGTTACGTATCCCCGTGGGTGTTCCGATCTACGAATGTAACAGTAAATGTGCCTGTAGCGCTGATTGTCACAATCGGGTGATCCAACGAGGACGACAACACAAGTTAATTATCTTCAAGACGCCTGACGGGCGTGGATGGGGCGTCAAAACGGAAAAATACATCCCCGAGGGGCATTTTGTGTGCGAATACACGGGCGAAGTTATCACATTTGACGAAACGGAGCGACGAGGAAAGGAATATGACTTTGCCGGCATGACATATCTCTTCGATTTGGATTTTCACAATCAAGATAACAATTTTACGATAGACGCCCTGAAGTATGGAAACGTTGCGCGTTTCATAAATCACTCGTGTAACCCGAATTTGGGTATTTGGGCAATGTGGAGTGATTGTCAAGACACCAATTTTCAGAGGATAGTATTTTTTTCGCTCAGACCGATCGCAAGCGGTGAGGAACTGACGATCGATTATCTCAACGGGAGGATAATTGAGGAAAATGAAGATGACGTGGCGTCGAGTACGGATGAAAATGAGGCGCCAAATGGCGAAGCAGCGAAACTCGAACGAGTGCCCAGTGATGCCTCCAGCACGGAGACAATCAAAAAATTCAGACCAAATTCTAATGTTAACAAAGAAACGTGTATCTGCAAATGCGGCGCGAAACAGTGTCGTAAATATATTTTTTAATTACAAGTTACTTTTGACATAGGTTAAGGTGTTAAGGATGATTTGTGAATATATTTAGTGCTATTTTTAAAGAAAATTTATTTGAAAGTTGACGAAATAAAAATTTAAATTCTTTAAAAATTTTTTTTTCTTTAGAAAAAGTTGAATTAGCGAAATGTAATTTTCAAATTTTTAACGGAAAATTCTTTTGAATTGAAATTTGATAATTTTTTTTATCAAATTTTGATCAAATGTTTAAAATTTAAATAAAAAAAAAATTTAAAAACTTTTTCAAAATGAACTTCGAGGTTATTTTTTTTTTAAAATCTTTTTTTTTAATTTTTCAATTTTTTTAAAATAATGAAAATTTTTATATTTTAAAAATTTTTAAATTTTCAATAAATTTTTTTTAAATTTTAAATTATTAACGGATTTTTTTTAACAATTTAGACATTGTAAAATTTTTATAATTTTTTTTTCTTTTTTTGAACTTTCAAGTCAAATTCAAAATTTTTAAAATGTCAAGAAAAAATTTTTAATTTTAAATATTTTGAATTGACATTTGATAGATTTTTGACAAATTTTGAACAATTTTTAAGGTTTTTTTAATAGAACTTTGAACTTATGACAAAATTTATATTAAATTCGAAAAAAAATATTGATTTTAATTTTACACTACTTAATTTTCTTAAGATTTTCTTCAAAAGATAAACTTGAATTAGCAAAAAAGCGATTTTCAAATTTTTAACGGCCTTTTTTGAATTGACATTTGATGGATTTTTGTTAAATTTTTAACAAAAATTTAATTATTTAAAGATAGTTTTCCTTAAAAATTTGAAAAATTTTGACTTATAAAATTTTTATTTTATGAATTTTCAAAAAAAATCAAATTTAATTTTTAAAAAAATATTTTTTTTTAAATCCAAGTTCATCAATATTTTTAAATGACAAATTTAAGAGAAAAAAATTTAATTTCTTTAATTTAGTTCATTAAAATTTTAACAAATTTCTTTAAAATTTTTAAATTTTTGTGTTCCAATTAGAATTTAACGGAAATTTTGACAAAAATCGATTTGAAAACTGGGTCGTTCATCAGATTTGACGTTTCTGTCACTAACTTTTTAATATTTTTGCATTTTTGTGATTAAAATAAATTTTTCAAAAAACTTTTTGATGAAAATTGAAAGTTTTTAATAAATTTTCATCAAAAAATCATTTTTACACAATTTTATTTTATAAAAAGGGAAAATTCAAAAATTTTAATTTTCACGCTGCGACACACGCCAATTCGGAGCATCTTGGCATAATGAACTGTCAACGCTAAATGCGTTTTTAGAATTTTTTTTATGATTGTGAAATTGCCGGAAAAATCGAAAATCTGCATTTTAAATGCAACAAAAGTCGGTAAATAATGCTGCGATGGAGTCCAAGGCCTACAATGCACTGAAACAAATCGAGAAAACGAGTGCCCTCTACGCGGATCACATTTATTGCAACCAGCCACAATTGCTCGAAAATGAAAACAGCAAGAAACAGGAATCGGTAAACAGCTTGAAATCGATGCTAATCCTGCATTTGGAGGTCGTAAAAGAGCAAGCGGACCAACTTTTGTGCAAAGACAAGCTGATTGCAAAGCTAAAACAGGAAAATGAGGAATTAAAGGCGCGCTTGGAGAAATATGAACAACAACAACGACACCATCATCATCATCATCGCAGTAGCCAGCAGCATCAACAACAGCAGCAAACGAAGCGTATATCAACAACAACAAAAAATCCGCAAACACGAACAACCGCGGTGACGAACGATGAAAGTGAGACAAATAAGCGAAGCAGTGATACGATTTTGAGTGCAGCGACAACAACCATCACATCTCCGACTCCGAAACGGCGGAAAATCGAGAGAAAACCAATCGAAAAGTCGATTTCTTCTAGTCTGGCAACATCAACAGAAGCAACGCCGCCCGTAAATCCAGTTTCGGAAGCAGAAAAATTGCCGCAAGAAACGCCGGTTGCTGAAACAACAACAACAACTACCGAAAATGCACCAAAAAAAGGACCAAGAACGTCGTTCATCACGACAGCAGCCGACTACATTCTCTGTGATTGGCAAAAAAGCGAGGCAGAACTCGATGCGGATGCCGAACCGCATGTTCGGGCAACGCTGGAGATCCCGTCGTGGCAAGTGCTCGAACGTTCGTTCCAAAATACCTTCCCGCCCGAGCAAACGGAAGACATGTCCGATGACGCCTTCTTGAAGCGACACACAAAATTCGAAATTGACGAGAGACGCCGCAAAAAGTGGGACGTTCAACGACTGCGAGAACAAAAACAAGTCGAACGCTTAAAGAAACGCTACCAAAAAGACGAGTACGACGAGCGCGATCAAAAAGCCGAACACAAAAGCATCACGTCCTTTTATCCGTCGCCCGAAAACATCATGTTCATCCAAATTGTCGACGAGCTACCTGTGCTGGCATTCGGCGATCCGATTCCCGCGCTACCCGAAAGCGATTTTACGCTAACGTGGCTCACCAACACCGATCCACGCATCAATCCGTCATTCACCAAAACACGCTTTTTCAGCAAGAAGAAATGAATGAATGCGGAAAAAATGAAATTTTTCGTCGGGTTTTCTTGGAACGAGAACCCTTTTTCATCTAAATTTATGCCTACTTTGAGAAAATGCAACACAAAAAAAAAATATTTAAAAAAATAGACATTGTTAGAATTTATATATTTGTTAGAGTTATAAATTGAAGGAAAAAAAGAACAAAGACACACACAGGCAAGGTTGCTTCTGCCGCATCTGGAAAGAACGAGAAGCGAACCGCGTGGAAAAAACATAAAGAAAAGAGATTCTCACGAAATTGTTATGAACAATTTATTTATCAGACGACAACATATTTACATAAAAAAAACACACACATCTTATCTAAGGAACCCATAAATTGAGGCAAGTGCAATAATTGAAAATGTTTCACTTTTTTTTCATCCAAAAATTTTTTTTATTATTTTTTATTATTATTTATTATTTTTTTTATTTTTTATGAAAAAAAAATTTAAAAAATTCATTTGAGATTTTTTAAGAATTTTTGATGAGAATTTAATAATTTAAAAAAAATAAGATTGAATTAGCAAAAAGCTATTTCCAAATTTTTAACGTTTAATTTTTGAATTGACATTTCGACGGATTTTTCAATTTTTTTTTATAAAATTTAAATAATTTTTTCTTTCGAATTAATTTTTTCTAAAGTTTGAATATTAAATTTTTGCTAATTTTGTAAGAATTTTCAAAATGACTTTTCTTAAAACTTTTAACTTCAAATTTTTAATTTTCAAAATTTTTTATAATTTTTGAATTGACAGTCGAGAATTTTTAATCAAACGAATAAAACTAATTTTTTTTACATTTTTTCAAAAATTTCAAGTATTTTTGAATTTTCGTTCTGAATTAGCAAAAAAGCAATTTTCAAATTTTTAAAGGTTTATTTTTTTTAAAATTGACATTCGACTGAAATTTGTAAAAAAAAATTATTTTTAAACTTTTTGACTTTTTTTTAATATCAGAAGAATTCAATCAAATAAAAATCCAGAAAAATTCATTAAAAAAATTTTTTAAATTAAAAATATTAAGAAATATATTCAAAAATATACAAATATAAAAAATTTTTTTAAAAAAGATTTTAAAATTTAATTCTTAATTTTTTTTTTAAATTTATTCAATGAGTGTTTTTTCAAAATTTTTAATTTGAACAGTCAGAAATTCATTAAAATTAAAATAAAAAAAAAATTTAAACAATTTTTAAAAAAAATATTTGAAAAAATTAAATTTTGAATTTTAATTTTTTTTTTAAAGAACTTTTTTCTATTTTTTTTAAACAATCAAAAATTTAAAATTTTTTTAAAAATTCTTAATTGTTAAATAAATTAAAAATTAATAAAAATTTAAAAATAAAAAAAAATTAAATAGGATGAAAAGTGAAACATTTTCCGTTATTGCATCGACCTATTTACAATAAAATTAAACAAAAATTAATGAAATGTAATGATATTTAAAATAATTATTAATGCAAGAACCCTGTTTTAAGTGTTATAGCTCTTTATATCTATTAACTAGATATTATTGTTTTCAAAATTCAAAATTTTTAAAAATAAGTCAAGAAAAAACAAACAAAACGTTGTTCGGAGATACAGATTCTGATTTTATTTATGATAATAATAATTTTATATAGATATGTATAGTACCTAAAAGATAAAAATATGCCTATATAAAAACAGAATCAAACAATAAAAACTAAAAAAAAATAAATACTTCGTTTTTTCGTCTTTCTTATCACTAAATTCCTTAAAAAAGTCCAATTTTTAGTCAAGGGAGGGCAGTTAAAATCTTATGTTGTATACAATGTGTCTTGCGATGGCACAATTAAGTTATCATTGTCACTCCTGAAGAAGCGTTTCATGTTGTACAAAAACTTGTCTGCCAATTTATCACAGTTTGTGTTCCGATCGGGAATGGCAAGGTTCGTCTCGATGGCTTTTATGATGCTACGGGGCTCCGAATCGAAGTGATATTCCTCGATTGCCGTATAAACGTAGTTGAAAATGGGCTGCGCCAGTGAATGGAAGTATCCGCGACTGCCATGAACGACTTTAACTGCCGTCGTATTGCACACGGACATGTACATGCAGTGATCGGCGCGATAATTGTAGGCGCACGAGAAGATAAAGAGCTTTTCCGGATGGAAATGGAAGAGAATATTGATGATATCTTGATCGCCCCACACGAGTTTCAGTTTGTACTTTTCGTAAATCGGCAAAATGCGTTCGGTCCAGTTGAATTGACGCATTCGCGTGAGATTCATCAACATGACGCCCGAATTGACGCCGAGAGGGGGGTAGTATGGATGCCTGCTGAAGCGATTGTACCATCCGGCGTTTTTATCTTCGTGTTCGGGAGCAAGACCCGCAATTTGGGAGGCATTGAAGTGATCAAAGAAGCTCCAAACTTCATTCACGGGCGACAGGAAGAGCGTATCCGAGTCTAAATACAACACAGAGTCAATATGACTTAGGAGATTTGGCAAAAAGAGACGTTGTGCGGCACAGGGCTACAAGAAAAACTTCATAAAAATCCAATTTTCTGCTAAAAAATCCAAATTTACCTTGAAAAGTTTCTTCCATTCATGCTTATTCGTGTCAGGAAACTGCAACGGATGAATTTCATAGTCGAAATTCAACTTAAAATCCGATTTCCAGTCATTCAGTTTCTCCCGAAAGCCAGCCATCAATTGGTTTTCCGTGACAATAACAAAGTGAACGGGCTCATTGTTGTGTCGATTAAAGATAAGGGCAGATTTGAGCATGTTGAGTGCTTCTTGCATCCGATCGCCGCATATGACAACCGCAATTGTGGGAATTTGTCTGAAAAAAAAACCACAAAAAAATGAAAAATATTTTTTTTAAAGAATTTGATGAAATTACTTGAGTGAAACATCTTTTCGAACACTGCTATCGCCGCTGCGAAAAAATTGCCACAAAATCAGTGTCGAGGCGAGGGTCACACAAAGCCATTTAAATTGGAATTTCATATCTAAAATTTATTGTACATTAGAATTTTTGCGTTCTGAAATTTTTTCTTCTTGCTTTCATGGCGAGATATTTTTTTATGAATATGGGGCTGTTCAGAAATGACGTCACGATTTAATTTTTTTTATTTTTTCGAAAATTCTTTGAAATTTTACATAAATTCATTAAATTTTCGATAAAATTTAAATTTTTCTTTAAATATTTTTATAAAATTCATCAAAAATTAATTTTTATGAAAATTAAAATTTCAAATATGAACGACGCCCATGTAAACATTCACCATGGGGAACGAAGGACAAGCCAAAAAAAGGCCCGTTATCATTTCTGTCCATTTTTATTTCAAAAAAATTTAACATTTTTTAATTTTCCTTAAGAAACTTTAATTAAAATTCAGGTAAGAGCTGCATTTGCTTCCGAATGATAATTTTTCACCTTCGAAAACCAAAAGGGCGGATACATGTTGGGCGTCAAATCGAACGGCGTCGTCTCCTCTCGCTTATTTTTCACTTGAATCATCGAATATTGCGACCATTCGAGTTTGCAGAACTTCCGTTTTGATGAATTTTGGATTTTTAGTTCGATACAAAAGACGCGATTCCTGTTTTCATCGGGATTTTGTCCCTTTTGACGTCTTCCACGCTGTTGGATTGGATTTTGACGCGGTTTAAGCACAATTATGACCATGTCGTTGTGCAAGCGATAATGCCCCGTGTGGATTGTCGTGTCAAAAGCAGCATTTGCGACGTTTTTCAGCTTTGCCACGGAGTTTTGAGGCTCGTCGGAACTCGTGTACATCATCAAAGTGCCATTTGGGAAGAATCGAATGAAGCGATAGTACTCGATTAAGTGAATTGGCCTGTAATATTGGTCTTGGAAACTGTTTTCGCCGTATCTTAGGTAGCTGGTTTTGCTGATATAGGCGCCGGAAAAGAGTACGCGATGCCGTTCGTAAAACATTTGACGCCAGGAGAGATAAGGGGAGTCATCGAGAAGACCAACGTTGACGCCCCATACCCTAAAAATGAAAATTTTTATTAAAATTTGACAAAATTTTGCTTGAAAATTGACTTACTTGACACAAATTGCCCTCCAAATCTCCGTGTCACGCGCAAAAACGTAAAATCCCTTACAAACTTCCGAACATTTGTCCAAAGATTGCACATCCAATTCGTTGGAAACGACCCATCTGAAGATATAAAGGATAATTTCCGCCGGTAAATCACAAAAATGAGCTCCTGTCGTTATCAAAACCTTATCACTGCCGCTTCTTTTGCAAATTTGCCCGGATTTTTGCAAGAAAAGTTGAAAGCGAAGCAGTAAATCGACATTTGACAAGTCCTCGTCGTCATCCAACTCCTCTTCATTCTCTTCTTCTTTGTCATTTTCTTCGTTATTGTTCGTTTTATCCTCATTTTTGTCTCGTTTCTCGCCTTTTACCTTACTCTGCATCTTATTTCTCTCATAAATTCTCTTTTCGATATCCGGCACAAGCTGAATCGCCCTCCTGTAAAGTCGAATAGCATCATACAACTTTCCTTTCCTCTCCAATTCAGCTCCTTGAAGGAAAAGTTGCGTCGCTCTTTGTTCCTCATTCGGATCCAAGCTCAATTCTGACAAATTTTCAACGAGATCGGATGTTTCGTTGTTGTTATTGCCCTTCACGGAGGCAGATTCGCCTTTAATTTCGCTCTTCCATTGATTTCGGAACTCATCGAGCTCTTTTTCGGGATCTTTTGGCGCGGAGGAAGACGATTCGTCGTCAGAATCTGCCCCAAGATCGACTGAACTGAACTAAAAATAAAAAAAAATTTAATTTCATAAAAAAAAATTAACTTTCAAAGGCTTCCTTACCATTTTCGAGTCGCCTTTTTTCAATTGACAGCACTCAATAAACGAATTACCAAAATAAAAATTCCTGTTTTGATCGGCAAATTCACTTCCATTACCTTTTGATGTGTGAAAAAGTCTTGAAAACTCAAGAAAATTATTATTTTTTTTAATTTTCTATCGGAATTTTATTTCATTGCAGCGAAATTCGACGTAGAATTATCAGCTGGCGTTTGACAGGAGCTGTCATCCTGCGAAAAAAGTAAACATTGAAGATTGCACTTCGAGAAAATTGTCGGAAAAATACTTAAATTCAAGTTATTACCGGAAAATCAGTGATAAGAGGTACGTTTGCACTTGTAACTAACGATTGTCTCTTGGAAAAAATTGAAATTTTGTCTCAACGCATGTTATTTTTTGATTTTTTCATTATTCCATGAACGAAACGAAAAGATGGCATCCATTTTTTGTGCACCACGGCACTCATCCATTTTAATTTTTGTTGAATTTGTTTTCATTGCAACTAATTTTCGGTTAATTTCCGCATTTTTAGTGTATTTTTAGCGTCTGTGATAGAAATCGTGACACATCCGACACCAAACCACACCTTCACCCCGAGATTCTCTTAGAATTTTAGATAAAAAACCAAAAAATAAACGAAAAAAATCATGGAACTTGATCCGAGTGCGATAGAAGTGAACCAGATAACAGATTTTAACTCGTATCTGCAAAGCATCGATGTCACAGATCCGCTAATCATTGGGCTCGTTGTGTTCCATGTCGGCACCCTTGTGACAATTCTCCTTACGCGAACCTTTACAAACTTGCAAATTTTCATTTTTTGTTGTCTGCTGTCGCTGGTGTACTTTTCGGAGAGCATTAACGAGCTAGCCGCCCAAAAATGGGCCTCCTTCACGCGCCAACAGTATTTCGACAGTGACGGCATGTTCATGTCTATCACGGTTTCCATGCCCGTGCTCCTTAACTGCATGCTCCTCATCGGATTGTGGCTCTACGAGTCGACCCAAACGATGTCGCGAATAAAATCGTGCCAAGCAGCGGCGGCAATCCGTCTCCAAAACGAAGTCAAAGTCGACAATACGAAGAAGACGTCGTAAAAGGCGCCCGCTCGAAGAGACTGATCATCACGAATCTTTTTTTTTTGTTTCATTCCGATCGAATTTAATTTTTTTTGAACAATCGTGCCTTTATTTTGCCAAAAAAAAAATTTTTTTTTCGAATTTGCGTCATTATTGCGCCATTTTATTATTTAAACCTAAAGTTACTTAAAAATGTCGTTAAGTTGAAAAAAAAAAATGTAATTAATTAATTAAGAGAAAAAAATAAAATTTTATGTGTTGAAAAGCTTTGTATTAATTTTGTCCCGTTTTTCTTTCTTGTAGATCTCCATCGCGATGGGAGGCTGGCAACTCGAAGTGTTCCGAATGGGTGTTTACATGGCATTTCCCGTGGGTCTCTTCTACTGGTTCAACCAGCCGGAGTATTTCGAGAAGTGGGTTGTCGAGAAGAAGCGACAAATGTATCCGCCCGAGAGCAAAAATAACCACGATCAAATTCAAAATCTCATAAAAGACATGAAAGACAAGGACAAGGAAGTGTATTTGAGGCAGTTGCAGCAAATGGATAGTAGAAATTGATTTTTTTGCTGAATTTGGTTAATAAAAATATTTAGTTTTTGATTTAAAAAGGAGTTTTTCATTTATGGCTTTAGAAATTTCAACGGACTTATTTTGAATTAAAGCCACGCATGGTCAAAACCGGTTTAGAAAGTCATCGTTGTGAAAGAGATGAAAGCGCATTTTCTGATGAGAATTGTTTAAAAGTCAATTTTTGATCAACTTGAAGCTTAAAATTGAATATTTGATCATTTTCGATTTTTATTTTAATAGTCCTTTTGATGACTTTTTAGCTTGAAAATTGATAAATATGAAAAATCATGAAAAAATTTTCCTTTGACACAGTTTTGTTTTGAAAACTAAATCAAGAGCAAAAAACTGTGTCAAAAACTGTGTCAAAGCCATTTTTGTCAAATCTTGCTCTAAATGGATAAAAATTTGTCAGACGGCTCTAATTTATCATTTTTAATCATTTTATAACTCAAAACTGCCAAAAAATTGAAACTGAAAAAAATTTTTTTCTTTGACACAGTTTTGATTTGAAAACTAAATCAAGAACAAAACTGTGTCAAAAACTATGTCAAAAACTGTGTCAAAGCAATTTTTGTCAAATTTTGCTCTAAATGGATAAAAATTTGTCAGAGGGCTCTAATTTATCATTTTAAATCATTTTATAACTCAAAACTGCCAAAAAATTGAAACTGAAAAAAAAATTTTTCTTTGACACAGTTTTGATTTGAAAACTAAATCAAGAGAAAACTGTGTCAAAAACTATGTCAAAAACTGTGTCAAAGCAATTTTTGTCAAATTTTGCTCTAAATGGATAAAAATTTGTCAGAGGGCTCTAATTTATCATTTTTAATCATTTTATAACTCAAAACTGCCAAAAAATTGAAACTGAAAAAAATTTTTTTCTTTGACACAGTTTTGATTTGAAAACTAAATCAAGAACAAAACTGTGTCAAAAACTATGTCAAAAACTGTGTCAAAGCAATTTTTGTCAAATTTTGCTCTAAATGGATAAAAATTTGTCAGAGGGCTCTAATTTATCATTTTTAATCATTTTATAACTCAAAACTGCCAAAAAATTGAAACTGAAAAAATTTTTTTTCTTTGACACAGTTTTGATTTGAAAACTAAATCAAGAGAAAACTGTGTCAAAAACTATGTCAAAAACTGTGTCAAAGCAATTTTTGTCAAATTTTGCTCTAAACGGATAAAAATTTGTCAGAGGGCTCTAATTTATGATTTTTAATCATTTTATAACTCAAAACTGCAAAAAAAATTAAACTGAAAAAAAAATTTTTCTTTGACACAGTTTTGATTTGAAAACTAAATCAAGAACAAAACTGTGTCAAAAACTATGTCAAAAACTGTGTCAAAGCAATTTTTGTCAAATTTTGCTCTAAATGGATAAAAATTTGTCAGAGGGCTCTAATTTATCATTTTTAATCATTTTATAACTCAAAACTGCAAAAAAATTGAAACTGAAAAAAATTTTTTCTTTGACACAGTTTTGATTTGAAAACTAAATCAAGAACAAAACAAAAACTGTGTCAAAAACTATGTCAAAAACTGTGTCAAAGCAATTTTTGTCAAATCTTGCTCTAAACGGATAAAAATTTGTCAGAGGGCTCTAATTTATCATTTTTAATCATTTTATAACTCAAAACTGCCAAAAAATTGAAACTGAAAAAAAATTTTTTCTTTGACACAGTTTTGATTTGAAAACTAAATCAAGAACAAAACTGTGTCAAAAACTATGTCAAAAACTGTGTCAAAGCAATTTTTGTCAAATCTTGCTCTAAACGGATAAAAATTTGTCAGAGGGCTCTAATTTATCATTTTTAATCATTTTATAACTCAAAACTGCAAAAAAATTGAAACTGAAAAAAAAATTTTTCTTTGACACAGTTTTGATTTGAAAACTAAATCAAGAACAAAACTGTGTCAAAAACTGTGTCAAAGCAATTTTTGTCAAATCTTGCTCTAAATGGATAAAAATTTGTCAGAGGGCTCTAACTTATCATTTTTAATCATTTTATAACTCAAAACTGCCAAAAAATTGAAACTGAAAAAAAATGTTTTCTTTGACACAGTTTTGATTTGAAAACTAACTCAAGAACAAAACTGTGTCAAAAACTATGTCAAAAACTGTGTCAAAGCAATTTTTGTCAAATCTTGCTCTAAATGGATAAAAATTTGTCAGAGGGCTCTAATTTATCATTTTTAATCATTTTATAACTCAAAACTGCCAAAAAATTGAAACTGAAAAAAAAATTTTTCTTTGACACAGTTTTGATTTGAAAACTAAATCAAGAGCAAAACTGTGTCAAAAACTGTGTCAAAAACTGTGTCAAAGCTATTTTTGTCAAAGTGATCAAAAGTTATAGAAAATGTCTTTTGGATGCTTGAAAATTGAAAAATACGTAAAAATACGTAATTTTCATTTTGAGAGCCCATTTGATAATTTTTAGGCTTGAAATTGATCAAAAATCATACAAAAGTGCTTTGGATGCCTTTCTGATGGTTCTCAAGCTTGAAAATTGAAAAATAAAAATTACGTAAAAAATACGTAAAAATTACGTAAAAAAATACGTAATTTTCATTTTGAGAGCCCATTTGATAATATTTAGGCTTGAAATTGTTCAAAAATCATACAAAAGTGCTTTGGATGCCTTTCTGATGGTTCTCAAGCTTGAAAATTGAAAAATAAAAAATACGTAAAATATACGTAATTTTCATTTTGAGAGCCCATTTGATAATTTTTAGGCTTGAAATTGATCAAAAATCATACAAAAGTGCTTTGGATGCCTTTCTGATGGTTCTTAAGCTTTTATATTGAAAAAGAAAAATTACGTAAAAATTACGTAAAAAATACGTAATTTTCGTTTTGAGAGCCCATTTGATAATTTTTAGGCTTGAAATTGATCAAAAATCATACAAAAGTGCTTTGGATGCCTTTCTGATGGTTCTCAAGCTTGACAATTGAAAAATAAAAAATACGTAAAAAATACGTAATTTTTGTTTTGAGAGCCCATTTGATAATTTTTAGGCTTGAAATTGATCAAAAGTTATACAAAATGTCTTTGGATGTCGTTTGTATGGTTCTCAAGCTTGAAAATTGAAAAATAAAAAATACGTAAAAAATACGTAAAAATACGTAATTTTCATTTTGAGAGCCCATTTGATGAATTTGAAGCTTGAAAATGATCAAAAGTTATAGAAAATGAGAATTTTTATCGCAGTATTAACAAATTTCAACAGACAGACATCAAAAACCCCTCAAACGTATTTTCCCATTTCATAAACGTCATTCGCTTATCGTACACGCCACTCATGTACGTGTCCCTGTAGAGTTGTCTTGTGACAACTACACAATTTTTCGCTTCGTTTTTGCTCAACTACAAAACCAAATTTCATCATTCAAAGCCTCCGAAGCCGCAAAAAGCCCGCTAATGACCGTCTAATTGTGCAACTTCCGACATCACAAACCCGAAAAAAATGCGCATTTTCTTCATATTTCTCCACAAATTGCTGTTACTCGCGTTGGCTGTGTACTGGCTCGGCGAATTTGTCTTGACAAAGCTGCGGGAATTCCTCAGTAGCGGCAATCCAGACGACTTGGAGCGCGATCGTCGTTATATCGAACACAAAATTCGCAACTTGGAACGAAGTCCGGTACATTTGGCGATCATTTTGGGCAACGAAGCACCGCAGTACGGCGTCTTGGGTAAATTAATTATATGGGCAGCTGCTGCGGGCATCAAACACATCAGTTTGTACGATCATGAAGGTGAGTTGTGAACGTGGCTGTTACGCGATAAGCGATCTTATCGTTGAATCTTGTTTTAGGTGTGCTAAAGAGGGACAACGACAAGGTGCGAAAACACGTAAAAGCACTGAAAAGTGATCACGAGCAGATTTTGTGGGGTCCTGACTTCAATAATGGTGCCGTTGACGCCGTTCCGCCGATGAATGGATACAAAACGCGCCTGTTTGTCAACTTTTTTGCACCAGACGACGGAAAAAGACGAATTATAGAGACATCACAAGACTTGGCTGCGGATGTGAAGCACGGAAAATTATCGATAGACGAGATTACGATCGATTTTGTAGACAAATCACTTAAAAAACACATTTATGGATTGCCGGATCCAGATCTCGCATTGTATTTCGGGGGAGTTTGCAGTAATTTTGGGTTTTTACCGTGGCATACGAGACTAACGGAGTTTTTGAGCATAAAATCGCAAGCGAATGTCACATCTCCGGATTTTGTGCGTTCACTTTTTCGATTTTCCAAGTGCGAACAACGTTTCGGGAAATGATTCCGTACTTTTCTCGCCCCCCTATTTGGAGATATACTTAGGATTAATATATACTGTAGCGTTAAATTGTTTTACGTCGTCCTATTTATCACTTGCATGATGTTAAAAACTTGAAATTTTGAAAATTTCCGATGAAAAAACGTAAGAACCGATTAAAATACATGTTTAGTAATATTGAAAAAAATTATTTTCTACATTTGTCCACATTGCGATATTACAACTGGCAGTTTTGGCTTGTTATTTGGACCTGTGGGTACATTTTCGATCTTTCGCATCACAAGTAAGCCATCCAAGACGCGCCCAAAAACGACATGTTTGTTGTCCAAAAAGTTACATTTGGCGCAGGTAATGAAAAATTGACATCCGTTGGTGTCTTTTCCGCTGTTTGCCATGGAAAGTAAGCCCGCGGCGTCATGCTTCAATATGAAATTCTCATCAGCGAACGTACTTGTGCCAAAAATTGAACAAACTCCGGTTCCATCTCCCTAAAAAAAATATTTTTTAAGTCAAAAAAATTTTTTTTGGATAAAATTCAAGCTTACATTCACAAAATCGCCTCCTTGAACCATGAAATCTTTGATGACACGATGAATTGAAGCCCCTTTATACCCGTAGGGAATGCCGTCTTTGCGATATTCGCCCGTACAAAATTGCCGGAAGTTCTCTGAGGTTTTTGGAGCGACATCAGCAAATAATTCGAACAGAATTCGACCGATTTCAGCAGTTCCTACTGTGATGTCCCTAAAAAAGAGGTAAATTTTTAAAGGTTAAGTTAATTTTTTTAAATTTTTATTTAATTTTTTACTTACATGAATACTACTGGATTGTCTGGATGTCGTAACATACTCTCAATTTGTGTCCAAGTCGGCATTTTTATGCGATTTTATAGCAAATTGTTCCAAAAATAGTCAAAATCCTTGTAAATGTAGCTCAAACGATTTCGGCTTTTTCGATTTTTATCGTATTTCAATAATTTTCTGTCAAGTTTTTAACGAAATTTGTTTAAAAATTTAACTTTTCTTTGATTTTTGAGTTAAAATTTAATTAAAATCCTTTAATTTTAGGAAAAATCAAGGAAAACTGTTGATTCAAGCTTGTTTTTGTTGATAAGCAATTCAAAATCAGTCACAGCGCCCTCTGGAATGTCAAAAATGTCATTGAAAAAAAAAACAAATCAGCAGTAAAATTGTCTCGTTCGAAAAAAGCAAAAATTTTATGTAATCAGAAGCAAAATTGAGCAATAACCAGTGTTACTCACATTCCAAATCCCTCAATAACTGTAAAAAAGTGCAAATTTCGTGTAATTTTCCTCGGATAAATGTGAAAATTGGTCCAAATTTCTATGTAGGTCGTGTGTGTGCGTGTATGTCACAAGGAACGATAATAAAAATTAAATGAAAAAAGTGGAAAATTGAAAACTCATCGTACACACGTAACGCTAATTGGAGGTAATGGCACACGAAATTGTGAGTGATTGGTTGCAAGAGTACTCAAAGTTGGAAAAAGATGAGCTAAAGTCGTTCGCTGCCAACCACGAAAACGATCATGAACTCAGCTCGGCCCTTTTTACGATTCTCAGCGAACGAAGCAAGTATCCCGACTTGATTCATGCGATTTGCAATCAATTGCATAGCTTTTATCGATCACATTTGCCTGAGTTACGGCGTGTCGCCTTGCAATTCGTGCCGAATTTCATCTACATTTATTTGGCGGCGATCGCGCAAGGCGAACGAAAAAGCACGAGAAGTATCGAGACGCTGCTCATCAGCATTTACAACTACGAGATCAGCAACGAAGATGGGCAACCGAAAGTTGTGTCGTTCCGGATGCCCGTGTTGGCGCAACCGTCGATGTATCACGAGGAAAAAACCTTGCATGCCACAGATCTGAAGCGATGGGAGGTCTATAGCAATAAGGATGTGACTTGGGGTCCGCATCAACCCATTGAATCGTTAAACGCTCAAAATAGGCCGAAAGTGATGACGGCACTGATGTTCGTGTACAACCAGCAACTCAGTCAGATACAAAAAGTCGCGTTATATCACTTGTGCAAAGTCAGTTCGGCGATGGTGAATCAGGGATTCGCGCAAGTAGGTCATGCGCATCGCCCGTCGTACGGAAATGACCCGTCTTCGGTGACTCTGAAGCCCCCGCCACGCATTCCAATGTCATCGAAGCTCCTGCTGGAGTTGCTGCATGCCACGTACTTTGCCATGTTCAATGAATTTGCATCAGCTGCCATCCAAACGGTCGACGACATTCACAATCGGGCGTGTTTCGAGATGTTTTCCGATGTAATTCTCGTCACGAGCGCCATTCGCAACTTTTTGAGGACAAATCCGTCGGGACAACCCTCCGACGGGCCCATGGGCATTTCGGTAGCATTATCGCCTGCGACAACTTCCGTCGTCATGTCGAAATCCATGATCACAAATGCTTCTTTCAGAACGAAAAAACTGCCGGACGACATCCCGATACAAGCGGAAGACGCCCAAGGTCATTTGACGAGCATCAACGAAGATGGCGAACCGGATTTACAGAATAGCAGTCGAAATAGCACCGCGCGCGCCAGCAAAGACGGCACACGAATGCATAAAATCGGTTTTAGTGGCTTACGGAAGTTGAAAGATAAGGCGACGGCAGATAAAAAGGACAAAGACAGCGCCGATGGCAAACCTGCGGTGAAAAATGGCGTTCCGCCGGAAGTAGCGCCACGTTCGGAAATGTCGTTGTCGAAAAAACTCCTCGAAAAGAAAGACAAACTCATCGGAAAGTCATCATCTTTATCGCAAGCAAGCATGGATGTCTCAGAACCGCCAGAGAAAACAAGTAGTAGCCCGCTTGCCCTGCTAAAACGAAAATCCAGCAGCATCGATGTCACAATAACGACCCAACCAACCGCCGAGAAACCAGAAATTGCCAATGGAAATGCCCCCAACGACATGCTGAGCCCCACTTATGAATTCGGAGACTCCTTTGACTCGGACAGTGATATCAATCAGACGATCGCATCCATGCAGGGCAACGGCGGAGGCGATATCAAGTCACAAAATATGACAGTGAGTCAAGTTTAGGCAACAAAAAAAAATTTAAATGTATGTATCTTTATTGCAAAAAACCAACAACTTCACTATAGGAACCAAATTATAATCGATGGTGTTTGTTAAATCATTTAAAAGTTTATGAAAAGTTGTGTCGTGAGATAAAAAAAAAATAATATATATAGAGAAATATTTAAACTTAAGGACAAACCGCTGTACTATTAATAATAATTATAAAAAAAAACTAAATTTAAAAAAATGTGAAGGTTAAAAAAAAGGAGATGAGAAAAAAAATATTTAAGGGGATTCCACGGAAACTAAGTTTTAAGTTAAAAAAAAAACGGGCAAAGAATGCACCAAACACGCTTCTTCTTCAGAAATATTTCGTCACTGAAAAGACTTACTAACTTAGCTATAGCAAGGTGTGAACGCAACTTTAATAAAAAAAAATCATAACTACTGAGGCTGATCAATTTTCTCTTCTCAAACTAATTTTTCACTCTAAGGAGTTAAGGTCGAGACAATTATGAAAAATTTTTCACGTTATTTGATATTTTAAGTAAAATTAAGCAATTCTTTAAAAAAAATTTAGAATTCAAAATCATTTCAAAAATTTTTAACGGCAAATATTTGAATTGACATTTACAAATTCTGACTTCAATTTCTAAAAATTTTAAAGAAATTTAAATTTTTCAATATTTTTCATGGAAGAAATTACCTTCAAAATAAAGAAAAATAGAAGTTTTCCAAAAATTTTGAATTTTTTTATGAAATTTTTTTTTATAAAATTTTATATTTTTTTATTTTATTAAATGAACAATTTATTAAATTTCTTTTAGAAAAATTTTAAAAAATTTTTGAAATAATTTTTTGACTAGTTTTTTTTTTCAATTTGACTCTGAGAAAATAATTAAAATTTATTATTTTAACGGTAAAAATTTTAAATTGACATTTTAAAAAAATTCAACCAAAAAAAGTGAAAATTTTATGAGATTTTTTGAATTATCTGTCTAAAATGAAGAAAACTTCAGGAAATCTTCATAAGTTTCTAAAAATTTTAGAAAATTTAATTTTTTTTTTATCTTAAGTTTTTTGAAATTTTAAAAATTTAATAATTTTTATGAAAATTTGTAGATTAGTGTCAATTCAAATATTTAACCGTTAAAAATACAATTTTTTGCGAATGGTTTTATATATTTACATATTGAAATTTCAAATTTTTAAAAAAATATCAAAACTTTATGTCAAAATATGTTAAAATTTATTTGAGAATTTTTTTTTTTGTAAAAAGACTTTTTTCAAAACGAACTTTTGGCTTAAAATAAAGCCTTTTGAATAATTTTGAACATTTTTATCTGATTTTGAAGACGAATTGTATTTATAAAATTTTTAACGGTAAAATTTTTGAATTGACATTTACGAATTTTCGTTAAAAAATATGAAAATTTGATAAAATGTTTAAAGAAAAAATATGATTTTTTAAATTTTCATGAAAAATTTTGAAAAAAAAATTATGAAAAATGTTCAAAAAGGGAAAATTTAATAAGAAAATCTTTAATCGTGAGAAATTTTTAAAACTTGCCTCGACCTTAATAAAAGATATTTCGGTATTATTACTTTTTAGCATCAATTATTTCATAGAATAGCAATAAAATTTTGTTATGTTGTTTTTATAAATATAGTTTTCTTCCACTATTTATCGGATACTTGATTAGATGTTGTGTGATTCAATTCACTGGTTAATATTAAAAAAAAAAGAAAATTATTATACAAATAAATTAATTGCATTGTTGAAAGATTAAAAAAAATTTTTTATTCATTCCCGTGATATGGGAGATATTTTTTTTATATTACAATGTTCAACTTCTTATACAATTAAGAAAAAAAAACGCGGCTTTAAAATATTTATAAATATTCAATCCACAGGAAAGTTTGATTTGTTCCAAGAAAATTTAACTAAAATCCGATCCGTAACCTTTTTTTCCATTCCAATTTCGATCCAACCTGTTGTTGTTTTTTACTATCCCTGAGCAGCTTTTGCTTTATTTTTCGTCTTTTTGACCTTTTTCAAGCCATCCATATTCGATTTCATCACTTTGCCAAAGAGTTCCATGAATTTCGGGACATCGTGTTGCTTGACAACGGTCGAAAGTTTCTTCGACTTTGACTTTGCTCGGATTAGGCACATGTATTCCTCGGGCTTTGGCAGTGTTCCTTCTTTCGGTGTTGGCTTATCGTTGCCGTCATCTACAAAAAATGTTCAAAAATTAATATTTTAATGAATTTCAGACCCGAAATGAGACTTACATCGCTTCAGTGTGATCGTAAATGAGGATTTATCTCTGGCACCTTGCGCTAATTGTGTTAATTTCTGCAAAAACTGCAAATGGAAAGTAACAAGTCATTCAAAATTATTATTTTTTACTGAAATTACTCAACTTACAACTTCATATTCTAACAAAACCATGTCGAAATCGAATCTATAACTGAAAATGAGGCTCAAAAATTGCTTAAATCCCACAGGAAATGTCTTAAAAATGGATTTTCCTTTTATTTTGTTCCGAAAATCCTGTGTTTGGAGCCACGTTGACGTTTTAACGCGACTTGACAAGTGCCCAAGTTGCATTTTTTGAACATTTTCGCCTCACTTGTCACAGTCACCTTTGCAAAACACAATTTTTATGAGAATTTTCTGCGGATAATATTCGAGGATGTTGCTCGTGTCTGCCTTCCAAAGGTAATTTTACTGATTTTCAACATTTTTGCCATTTTCTGATGATTTTTGTTCGTAGATTATCCCTTTCCTCGACGACACTTACGAGAGGCATCCACACATCGAGTGCTTTGCTGTTCCGAGGCACTCCCGTGCTCTGCGCTGAGCCTCTGAAGAAGAAAAAGAAGATCGATCCAGCAATTTTGAAGGCTCGGGAGGAGCGACGACGTAAAAAATTGGAAAAAGCTATCCGTAAATTGGAGAGAAATGAGAAACAATTGAAACCGATCGAGGAATGTGAGGTTTCTTTAACTCTAAAAGACGAGCAAAAGTAAGAAATTTCTTAAAAAACTAAAATTTTTAATAAAAATTGATTTTTTTAGGCAACGTGAACGTAAATTAGCCCCTTTGACAGACGAAATCAAGGAACAACGTGCCGCTTTGATCAAAGAATGGTGCAATTATCGCAACGAACAAAAAGTTCGCGATGTTCAACTCATGGAAATGCTGAATCAGTCACACATGAAGGCCTTACAAGAGCTGCGGGCCGTTTCGGAAGACCTGTATCAAGAAGCAATTCAACCGGATCACACTTTTATTCCGTTTTTCACGAAAATGCTCGTTGCGACGCCTCCCATAGACAATTACGAGAGTCCTGACGGCGAATATATCGACATTTCCAAAAAGTGGGAATAGAAAATGGGGGATTTTAGAATAAAAATAGCGCAGTTTGAGTGAAATTTATTTCATTTAGCGTGATTTTTATTGTTATTTAGTTTAGCGGGTGATAATTTTTGTTCAAAATTAGTGCTTTTTTAGTCCAATCTGTCGTCGTCGCCTTCGTCATCGTCTTCGTGCGACGCACCCTCATCCAGTCCCTGAAACAGCTGATTAATTAAGTCGCCGAAAATGCCGCCCTGAGGTCCCTGACGCGCCACGGGAGCATTAAAGAACAAAACGCCGACTTTTTCCAAGTATTTTTGGTACGCGGGATCACGATCGATGCTCGGTTTGTACAGTTCGCACAGCGCCTTGAACATGGCGAGATTTTTTCCCGTGTCTATTGCTTTCAGGAGGAAGTAGATGAAATTCAGGAGCGGTAAGCTGAATGGCGGTTGCGTTGTCGCAATTTTAGGATGGTATTTTGTGTATGTCTCGAACGTTTGGTTTGCCGACGTTTTGCCGTCCTTCATGCAAAGTTGCTGCAAAACGGTATTTGCGATGAACAAATCGACTTCTTTCGCGTAACCTTGCCCGCTGAGCTCGATAAGGAATTTCGCGAATTGTCCCGAATCTTTGGACAGAATAAAATGATGTCGCGCCTGCTCTAAATTACCTTCGTCCCATAAAATTGCGGCAATTTGCTGATGCATGAGATGTTTGAGCGTTTCTGTGCCACTGAGAGCTGCCCATTTCACGGATTTCGCTAAAAATGTCTCGCGTTCGACAATGGGCCCGATTTTTCGCATTAGTCCCGCTAAATTTCGCACCCATTTTTCCTTATCTAAATTCTCTACTTTATCTAACGAATCGACGAGCAACACAGCCAAGTCCGTAGCCGACGATTTTTGGTTGAATTCCAGCAGCTTGGTGCTGCCGTCATAGAGTAACGTGATGACTTCATCGTATTTTTTCTGTGTCGAGTACCGATAATAGAGCGTTCGGTACATCTGATGAGCCTCATAGTAGTTCCCGTTGTCCAAGGAGAGAGATAGTCTGCGAAAAATAATAACACGTAAGAAATTTACATGAAAAAAATTTTTTTTTCTTACTTTGCTAATACTCTGCTAACACCTCCGCTACTTCTTACAGCCATAACTACCAACTAACATCAACAAAGACCCCGGAAATAATCAAAAAAACTGCGATTTTAACAAAATTTCCCGAAAAAAAATAAATATTCGACCACTTTCGTCAAAACTTTTTCTGGAAACGTCAAATTCGTTTGACAGTTGCTGTCGTCGGAGGTAAATAAAGCACGTTGGATTATTTACATCGCGAGAATGGCACCGAAAAACAGGAAATTTTTCAAGAAAAATTACTCAAAGAAGCCAAATAAGCCCAAATTCAAGGCGAAAAAGTACAATCCGGACAAAAATAAGACGAAATTCAAGCATATCGCGCGAAATCAAGAGGCGGAAGATGTTTTGAAGCGCATGAGAAATGCCGAACTCAAGCGGGAGGAACGCCAAAAGCGAATTGAAGAGGATTCAGAGGCTTCGGAAGCGAGCGATGTTGAGCCTGATCCTTTTGAACAACTTTTGGAATCGATTTCTACCAAAAATGGGGTTAACCAGAAAAGTCAAGTAAGCTCCGATGAGGATTCAAGTGCTGAGGAAAGCGAAAATTTGGATGAAAGTGAGGCGGAAATGGATCACGAAGCACAAAATGAGGATCCAGAAGACGAAAATGAGGATTTCGAAGAAGAATCTGACGTTGAAATGGGCGAAGAAGAAGTAGAAAACGAAGAAAATGCGTCAGAAAATGAAAATTCAGGCAATGAAGAGCAAGAAAATGACGATGCAAGGTCAGAATCTTCAGAAAAGTCCGAAAAAGAGGAAGTTGAAACAGATGTGAGTGATTCCGAGATTGAAGAATACGATGAAAAAACGAAATCAAACGAAACTGATGACCCTTTTGGCATTCATCTCGACAATGATCTCCCCGAAGGGCTTTTAGATGCTGTGTCAAGTGCTGAAAAAAATTTTCAAAGGACTCCTGTTGATTGGAAATGTCTTGGCAAGCTACTATTTGAGATTCCCCAAAGTAAATCCGTTGACAAACCACGCCCTAAAGGCCTTATCTCCTTGGATGACGTCGAAGTTTTCGCAAAACCCGGAAAAGTGCCCGAAATAATCGACGAAAGTAGTTCGAATCACATAAAAAATCAAATTTGGAGCAATTTTGGTAAAGCGAATGAAGTAAATTTGAAGGAAGGAGACAAAAATTTCACGCCGCTGCAAAAAGAATTGTTTTCCATCATCAATAATTATCAAGATATTTACTTTCCGCAACGAAATTTCAATAATGCTGAAGAAATTCGCTTTATTTATTCGTTGCACGCCTTAAATCACGCCATGAAGACACGAGCTCGGGTGCTTCATCACAACGCGCGTCTCAATAAATCCGCAAAAGATGCTGCTGTGCCCGATTTTTGCCGCGATCAAGGTTTAACGAGACCAAAAGTGCTCATTGTCGTTCCATTTCGTGATTCTTGCTACAAAATTGTCAATAATTTCATCGCGCTGTTCTGCAATAACGACAAAAGTAAAGTCATGAACCATCCGAGGTTCGAATCTGAGTTTACGGGCAACGAACTTTTCTTTCCGAAGCGAAATCCCAAACCGGAGGACTATGAAAAGATCTTTGCTGGCAATGTAGATGACAATTTTCGACTTGGCATGTGCTTCACGAAGAAAAACATCAAATTGTACACGGATTATTACAATTCCGACATCATTATTGCCTCGCCGCTCGGTTTGAGACTGACAATTGGAGCACCCGGCGAAAAAGATCGCGATTTTGACTTTTTGTCGTCGATCGAGATGCTGATAATGGATCAGGCGGAGATTTTTTACGCGCAAAATTGGGAACATGTCATGCACTTTTTGGATCACATGCATTTGAAGCCGGAAAAAATGCTGAATACGGATTTTTCGCGGGTTCGAAGTTGGATTTTGAGCGGATTGTCAAAGTATTATTGCCAAACTTTGCTGTTTACGTCGCATGAATTGCCGGAATTCAGGTCGTTGTATAACAATAAGATGCTGAATTATCGAGGGAAAGTGAGGACAATTAATCCTGTTGATGTTGGTTCGATTCGACATGTTGCTGTTAACGTGCCACAGGTAAGAAATTTAATTATTTTTTTTCAAAAATTCATCAAAAAATTTAAAATTAAAAAAAAAATTTAATTTAATTTTTCAATTATTTTTCTTTAATTTTTTAATATCATTTATTAAATTAATTTCATTAAAATTTTATAGCTGGAAGTGAAAATTAATTTCCCTCATAATAAGAGGATTTTGGCTGAAATTTTTTTTTGATCAATTTTTTTTGCTAACATCTTTAAATGGCTCCTGTACATCGGAAACGCAAAATTTGGAAAAAGTCCAAAACAAAAGTTGTTTCTAAAGACAAAACCTTCAATTTGAGACGGAGAACGGTGATCTAACTCAATTTTCAAAAATGGGTACATGAGCCCTCATAATAAGAGGATTTTGGCTGAAATTTTTTTTGATCAATTTTTTTTTGCTAACATCTTTAAAAGGCTCCTGTACATCGGAAACGCAAAATTTGGAAAAAGTCCAAAACAAAAGTTGTTTCTAAAGACAAAACCTTCAATTTGAGACGGAGAACGGTGATCTAACTCAATTTTCAAAAATGGGTACATGAGCCCTCATAATAAGAGGATTTTGGCTGATAATTTTTTTTTTGATCAATTTTTTTTGCTAACATCTTTAAATGGCTCCTGTACATCGGAAACGCAAAATTTGGAAAAAGTCCAAAACAAAAGTTGTTTCTAAAGACAAAACCTTCAATTTGAGACGGAGAACGGTGATCTAACTCAATTTTCAAAAATGGGTACATGAGCCCTCATAATAAGAGGATTTTGGCTGAATTTTTTTTGCTAACATCTTTAAATGGCTCCTGTACATCGAAAACGCAAAATTTGGAAAAAGTCCAAAACAAAAGTTGTTTCTAAAGACAAAACCTTCAATTTGAGACGGAGAACGGTGATCTAACTCAATTTTCAAAAATGGGTACATGAGCCCTCATAATAAGAGGATTTTGGCTGAATTTTTTTTTCATCAATTTTTTTGCTAACATCTTTAAATGGCTCCTGTACATCGGAAACGCAAAATTTGGAAAAAGTCCAAAACAAAAGTTGTTTCTAAAGACAAAACCTTCAATTTGAGACGGAGAACGGTGATCTAACTCAATTTTCAAAAATGGGTACATGAGCCCTCATCTTTAAATACATCGAAACGCAAAATTTGGAAAAAGTCCAAAACAAAAGTTGTTTCTAAAGAAAAATCAATTTGAGACGGAGAACGGTGATCTAACTCAATTTTCAAAAATGGGTACATGAGCCCTCATAATAAGAGGATTTTGGCAGAAATTTTTTTCTTTGGCAGAACCATCCAAAATAAACTTTCAATCTAAATTTAATAAATTTTATAGCTGGAAGTCCTTTTTCACATAATTTTTGATAAAACTTGCTCCATAACGCTTTTTGGAATAAAAACTAAAAAGCGTTATGAGGCCTAAAAAAATTTCATTTAAAAAAAATAATTTATAATTTTAATTAAACTAATAAAATTTTCTTTTTTTTTTTAGATTTTTCAACGAATCGAAGTCTCATCGCTTGACCAATCGTTCGACGAACGCTTCAATTACTTCACCAAAACAGTTCTGCCTCAATTCAAAACCCCCACGATGGCTCATTGCTTGGTTTACGTGCCAAGTTACTTCGATTACATCCGCATCCGAAACTATTTCAAGAAAGAAGAAGTCAGTTTTGTCCAAATTTCCGAATATTCGAAGGATGAAAAGGTCGCTCGTGCTCGTGACATGTTCTTCCACAGCTCAGCGCATTTCCTTCTCTACTCGGAACGCGCGCATTTCTTCAAACGAACACGCTTGAAGGGCATCCGCAACATTATCATGTATGCTCCGCCAGCCTGGCCCCATTTTTATGCCGAAATACTAAATCTCATGCACGAAAATTACCAAAACTCGCGAGATGGATGCGAAAATAGCATGAGCGTGACTTTGTTGTACACGAAATACGATTTGATGCAAGTTTCAGCGATCGTTGGGACCGAAAGAGCAACAAAAATGGCAAAAGTTGGCAAGACAACGCACATGTTCATGAATGATTAGACGAAATTTGTATCAATTTGGTACAAAAATGTTGTAAAAAAATATATTTTTTATTTAAATTCAAAGTCTAGCTTGTTAGTTTCAAGGCAATAATTTACAGAAAAATGCATTTCTGACATTTCTTTTGTTTCAGAGACGAAAAAGACGCCTTGGCGAGACGACATTGACCACAAAATGAACTCATTTTCATGGATTTCACTCCTTGGACCTGTTGAAATTACCGATTTGGGGCTCGAATTTAATTGCCAATCAATCCAAATGGCAATTCCGTTACATTTTGAAGCAATTTTCAGCATTCCTTCATTTTTGTATGTCGATTGAAGGTCCATGACGTCAATTTCTAACAAATTTGTGGCTTTCCCACTCGCTCGACAAGGATATTCCCATAAGGCATGAATTTCTACTTCAGGATCTGCCATGTTAATTGCTCCAAGAATCATTTCATCGTACTTTGACATGTCAAAACCCTCCACAGAGCCAAGCGGCGATCGAATTTTGTGTAAATCCAAGAAATTTACCGGAATTGCTTTTATCGTAGCTTTGCAAGGAGCGATTTTAACGTCATTCGGAAGCTCTAATTGATGTTTTTTGATGAAATTCAAGTGTTTCAAGTCGTCCCATGGCAGCACAGCGACGCAAGAAGGCTCAAAAAGTACATGTGTAACGGAAGGTAACTTGATTTTATCACAATTTTCTTTGACATTCACGTTCCAAAGCTTGTTAAAGTCCAAAAATTCCTCCAAAACGTCTTTTAAAATGCGATTTTCTTCGATAACGAACACTTTTGATGGTGTCGGTTCAATTTTAGATGCTGCCAAACCGATTAGAGGACATCCATTGCCAACCACAAGTAACGTGGCGTTCTTCAAATTCCAATTTTCGAGATGCGAAATGAGCTTTTTGTTGCGTAAACTGTCGTTAAGTTGCATAATTCGCGATCGAGATGTCGTTAAATGAAGTCCGCAGGTGCAAGAAGGTTTTTTATTCAACACGGGAGCTTCAGTTTTGCCAATTTCGAACCAAAGTGAGAACTCGTCATGATTGGAAATGATTTCAATTTCACGTTCCTCGCCTAATAAAGTGTTCGTTTGCGGTAAATAGTAAATTGCTTGTATCCAATGGTCTCGCCATGGAATACTTTGTTGCGGAAGACCTTCAGATTTGGTTGAATCGAAGTCGGGATGAGCCCAGTAAGGAGCACAACTGAGAATAACTTCCTTATCGACATCCATTTTTAGGTCCCAAAACATAAAAACGCCATGAGCTAAGCCCGTTTGAACGCATTTTACGGTTTTCACAGCTTTTCGATGCTTTTCCAAGGGAATTTTGGAGGAAAAATCAAAGTCAAATACCGCTACAGGTTCTGTTAATGCCCGAAAATTACTTTCCGTCAACTGACTTAATTGCAAATCCTGTAAAGTTGCTTCGCCCGGACACTCATTTAGCGTTTTTGGGGTTCGAAGTAATATTTCTCCATCCAAATTTGCGATACTTTTCACCGTATTCCATGAATTAACGATGGGACTTTCAATTATTTGCACGTAAATCGTTCCCAAAGTCGGCACAACGATGCAATCTTCTTCCAAAAGGTGTTCATGTGCGTGATTAAATGTCTCAATAGCACCTTCGCCAATGAGTTCTGTGTCAAAAACCTCCGTTACGAGGATATTTGCGCGTTTTTCCATGTCTTTGCCGACAACGAGTTGCGTCGAATGCTTTTTTATGAGCTGAATTTTGTCAGACATCCCGTTGGCGGCGATAATTTTTGCTGCACACTCGACGGCACGTTGAAATCCGTCACAAGCGACGACAGAATCAGCTCCCAATTGAACCGCCATCATCGAAAGGAGGCCTGTTCCTGTGCCGATATCCAAAACATTTGCTTGGAGACCTCGTTCGTGCATTCGATTGATAGCTGCTTTTAGTCCGAGGTAGTATTTTTGGTTACGTTCGGTGTCGTGAAGCATATCAGCGAAACGAGAACGAGCAATATCCTACAAAAAAAGGAATTTTTAATGAAAAGTTAAATATGGGAACATGCCATGACACGAAACTTACCTGATTTTCGTCGAATTCATCCTCGAATGTTGTGATTTCCGTCATTTTATGTCTTTTTAAGACTTGTTTTAAGGAATTTTCTTGAAATTTAATGAAATTATGGCGTAAATCTTCGATAAAATTGATGAAATATGGGAGACAAGACTTCTCATAGAAGATAACCTCAAATTTTTTGTTTACTTTTTTTGACAGCTCAATGTTTATTTGCCGCTGAAACATTTTGCTCCGAGTTTTTATCGAAAATTAGCTGAAATAAGGTCCAAATAATTGTAAAATTTATTAAACAGCACAAAAAAGTGCAAATTTTACCTAAAAAAATATAAAAAAGGTAAGAATTTTTTTGAAATTAATTTTTTTCTCACCAAATATTTTTTTTAGCAACAATGACATCAATTATAAAGCTGCACACCATCTCAGGAGCCATGGATGAGAGTCCTCCCTGCTATTTGCTCGAAGTCGATGAAGTCCGTATCCTACTTGACTGCGGTTGGGACGAGAAATTCGATCCAAATTTCATCAAAGAGCTCAAAAAATACGTTCATACCATCGATATTATCCTTCTTTCGTATCCGGATCCGCAGCATTTGGGTGCCTTGCCGTATCTCGTGGGAAAATTAGGGCTAAATTGTCCCATTTACTCCACAATTCCCGTTTATAAGATGGGACAAATGTTCATTTATGATCTCTTCATGTCGCATTTCAACATGTACGATTTCGATTTGTTCACGTTGGATGACGTCGATACGGCATTCGATCGCATCACGCAGCTAAAATACAACCAAAGTGTCGCGTTGAAGGGGAAAGGACTCGGAATCACGATAACTCCGTTGCCTGCGGGACATTTAATTGGCGGGACAATTTGGAAGATTGTCAAGGTCGGAGAGGAGGATATTGTGTATGCGACGGATTTTAATCACAAGAAGGAGAGGCATTTGAATGGGTGTGAGTTGGAGAAATTGCAACGTCCCTCGCTGTTGATTACGGATTGTTATAATGCGAGATATCAGCAGGCACGGAGAAGAGCACGGGATGAAAAGTTGATGACGAATATCTTGCAAACGTTGAGGAATAAGGGAAATGTCTTGATTGCTGTTGATACGGCAGGGAGAGTGTTGGAATTGGCTCATATGGTAAGTTAATTAATTGAAATTGATACAAAAGTTGATTTTTTAAAAAATTTATATCAAAAAATAATTTGAAAAATTTTTAAATTTTTTAAAAAATATAGAAAAATTTTAATATTCAAGCAAATTTACTTAAATTTGCCAGTTTAAAATACATATTAAAGACTTATCTGATAAAAATTAAGATTTAGAAAAGTTTAAAGAAAATTATTAAAAAAAATTTAATTAATTATTCAACAAATTTGTAAAAAAAAAGTTTAATATTTAAAAAAAATAATAAAAAAAATTAAAAAAAAAAATAAAAAAATTGACGAAAAATTTCAAAATTTGAAAAAAAAAAAAATTTTTAAATGTTAAAAATCGAAAGATAAATAAAAATACAGCGAATATTGTGATAAAGAAAATAATTAAAAATTTTCAGAAATTTAAAAATTTTACAAAATTTATAAAAATTTTGGAAATTGGGCATATTTTGTTAGATGAACTTTAAAAATTTACAGAATAATAAAATAAAAAAATTAAAAAAATTAAATTATAAAATATTTGATTTTAACAAAAATGAGAAAATTGACATAAAATTTGAGAAAAAAATCAAAAAGTAGAGAAAAAAATTTTTTTAGAATTTGAAAAAAAATATAAAAATAAAAAAAATGAATATTTTAAAAAAGTATCAGGAAATTTATCAAAAAGGTGAAAATTGAGAAAAATTTTAATTTGAGGAAAAAATTTAAAACCTCACAGAATGTTAAAAAAATTTAAAAATTGGGCAAAATTTAGCTATTTAACGAAAATTAAAAGCTCATCAAAATTAAAAAATATAATTCAATTTAAAAATTTTTTACAAAAATTTCAACTTTTTTTCACTTTTTCACTTCACGTATCTTCTTAAATTCATTTTTTCAAACATAAAAAATATTTAAAAATTTTTCCCTTTTCAGATGGATCAACTGTGGAAAAACAAAGAATCCGGTCTCTTGACCTACTCTCTCGCCCTTTTGAACAACGTCAGTTACAACGTCATCGAATTCGCCAAATCCCAAATCGAATGGATGAGCGACAAACTGATGAAAAGCTTCGAAGGTGCTCGCAACAACCCATTCCAATTCCGTCACGTGCAAATGTGTCACTCGATGAAGGATTTAGCAAACGTCCCGAGCCCAAAAGTCGTTCTCGCCAGTTCAGCTGACATGGAAAGCGGTTATTCGCGCGAACTTTTTGTTCAATGGGCATCGGGAGCGAATAACAGCATAATTATTACAAGTCGAACATCGCCCGGAACACTCGCACGTGACTTGATCGACAACGGAGGCAACGGAAGAAAAATCGAACTTGATGTGAGACGAAGAGTTGAACTAGAAGGCGCCGAATTGGAGGAATATATGCGAACGCATGGCACAAAAGTCACAAAATCCATCATTAAAGAGGAGGAATCTTCCGATTCGGATTCTGATGACGAGTTGCAAATGTCGGTAATCACGGGAAAGCATGATATCGTCGTTCGCGCGGGAAAATCTCAAACTGGGTTCTTCAAATCGAGTAAAAAGCATTACGCTATGTTCCCGTTCTTCGAGGAAAAGATAAAATACGACGAATACGGCGAAATTATCCAGTTAGAAGACTATCGGTTGATGGATACGGGCGACGGATACAACAACGAGAACGACACCGACAGCAAAATGAACATAAAACGCGAAGAAGACATCAAAAAAGAGAAAGACATCAAATCGGAAGACACTTTACTCGCAGAACGTCCTTCAAAATGCATCAGCAGCCGAAAACTCATCGAAGTAAATGCCCAAGTTCAGTTTATTGACTTCGAAGGACGTTCTGATGGCGATTCTTTGTTGAAAATTCTCTCCCAGCTGCGCCCGCGACGCGTAATTGTCGTTCGTGGCAGTCAAACCAACACAGAACTCGTCGCAGATCATTGCAGAAAAAATATTGGCGCACGTGTTTTCACTCCAAATCGCGGAGATACCGTCGATGCCACGACCGAATCGTATATTTATCAAGTTCGACTCACGGAAGCGCTTGTAAGTCAATTGAAATTCCAAAAAGGACGCGATGCAGAAGTTGCCTGGATCGACGGACAAATTTCCATTCGAACGAAGCAGTTTGAGCAAGAAAATTCCGAAGGCAAGGAAAATACTCCCATGGATACGGATCAAGTAATCGTTAAAGATGACGAACAAGAGAGAATTCTCGCTTTGGAACCTTTAAGTGACGACACAAAAATCGCGCCGCATAACTCAGTGTTCATTAACGAACTAAAACTCGTCGATTTTAAGCAAGTTTTGAACCGAAACAACATCCCATCCGAATTTATTAACGGAGTTTTGTGGTGTGCAGGTGAAAAAGTCGCGTTACGAAGAGTTGACACGGGCAAAGTCACGATGGAAGGCACTTTTTGCGAAGAATATTACAAAATACGGGAGTTGTTGTATGAGCAGTACGCCATTGTTTAATTCTTCGTTAATTCTATAAAGTTATTTTAAGGAACTTTCGTGTGTTAGCTAAATCGAAATTAATAAATTTTTGTATTTTTAAGGTATACATAAAGAAAATTCGTCAAAAATTCGTTAAACGGGAACTATAGAAGGCTCTTTGTGATAGTAGTTGTTATCGCAAACGTCAGCAAGTCCCGAAGTTTTCAAGATATCAGTCAGTTCGGTAGTGCTGTTCAAAAATACTCGCACTAAAATGTTCGGTTGATTAGCTCTGAAATGAGAAAAAATTAAAGGTAAGTATAGGAAATTATTTTTGACAGTTGAAAATTTGACAGGTGTCAAATATTTCGATAAAAATTGACTTTTTGAGCAATTTTTATGCAAAATAATGAACGTTAGGTCTAAAGAATTACAAAAAAATAAAATTTAATCAAAAATTTTTGTAATTCTTATCCCTCAGAATTATTTTCGACAAAAAAAAGTTTGACAGCTGTCAAAACATTAAAAAAATTGGTTTTCTTGAGCATTTTTTTCAAAATAATGAAATTTGAGTCTTGAAAAATTGAAAAAATCTTAATTTAATCAAAAATTCAAAATATTTTCCATCCCTCAGAATTGTTATTGAAAATTTAAAACTTGACAGCTGTTAAAATTTTAATAAAAATTTGACATTTTTGGAAATTTTTATGTAAAAAATGAACCTTAAGTCTTAAGAGTTTTAAAAAACTAAAATTTAATCAAAAATTTTAAATAGTTTTCATCCTTCAGAACTTTTTTTGGCAATTAAAAATTTGACAGCTGTCAAAATGTTTAATAAAATTTGACTTTTTTGAGTAATTCTTTTCAAAATAATGAAATTCGGGCCAAAAAATTAAAAAAAATCAAAATTGAATTAAAAATTTTGACCTTTTTTTTCTCAAAGCATTATTTTTGAAAATTGAAAATTTGACAGCTGTCAAAATTTTTGATAAATTTCACATTTTTGGCTTATCAAATGTAATTTTTTGACAAAATAAAGCATTTTTAGCTTTAACAGATTCAGTAAAATATTTAAATGAAAAAATTTGAAAAGAATTTTGAAAAAAAAATTATTTTCAGAAATTTTCTGTCAAATTTCATAAATTTTGGTCCCTCTTTTGTTCTCAAAAAAAAAATTTGACCCAAAAAATTTTTTTTTTCAAATTTTCAACTTTTTAAAAAATTACTTTTCAAGCAAATTTTCAACATTTCATGAACTTACAAGACAACTGCCGTCACTTTCCGCTTGGTAAGATGTCTAAAAAGCTCATCAACTCGAACGGATTTCGGCGTTGCCTTAATGGGTTGAATTCCAGCAACTTGGAAAAACATTGCTTGAAACGGAATTTGACCGAATTGCGGTTCCCAACAGTACAAATCCTTAATTGGAGACGATGCATAGTTGCCATAATCGACGAAAAATACTTCTACGGAGTTATGATCAACGGAAACGACTCTTGCACGATAATATGAGTCGAGGTACGGGGCTAACACGAGTTCATTGACGCCTGAAAAGATAAAATTTTGTATTTTTTCGTCAAATTTTTGAAGGAAAAGTTCTTACAAGGCAAAATTTTTGTGAAACTTTTGTACTTTCGAAGTTTATCCGCTCGATTGATCTCCAAATTCAACTCATTCAAGCTCATGGCAGTGCTTCTATGGAATTTTTCAGTCAAAATGTACCCGTAAAAGAGATGAATGTCCTCAACGACGCTCATTTCGATCAAAATTTGTTCATGTGCGATTGGCAAGGGGATTTTTTCCGGAATATCGACGTACGTTTCGACTTTATCGCGTGTCCAGCCATCCGCAAGAGGCTTCTGATGTATCAAATGACAATTGACACCTTTGAAACAGCCGCCAGTTGTCTCGTCAAAGTGTTTGCAGTAACGTGCCTCGTCTTTTGGATCGTATCCGAGCACAGCAACCATCGCATTACTTGTACTTGTGACCTCGTCGTTCATAAATTCCTTCATTTCGTCGTTATTGAAGTCGTTTAAGCGCTTGAGATCATCTTTAGCCAAGTCAGAGACGAACGGGTTCGTGTTGGAGTATTGCGTGACACTCGTGAGAACGGAAGCTGAGTCAGAATCGACAATTTCTTCCATTTCGGGATGCAAAACAGACACGAGAAGGGTATTGTATTCCGTTCCAACGACTTTTACCTTCACTGTGCGATACAAATTTTGATGAAACCATTTTTTCGTGACAGATTTCGATGGTAAATGCGACAATTTACACAAAATCGCTTGAGCTGGCAAGTGTTTGTAGTATTCTGCCATCTCATATAACTCAAAATCCTCTTCCAAGGGACACTCTTCGCCCAAGTCGAACATAAAAAGAGAAATTCCGAGATGGTTGACTTCAACTAAAGCTCTTGTCATCTGCTCTTCGACATAAACAGCCACCAAATCGCCCGATTCCAACGTTTTAACATCAGAAATACGCACGAGATCCTTCTTCTGCTGCAATAATTTGTAAATATTCTCAAATCCAGCCTTTCTTTCTTGATCTATCATGAAAAAAATTCCATTTTGATAGTCTTTGAGGAAGGAAATGCCTCCTTCGATCTCATATCCCGGCAAATCTACAACAAAATTAATTAAAAAAATGAAAAATTCACTTGAAAAACTTACATTTTGTGAAATCCGGCATCGGATACCGCGGAAAATTGATCATTTTGTTGTCATCAATGAAAATTTTGGTCGACTTCAGGTCAGGAATTCGCGTTTCGCATTGACGATTGAAATTTATCAGCAATTGTTTGATCAAATACAGATCGTCAGTCAATTCCTGCTCGTTTTTTTCGAGAATTTTGTCATTTTCTGCAGGTCCCGAGAGTAAAATGCCAATGTGACGGAGCTGCGGATTGAAGATAAGAGATTCTGAACCGTTATAAAAGTTTTCAAGCATGAGGCGCGCTTACCTTTATCATCAAATCATCCAAATTTTGTAAGGATTTTTGCAAATCTTTATCGGTGCCGTCTTTTAAAAGCTTCAGACTTTCAATACATTTATTTTTCTCCATTTTTTTGTTGAATTTTGAGGATTTTTGATGATTTTTTTGATATTTCGCGATTTCAGTACGTCAATAAACCGCGTTATCACTTTCATTCGTCTCAAAATTACAGTTTTCCCTCGAAAAAGGGGTTTTTGTGTCGGAGGAACACATTACGACTTGTAAACAAACTTTTTTTTGACTTCCTGAACTGAAATTCGAGAAATTAATTGAAAATTAAGCGAAAATGGAGAGTAATTCGGTTCGTGTGACGGGATCTAACAAGTCGAGAATCCTCAAAAATGATGTAATTGACAATGGGAGCGACGTAGAAGAGCTCGAAGATGTCATTCCAGTTCATATGGATCTCATCAAGCCTCTTACGGTGCTGAAAACTCTTGTTGAGAACGCTACTGGCACAAAATTGGATGGTTTCACTTTTTTATTGCAAGATTCACAAGAAGTAAGTTTCATTTTTCGTTGATTTTTGTAAGAAAAAATAATTTTTTTTTTATTTTTTAGCTCGAATCAGAGAAAAACTTGGTAGATCAATGTGTTCAAGGCGAAGGTTTGGTCCAAATTAACGTTCAAATCCTTCGAAGCGAGAAGAAAATTAACATTGTTGACGTTCTGAAGCCCACAGATGACGTTCTTGCCTCATATGACACGAGCAGCTCTTCCGCGGGAACCAAACGAAAGCTCAACACACCGCCAAAAGGCAAAAAATGCATCAAATGGATCGTCGATTTGGAATTTAAGAAGCGCATGCAACGCGTTGGCATTCCCGATGACCCCGTTTTATGGGATCACGGGCATGTGCAACACTGGCTGCAATGGGCGATCAAGCAATTCAACCTAAAAGACGTAAAAGCGGAAGAATGGAGTATGAACGGGGAACAACTTTGTGCTATGAAACGCGAAACATTCAAGAAAAAAGTCCCCAATGACCCGAGTGACAGATTTTGGACTCACATTGAACTCCTGAAGAAATGCAAATTTGTCGCTACAGTTCAAATGAAGGAAGAAACGCCACAAAAATTCGATTCTCCATCGCCGACGTCGCAATCCGCTCTTAAAAAACCTCGAATAATGAAGATGGGACCATCAGCAGCTCTAAGTACAGACAAATCCAGCACAACTTCCGGGCAAATTCAACTTTGGCAGTTTTTATTGGAGCTCCTGACAGACAAACACAATCGAAATATCATCGAATGGCAGGGAAATGAGGGAGAATTTAAACTAACAAACCCCGAAGTTGTCGCACAGCTGTGGGGCGACCGGAAAAATAAGCCAGCGATGAATTACGAGAAACTTTCGAGAGCGTTGCGGTATTATTATGACGGCGATTTGATTTCCAAAGTGCCCGGGAAGCGATTTGTTTATAAGTTTGTCGTGAATTTGAAGGAACTGATTGGATACGATGCCGATGAATTGGCGAATTTGGTGCAGGAACCCGATACGTTTGAGGGAGACTTGAAACATGCGACATTTTTTTAACATTCATTAAATTTATTTAAATTTTTCTCTCGTTTTACAATAAACTTCACAATAATAATTCATGTTTACTTTTTTTTATGTTACATATATTAATTCATTTTTTTTTTGTTTGTTTGTTTGTATATATATTTTTTGTTACATTTTATTTATTTATTTGATAAACATTACTTTTTCCTTTAGAATATCGTCTGTATATTAAAGTTTCTCATAATGCCTTTTTTTCGTAATTTTATCACTTTCGAGATTCACAGTGTTACAAAAAATAATTTTTAAAAATTTAAATTTTATATGAGAAATTGGGTTTAGGTCAAATTTTTAATTATATTTTTAAATATTAAATTTTTGATTATTTTAGGAGAAAATTGCACAATTTTAAAATTATTTTTCAAAAAAAAAAAAATAATAAATAAATAAATTTAGCTCGTAAAAAGTGTTATTTTGCCAGAAAATAGACCACTATTTCGATAATTCAGCTTTATTGCTTTATTAAATTTCTTGAAAAAAATTAATTAAATTAAAATAAAATTAAAAAAAAAATTATTCAATAGATTTTTATACTAAATTGGTTCAAAAATTGTAAAAATAATTTTTTTTTTGAAAAAAATCATTAAAAATATTTTAAATTCTTATTTTTGAATAATTTAAATAAAATTGTTAAATAATAAATAATTAAAAATTAATTTAAATTCAAATAAAAATTGACGAAATATTTTTTTTTAAATATTTAAGAATTTCAAAATATCAAAACTTAAAAAATCTATCGTTAAATATTAATTCCAGCCCTAAATTTAATTTTTTATAATTTAGAATTGACGATTTGTTAAAGCTACATGAAACCTATTAATTTTTTTGTATAAGTTATTTTTAGTAAAAAAGTTGATTTTTGTACAAAATACTTTTTATTTTTTTAAGTTTTTAAAAATTCTATTTAAATTAATTTTTGCAAATTATTAAAAATTGTGCAATTTTCTCACAAAATTATAATTATTTTGTTTTTTTTAATTTAAAATTATTTTTTTTAAATTTTATTTTAATTTAATTTCAGTTTAATTATAATTTTTGATTAAAAAAAAATAAAAAATTAAATTAAATTTGTTAAAAAAATATAGGTATGTATAAAAAAAAAAAATTAAAATTTCAATAAAAATGTTAAAATTTTTTACATGAAGAAAATTAATTTTAAATCAAATAAAAATTAAAAAAAAAAATAATTCAAAGAATTTTTTTAATAAAAAAAAATTAGAAAAAAAGTAACACTGTGACACATTTTTCAAAAATTATTCCATCCTATGCGAGAAGTCTCTAAATATTTTTTTTTTATAATTTTTTTTTGTTTCTATATTTCTAAGTACATTTTTTTTTGTTTCACGAAACACTCATTTGGTTATTTGCTTATGGTTTTTGTCTTTGGTCTACTCTAATAAATAGTAAAAGCGTGACTTCAGAAGTCATTTAATACATATTTTTTCAGTTTTATTTTTTTTTGTAGCCTTTCAGATCCTGATGATGTGTTTTTTTTAAGATTTTACAAATAAATTAAGATAAAAAGTCTACTGGTTTCCTGATTTCTACTTATCACACGCAACATTCAGATCGTTTAAAATCTAAACTTGGCTAGTTTTACTATTTTTAGCTATCTAGCATTCCCTAAATATTTTTTTTCATGTTTTTTTTTTAACTAAAAATGAACTCCTTGATTGATTGATTGGTTGTTAAAGTTGTTCTACAAAAATACAATTTATAATACTTTTTCTTCTTTTTGAAGGGTTTGCGGCGTATTTTGTGGTTGTTGCGAACATTACCATGAAAATACATCGTTAAATATTTTATTTTTGTTTTGCACAACTGGGAATAGAATTTGTATATTCGACACCATCTGCTACCAATTGCTCTACAACAACGAATTTTTTTTTATCATATATTTTTATATTTTTTTGTGTTTGTTTAATTTATTGATGAAAATGAATTGAATTAAACACAAAAAAGGTACGAGACGAGACGAGATGATGATTAATTAAAGGCACAGGAGAGTCCTGTATAAGCGTTTTTTTTTATATGTATGTCTGACGAGTTTTTTTTCAACGTAAAAGGAATTAACGTGTAATTTTGTACTTTTTACCTCGAAAAATTTGCGAGAATTATCAAAATTTGAATTTTTATGAATATAAGAGTAAAATATTTTTTTTTTTTTTAATTTTTTAATATACGAAATTTAAAATATTTTATTAATTTTAAAAATTTTTCAATTTTTTTGAATTTTATTATTTATTTTTTTTTTTAATTTAATTTTTGAATTAATTTTTTTTAAATTTTAAAAATTTTAAATTAATTTTTTAAAAAATTTTTTTTTATTATTTCAAAATTTTTCAAAATAATCTCAAAAATAATATCTCTTTTAATTGTTAAATCTTGGAGTTAATATTAATTTTTTCACGATTTTTTTTTGCACAAAAATAAAGAAATTGACTCCTTAAAATATGCAATAAATTCAATTTTTTAATAATCTGCCCCTTTGAGGTATGCAATAAAGCTTACATATCATATTTGTCATTTTTCGTGATTTTTTAAATATTTTTCTTAAATTTTTTTTAGCATAGAGACCCTTAAAGAGCTAAAATGAACATTTTACAAAAATTCAATTCTACAAAAAAGTTATTTTTGATTTTTTTTTATTTAAATTTTATATTTTTAAATTTTATATTTTTAAATTTTAAATTTTTAAAAATTTTTTTTGAATTTTTATTTTTTTTTTTTTTTTTTAAATTTTATTTTTTTGTTATTTTAAATTTTTTATGGAATTTAAATTAAAGGCTTGAATGGAATTAAATTTCAAAATATTTGAAAAAAAAAGATTTTAGACCTCAAATAATGAATTTTTAACAAATTGTTAACTATTTTTTTTTTTTTGAAAAGATTTAAATAATTCTTTAAAAGTTAAAATTTTTGAATAAATTTTGAAATTAATCAATTTCGAGGTTCGAATTTTACCTTTAATTTTTTTTTACATTTTAGAAATTTATTTAAAAATAGGGCTTTTGAAATTTTATAATGATTTAAAAAAAATCTTTTGATTAAAAATTCAATAAAATTAATTTTAATTAGGTAAGTTAATCTTAAAAAAATTAAATTTGAATTAAAATTTAAATTAAATTATTTTTTTAATTAAAATTAAAATTAAATTAATTTAAATTAAATTGAATAATTTATTTTTTTTTAAATTTTTAAAATTCTTTGAATTCTTGAAAAAAAAATTAAATAATTTCTTTAAAAATTTTGATAATTTATCCCAAATTCATTTAGTAAAAAGTACAAAATTACTCGTTTGTCCTGTAAAAAAGTTGCCTAAAACAGAGAAACAAAAAAAAAACGTAAAAGAAGACATATTGTGAACACCCTTGATGCTCATTACCGACAATCTTGATACAATTATATATTAATATAACACAAATATTCTTTAAACATATTGTTTGCTTTGTCACATCAATCACACATTTTCTCTATAATTTACGACTCTGTTGCTGATTGTGGTAGTTGGTGTGCATCTACTGATTTTTTTCTCTTGATTACTTACGTGAAAACACTGATTTCGCCATTAAATTATTCATGTACGTTTTTGGCTATTGGTAATAATTTTCTCGATTTTTTTTTTACGGGCTAGATATGGCTTAATGTGGGTAATTATTGCTACTTTTCTTGTCAAGTAGTCACGTTGCTTGCAAATGGAGACGTCTGGTTACTTTCCGGTTCGAGGACAATCGATTGCGAGAGTGGAAAAGTAAATAATTTAGCGATAGCGTGACCGAAACGAAACAACTTGTTCGCGCCTCGCTTGACAACTGATGTGATGTATGATCCATTTTATTTTCGGAAAAAGTGTTTTTTTTTCGCTTGGCATGTTGATCCTGTGTGTGTGTGTGTGTGGAATGTTTACTTGCTAAAAAGGGAGATAATTGAATTGATTGTATCGAGTTCCCTGTAGGCGAGGATGCCGTTGATGTTGCAATTTGGCTCGCTGTTGCCGTAGCTGAGGGGCACGGGCTTGCCGGCGAAAATTGTACTATTGAGATCGAGGATGTTGCCGCCCATCGCCATGAGAATCGCTTGCGGCGCACACGTATCGTACTTAAAAGTCGTATTTCGCGACAAAAGGTTCAAATCAGCGTCGCGCGTTATCAGTTTGAGGATTTTGTGACCGGCGCCGGAGCTGTAGACGATGTCGTACTTTAAGCGTTGCTTCAGAAACTTTGTGAATTTCGTTTGTTCCGACGATGATAAGACGGCAATTTTATTCGTACGCGAATTTTCGATCGCCCCGACATTCGTGACGTTCACATCTCCCATCGAGACGCCCCAAAAATGCTTTCCTTTGAACGTGCCGTCATCCAGGAGCTCATTAAAGGGCTGATTTACGACTCCCATCACAGGAATGCCTGTCGTTGTGTCATAAACCCCAATCAGAATCGTCACACATTTCAATCCGTTCGATGGAATATTATCGAATCGACTATCCTTGTGCACCGCCTTGACATATTCGACAGTTCCGTCGATCGGATCGACCCACATACCCAAGTTATCGAGATCCAAGTCGACATTGGCGAGTGCCTCGATGTCCTCCGCATCCGGATTCGCATCGACATCCGTTCGATGGACCTCGTCAGCGAGAACGGCGGCAGCTGCACTACTTCCCATCACCTGCTCGAGGCAAAGTCGCGTACTTTCGACGTCGTCAAACACTTGCACGGTGATTTTTTCGCCCGAGGCATTCGTTAGAGTTGAATCTTCTTCGCCTTTGATGCTGCCACGGAGGGTGGGAAATGCGTCACCGACTTCCTTGCGAATCATCTCCTGAATTAAGACGTCAGCGAGAGTTTTGAAGTCGTGCGCGAAACGAGGATTGCCTTCTTCTTCTGTTTTTTCCTCCGTTAGCAGTTGCAGGAGATTCGGGTCTTTGCGAATAATTCGCGCGATATTTGCTGCCTTTTCGCTGACATTTAGAAGTAACTTGAGGAATGTTTTTGCACTCATTTTTTTTTCGTTAATTTTAACTTTTTTTTTTCTTTCAATTTTTTCTGAACACTTCAGAAGCAGTAAAACACGAAACTCTCGACGATTGCACTATATTTTCATGTTCCGCTTGCTCTTGCACGCAATTTGACACCTAATTATCGTAAGTACTGACAAGAACTCTTCACTTTTCCGAATCTTCACATATTTTCCGAGCAACTATTTTTCCGTGGAAATTCACCTCTTGAATACGTGCCACAACTAAAAAGGACGATACAATTTTTAAAAATTATTTGATTTTTATGCAATTTTTTTTTTAGAGAAATTTTTAAGGATTTACAAATTTTAATTTTAAAATTAAAAAATTAATTTTAAGAAATAAAAATTAAATAAATATTTTTTTTTTAATTATAAATTTCAAAAAATTAAAAAAAAAATAATATTAAAAAAGTTCAAATTCAATTTTTAATTATTTTTTGAAATACAAATTTTTTAGAAATTAAAAATCTGAAAAAAAAATTTAAAAATTGATTTTTAAAATTCTTAACTATTTTATGAACTTAAATAATTTTTTAAATCAAAAATTTAGAAAATTTAAAAATTTTCAATAGTTTTCCTAATTTTAATCGTTTTTTTAATGTTCAACTTTTAGATTGTTTATTGTAATTTTTTTAGAAATTAAAAATTTTATTAAAAAAAAAATTATAAAAAATACTAAAAAAAAAATTAAATACTTCAAAAATTTATAAATTACAATTTTTTTTTCATTTTTTGCAGATTTAGATTTAAAATTTTCTCAGATTTCAATTTGTACATTTTCAAAAATTTTTTTAAGTGTTTTGAAATTTTTATTTATTTATTTCAGCTAAATTTTTGAATTTTAAATATTTTTTCTATTTTTTTTTAATTTAATTAATTTTAAATTTATTAAAAAATTTTGAAAATAGAAAAATGTTAAGAAAATCAAAAAAAAAATTTTAATTTTAAAAATTTCAAATAAAAAAATTATTTTTAGAAAAAATTTTAGTTTAAAAAATTTTTAGTCATAAATTAATTAAAATTGAAGATTTTCTTACCTTTTACATAAAATTTCCATTAAATTTTTCATAAAAAAAATTTCAAAAAATTAAAATCTAAAAATTTTTTGAAAGTTGTATCAACCTTAGTTCTTTTATTTGTCGAAAAACGTCAATCCCAATGCAAAAATCGTTCGCGCAAGGAAAATCTCTTTCAGATTACGATTGGGATTCTGAGTAATTTCACACATGTGTGTTGATTTTCTTCTAATTACGCGAGATTCGTAAGTGATATCATCGAAAATGTCTTCAGAAACGATAGAAGCGGGTGATCGCCCATTATTTCGACCCCTTGACGCTGACGATCCCGATCCAGAGGCAACTGTAATCGACTCTCTTTGCATGAATTGTCACGAGCAAGTAAGTTATCCAGGGGCTCAAAATCAAAACAATCTTGTAAATTTTATTTTTTCTCGTTTCAGGGAGTTACGAGACTACTTTTGACTGTCATTCCGTTCTACAAGGAAGTCGTTATCATGTCTTTCGCCTGCGAACATTGCGGTTACGAAAACAATCAGATCCAACCCGGGGGTAAAATCCAAGCAAAAGGCACAAAAATCCACTTGAAAGTCACGACGGAACGAGATTTGTGTCGAAAAGTCGTAAAATCGGATTATTCCTCGGTTCGCATCGAAGAACTTGACTTTGAGACGCCTGCTGGCTCCCAACGTGGCGAAGTCACAACAGTCGAGGGAATTATCGAACGTGCCATTACTGGTTTGAGCCAAGATCAGGTACTGCGGCGGATACAACATCCCGAGGCAGCTGCCCAAATTGACGCTTTCATCGAAAAATTGGAAAAACTCAAAGAAATGAAGGAGCCTTTTAACTTAATTCTCACCGATGCTTCCGGAAATTGCTTTATCGAGAACTTTCTCGCGCCAAGTAGTGATCCCAACATGAAAATCACGCATTTTGAGCGGAATAAGGAGCAAAATGAGATGTTGGGACTCTTTGTGCAGGACTGTCGACCTCCTGAAGAACGAGAAAATGTCAAACAGGAACAAGGCGAAGCGGAAAATGTACTGAAAATGATCCCAGAAGGCAGTTTTCCACTCGAAGACTTTAACAAAGAAGTGATGCAATTTAAAACTGACTGTCCCGATTGCGGCGTCGAATGCGAAACGAACATGAAACTCACAAAAATCCCGCATTTCAAGGAAGTTGTCATCATGGCAACAAATTGTGAGAATTGCGGGCATCGAACGAACGAGGTAAAGTCCAGCGGAGGTATCGCCGAGAAAGGTGTTCGAATTGAAGTGTCGGTAAAGACTCGCGAAGATTTTTCCCGTGATTTGCTCAAATCGGAATACTGTTCGTTGCATCTCAGTGAGCTGGATTGCGATATTGGACCGCATGCGTTATGCGGGCGTTTTACGACAGTCGAGGGATTGTTAATGGCCATCAAGGAACAACTTTTGGAGCAATCCGGGATGTTCTATGACTCCCAAGATACCGATCAAAAGGACAAAATGAAGGCTTTTTTCGATAAACTCGATGACGTGCTGCAATGCAAACTACCAGTTACCCTCGTACTTGACGATCCAACGGGAAATAGTTACATCCAATCACTCACGGATGACGTGAAAGACGATCCGGGACTAAAAATCACGCAATATACCCGAACACACGCACAAAACGAGGAATTAGGCCTAAATGACATGGTTACCGAAGGATATCAGGAGTTGTTGGAGGAAGATGAAGAAAATGAGGAAAATAGCTGATTCATATGGATCTTCCTCGGAATCTTCATTATGCTCTTTTACTTGAAATGGCTCTTTTGAGACGCTCGTGGAATATATTAAATGTGTACTGTTCAAAGTTAAACAATAAAATTGATAAAAATTTCAATTTTCTTCCAAAATTTCGAGAAAATTTTAAGTAACTGTGATGGGTGCAGCTTCAGGTTCTTCTCGTACAACCGTCTCGCCATCCAATTTTTTCAAATTAATTAATCTTTTGGCGGCTTCTGACTTCCATACGGTTTCTTCCAGGGCTTCAACCAACGGATTTCCGACAAAAAGTAGCTCTTCGAGCGTTGTTAGGTCCTGTAAACGATTGAATTCGACCCAATCTTTGATTAAATTGTTCGACAAGTACAAAACTCGGAGCTTTTTCAAGCAATTGATGCCTTTTAATTTCTCGATCAAGTTGTAGCTGAGCCATAATTCTTCCAAAGTTTCGGAAACGCCTTCGAGACCCGAGATTTGTTTGATGTAATTGCGCCCAAGACTGAGAATTCGTAAGTTTTTCATGCCACTGATGCCGTAAATTTTGTCGATCATGTTTGTGCTGATGCTTAATTTTTCGCAAGCGGTTAGGGTAGAGAGGCATTGCTCCATGCGTTCAATTGGGGGCCTAATTTGGGAGTTGAAAAAATATTTTTTATTAAATTCGCTTGAAAATTTAGAGTTTTAAGAAGAATTTTGATAGTTTTCAGTAAAAAATTATTTTAAAAAATTTAAATTTTAACAAAATTTAAAGAAAAAATAAATTAATAGAATTTAATATAAAAAAAAATTCAAAATATTTAATTTATGAACTAAAATCTAAATCAAATTTAATTTAATTAATTAATTAATTAATTTAATTTAATTAAAATTTAATTATTAATTAAAATTATTTAATTTTATTAATTAAAAAAATCTAAAAAAATTAAATTTAAAAAAAAATTTTTATTGAAAAACAAATTAAAAAAATCAAATTTTAAATTAATTTTTATCAATAAATTATAATAAAATTTAATTTTAAATTAATTTTTTACTCCAAAAAGAATAAAAATTTAATTTTAATTTAATTTAATTTTTTTATTTCAATTAAATAATTTTTTAATGAAATCTTAAATTTGAAAAATATGAAAGTCGAAAATTTATTGATGTCGACCGAAATAATTCACAAATTTATCATTTAAAGCCAAATTTTTTAAGAAATTCTTAACTTTTTAAAAAAAATTTTCAATTTTTTATTTTTTTGTTCAAAAATTTTATTCATTTTAGTTTTAAAAAATTTCAACAACTTTTATTTAATTATTAAATTTTTTATCAAAATTTAATTTTTTACTAAAATCAAATTTTTTAACCTTCACATTGCCTTTAAATTAAGTGACGAGCAAAAAACTGTCAAAATTCCTCCCTAAACTTAAATTTCAAATCAAAATTTTATAAAAATTTACCATTGAAAGCAGATATCAATCTCCTTCGCCTCATTAATGGGCGTTTTGGTCCTATCCTCAAACCTTTTTAGAGCTTCTTTTATCGTAGTAGCCTTCGCCATCTTCGTCAAACTTCAAGAATCCTCCAGAAACAACTTTATAATAAACAATTCACGCATTACCAAGGCAACGTAACAACCTTACGGCGCAAAAAATACTGAATTTCACCCCATTTGGGAATAAAACATCATTTTTTTCATTAATTTTTCTTTTATATTGCTAAAAATTTGCTATAATTTATGAAATTATTAACTTATGTTATAGTTTTTCTTATAAAATAACGTTTTTCATATCAAGAAATAATTATTCTAATTTTTTAAAATAATTTTTTTAAGCAAGAATTGTTTTTTTTTTATTTACTGATGCTTCGTCTTTATCACAGGCAAGTCTAAAGTTTCTCTCTTTATTATTTTAAATTGATTTTTTTTAGGAATTTTATTCGTCTTTAAATACTTTTGTCTTACAAAAAAATGATTAACGTGCTAAAAATGTGATGTAGACTGCTGTGATGGTAATCAGTATCGAATTAAGTAGTAAAATAAAATAAATTGTGATTATTTAAGAATTAAAAGTTATTTCACAAAATAAATATCTAGCTAACATTAATATTTAGGGGGAAACTTTAAATTCAAACATTTTTGATTGGATTTTTTTGTTTCATTAATTTTTTCAAAAAAATCAACTTAACAAGGATTACACAGTCATTTTATATATTTTTTTTAAATTACTCACTATCAGTACAAAAATTATCATTATTTATTTTTTCGCTTCTTCTTAATTTTTTTTTTCATTAAAATTTTATCTGAATCCCAAAAAGTCCGTAAGTCGATCATTTAAGGCATCCAACCAGTGAACTGTCCCGTTTCCTGCTCCTTTATCTTTGCTAATTTGCTGCTCCAGCATATTCGGCGGCACATAATCTTCGGACCGTATGCAAAAGTAGCTCGTAATCGGTGCGCGGCACATGGGACAACGATCAAGTTTAGCTGAAAAAAAAAATAGAAAGAAAATTATTTCCACTGAATTTTAATTTATTTTTAGCGCGCGGCGATTTTTTTTTATTTGTTACAAGAAAAACCGTTTACCGGTATACCTTGACTCGACTCTAATTTTATGCACACAACTAATAAATAACGCTTTTTCGCAATAATACGTGCACGAACAACAAGAATTGCAGCAACGAGATCTTTACCATTTGCGAGATAAAAGAACGAGTTGCCGTTGTCGCATTTAGCGCATAATGTAATAAAATACTTTATTATTAGCGTTTGTATCGATTATGCAATATCAAATTCAGCGTGTCGTGTCTACTTCCCCTTCTCAATGCAACAAAATTTAAAAAAAAATAAATAAACAAACAAGTGTAACGAGAGATATATGATGGCTCCAGAGCGCTTTTTGTGATTTTTTTTTAAATAAAAAATTAATTAAATTAAATTAATACAAAATAAATAACAAAATATTTAAGAGAAAAAATTAAATGATAGAAAATTTTAACATTTTAGGACATTTTTGACAAATATTTGAGAAAAATATTAACATCTTCTTTGAAATCATTATTTAAATTTTTTTAGTAAAAAATTGTCAATTTTATAAAGAAATACATTTTTTTTCTAATTTTTTAAATTAAAGTACAAAAACATTTTAAAATCTTGTGAATTTGAGAAATTTCTCGAAAGATCTTTATTTCTTTTGCTATATAAGTCGAAGAGGAAATATTGAACTTGTTATCAAGAATCTTTCCAGAATATTCTATGGTAAGTACATATATGTTGATATTATAAACTGTTAAATATTTATTGCAAGTCTTGTATGTTCAATAAGTAAACAAGAAGTTCATTTCTTAGCCTTTTTTCAGCATGTTTTAATGTGAAAAAATTTCTGGAGTTCAAGCTTTAAAACTCATTTATAGAAAATTATTCTCTTTTTTCTTGTTTCTTATTTATTTGTGAAATAAAAAAAAATCATTTTTATTAAAAAAATATTTTAAGCTTACTACAAAATTTTTTAATAAGCCTTTTTGGTTGGAAAAAATCAAAAACAATTTAAAAAAAAAATTAAAATTTATTTTTTTTTTTACCTTTTGTTAATTTTTTAATTATACAAGAACAAAATTGCTGACAAAAAAAAATAAATTTGAGAGCTATTTAAAAAAAATCAATAGAAGCATCTTAAAGTCAATATGTAAAAAAAATATTAATTTGGATTTTTAAATCTCAATTTTAAAGGAATTTTAATTGTTTTTTATTTATTTTTTTGATAAAAAATTGATTTTTTTATATAATAAAAAAATATAAATTTACATAAAAAAATATAAAAAAAATATTTTTATATTTTTAAATTAAAAAAACATAAAAAATTATTTAAAATAATTCTTTTATTTTTTTATATTTTTCTTCGTAGAATCTTCATTAGTATTGACAGATTTGCCATTGTTTTGCATTAAAACACAGATTTGCATGATAAGGTAAGTCTTTTTGTTTAAATATTGCCATATTTGCAAATTCTTGTTAATTTTCTTTATTGTTTGCTCAGACTAATTGTTACCAACTTGGTGTGAAAGAATATGATTCATTCTTAAAAAATGCGACTTTTTAACTACTCAATTAAGAATTAACCACAAATTGACTGAGATGGTTCAATATTTGTCAATTTTTACAAAATTGAGATTTTTTCAACTAATTTTTTTTTATTTTTCATTTATTTATCATCTCATTAATTTTAAATTCGATTAATTTTTTTCAGAATTTTTTTAAAGATACATAAATAATTTTTTTACTTATAATAATTTTTTTTTTTCAACATTTTTAGTTAAAGTAATTTTTTTTAAAATAATATTTTAATTTTTATTTAAAATCTTATTTAATCTAACAGACAGACAAATATAAAACCCATTTTTTCATACAAAAATGCCTCTCTAAAAAATTGTAAATAAATAACTAACATTGTATCATGACAAAATCTAACACAAATTATTTCTTTTTCCTAACAAGCGCAGAAAAGCAACAAACTGCAGTTGCATTGGATATTCATATTCTCTCTTGTGGCAAACATGACACAATTCAATGCAATTATTCATCGTGATTATTTTTATTTTTTTTTTCATCAAATACCATTGTAGCAAAGTTGAAAAAAATAAATGAAAAGTTCAAGTCATGCATATATTTCGTAAAATTGCAATAAACTTGAGAAACAACATCTAACAATCAATTGTCTGCCATTCGATGCGGTCTTTGTTGTTTCGAAAGGAGATCGAATAACTGCACTTTTCTATTCAATGTTGACTTTGACTAACCTTGATCGAGTCATGTTGCAACTTATGAAAGGTTTTGCGCAACCAACGTTCGAAACTGGGTTAAAGTTAGAATAAATTTGGTTTCTTGTTGGTTGACATTTTCCATTAGCTCGAAGATAAAAGACTTCTTTCAAGTCCCACGATAATTTTTTATGTAAATTTTGGACGATTTCAAAACAAAAGAAATTTTTGTTTCGAAAAATTCAGACAGGAAGTCATCAAAATTTGTTCAGTTTATGACTTAATACTCGGCAATTGTGATTTTTTCGTCCAAAAAAGGTTTCTCGTCTTTATTTCATTAAAATTACTCGTGATTCTGGTCGTTTCATTGATCATCGCGCACGCTATTTAGCAATTAAACATCTTTCATCTCTCACAAGGTAAAAAAATTAAAACAAAACTGTTACAAGGCAGACGCTCATTATTTGATTAACTGCCTTTAAAAAAATTTCTGCCCTTTTTTAAAAAATTGATTAATTTAAAAAAAAAAGATTAAAAACAATTATTGCGAAATATTTTTTTTTTTTGAGAAACTCCATTTAAGGGAAAAAGAAATTACATTAACAATGCAAAAAAAAAACAAGAACATTCATAATAAAATTAATCATCGTGACTGCCTTGCCATTCCGCAGCCAATGGCAATTAATTATTAATTTTATCGGACTTTAATAATCAACAAAAAATGCAGTAATTGTTTCAGCGAGTTTTGTTCGCGAGATGTCTTATCATCGTTAATGAGCTTAATTTACGAAATTTGTGTTGCCTCATAAAAGGATGAAAGCCAGACGTCTCCTCCGAAACATGCCACACCGAAAATTAATGTTAATAACTTTTTTTGCAAGTGAAATGACAAGAGACATGGTTGTCAATTCTTTTGTACTTTTCATGTTTCGCACGTTAAAAAAAGACTACATTAAGTTATTATCGGTTATTTACGATTATTATTGAGTAGTTGTAGTATCGAAGGTTGGACATTATATCGGTGTGTTATTACAAATATTATGTAAGAGCATTTCTTTTTTTATTTATTTTTTAACTTTTGAGGCAGTTCCAAAATTATTTGTGAATTTTTTGTTTTAAAAAAATTAAAAAAAAATTGAAATATTTTCTATTCAAAATTTGATAATTTTTTTAGATTTTTAAATAAAAATTGATTTCAGTTAAAAAACAAAAATTAAAAAAAATTATTGGCAAAAAAAATTTAAAATATTCAAATTTTTATTGGTAATTTTTTTAGAGCAAAAATAAAAAAAAATTAATTTAATTTAATTTAGAATTAAATTTAATTTTTGAAAATGTTTTATTTATTTTTGCAAGTGTAAATTTTTAAAATTTAATTTTTGAAAATTAAATAATTTTTTTTTAATTTTAAAAATTTAATTTTTATTAAAAATTTTTTTAGAAAAAGTATTTTTTTTTTGTAAATTTATTTTTTAATTTTATTAAAAATTTTCTTAAATAATTAAAAAATTATTATTTTCTTTTTGAAGTCTCGAAAATATATAAAAAAAAAATTCATTTTTTATCACATTTCATTTAATTTTTTTAGCTCTTTGATTTTTGAAATTAACACCAAAAATTAAAAATAAATTTTAAACAGCCTCAAAACCAACAATAAAAAAACGCATTATCGAAGAAAGAAACAGAACAAGGTGAAAAAATGTGTAATTACAGCGAATTGGAGTAAGTCGATCACCTTGAACTCTGGAGAGATTTTATAAATAATTTACAAACAAATTGAATTTCAGTTCACACGAGTTAATATAATTTCTTGATTGGCAAAATTAGGGTCAAAAAGAGACTACTCACAGAAACAAACGGCGCAGATGCAAGTATGTCGGCACGGAAGAAGGGCTCGTGACAGCGGGAAATATTGACAAACGACACAAAGTTGGTCCTGTTGTTGTTGCTGCCCGTCTCGAATGACAGCACTATCTGAACACAAAAGAGGGCCCGTCGAACCGGCACACGAAACGGGTTCTGCTAACGAAAGTGAACCATTTTGTTGAGCTGCTTTTTCATCAGCTGCCATCGAATCGCCTGTGGCTAAGTACAGTTGCTGTAAAAAAAAAGAAGAAAAAAATTGATTAGTTGACTTTTATGAACTTGTGGATCTAATTAGATTTTGTTATATCATCCGAGAGACTTCTAGAAGGAATTAAAGGTGAGTTTTTATAAAGGAAAAAAGTAATTTTTATTATGCAATTTTTCCAATTAATCCAAATCAAGCAAATTTTATTGATCGCTGAAATCTTAAAATAATTATTTTAAAAGTTTTTGCGATCATTTTCGCGATAAAAGTCAATAAATGGTGAATCGTGTAACTTATCAGTTAAAAGAATAACATAATGAGGAAGCATTTTTCTTTAGTTTCATGGAAAAGAAAGATTTTTAGATAAAATCAAGTATGCGAATTACATTCAATGATTTTTATATTTAAATTTTAAAATAAAAAATCAATTTTTTACGAAGGATAGAATCAAAAATTTAAGAAATTTCGAAAATTTTAGTACACTTTTGACCAAAATTTTTTTTAAAAATATAAAAATTTTTATTAAAATCAGTTCAAAATTCAATATTTTCATATTATTAAATTTTTTAAAAAAATTATGATGAAATTTGAAATATTGAGGTTCACATGATAAATGGAAATTCTTAACAATTGAAAAGAAAAAATGTTTTAAAATATTATTTTTGAGTAATTTTGAAATAGAAAATAATTCTTTTAATTAATTTTTTTAATTCTCTTAAATTTTTATTTTTTTTATCAATTTGTATTTGAAAATACTTTTTGGTGCTAAAAAAAATAAAAATTTCATAAAAAAAGTAAAATTAGTTAAATATTTTGAAATTTCAATTAAAAAATTGAAAAATATAAAAATTTTAAGTTAACGAAATTTGATTAACATTTTCGTTTTCAAATAATTAAAATATTAATTTTAATTAATTATTTTTTGATTTAAAATTAATTTATAAATTTTTGATTTTATTTCTTTATTTTATTACTTATTTATTTTATAAAGTTAATAAAAATTAATTTATTTTTAGTTTAAACATAATAAATTTAATAAAATCAAAACAAATTAATTCTAAAATAAATAAAAATTTAAAATAAAAGTTTAATTTAATAATTTTTTAAAAATAATTTTTTTTAATTGGTTTTTCATAAATAATTTTAAATTTATTTTATTTTGATTAAATTAAATTAAAAAATAAATAAAAATGAATTCAATTTTAACTAATTAATTTTTTTTAAATTTAATTATTAATTTCAAAATAAATTTAAAAATTCTCTTAAAATTATCTAAATTACGATATTTCTGAAAAATCTTCATTTTTAAGGACAATTATTAAAGTTTCTTGACATTTCCAGCCAGAAACTTCAAGAACAAGTAAAAAATTTAATTGATCTTTGACTCAAAAATTGCTTGTAAATATCTTTACGACAATGTTGCTGCAGGCCAGAATATTTAACTACTAGCTGCTCGTTAACATTGCACCTTAAACGTAAATAAACGTTGTAAACAATGAACTTCTTTCATCACGTTCTTCAAACAATTCGCGAAAGTTCAAAAGTTGAAGGTTTTCTCGCGAAAAAAAGTGGGACAACGAAAAATTTCGGAAAAAAATGTCGTCGTTAAAAATGCACTTGCAACGTTTTCGAAACCGAAACATGATCATTACTGGTTTTAATGCTTTCATTACCTAAGCAACATTAAACTCTATAATTATCTTCTTCGTCATTAAACGAGATTTGCAAACAGCTTAAAAAAATGTAAAAGCAAGCAATGAATGTTAGGAAATGTCAAAGACTTATTTGTAACACATTTTAATGTAAATTTTAATGAAAATGTAAAATTTTACCTTCAGACACGACAGTTGCCCACTCGATTGCTTCAGATACTGCGCAAGAATTGACGTTGGTAATGGACATACGGGATCCCGCAAGTGCACGATATTCACTAAAACTACCTAAAAATAGAAAAAAAAGCCATCGTTAGTTACATCATCGCGTAATAATCACACGGAACACATCATCATTACTTGTCTATTAAAATTTTTTTCTATTCGAAAGTGGTAACATAACCGGCATGTTACTTCATAAGCAATTTTTACAGACAATTCTGCAAAAAAAAAAAAAAGTGAAATGGCCATCCAATTGGAGATGTAATCGACATTAAGCGCGGAATTACCGCAACTCGCCTCTCGGAAGACAAAAAAGTGAAATTACTTTCACTTACTGTGTGTGCGCGAAGATCGGGCTACATATTACGGCACACTTCAATGGGAACGTAATTGCATGCAATATGCGATTTGTCGTTTTTTTGTGTGTCTCGAGCACAGCAGATGGCAAAAAAAAATAATAATAACATAACAGCGAAGAGAGACACGAAGAAAGACAAAAAAAAAACGGGTTATGTTCATATTTTATAACAATATTTTTTAACTTTCGATTTTCTTTTATGATTTTTTTTTTTGATCGCTGAAATCACGTTCAATGTCAACTTTTCGATTCGCGAAAAATGTATCGGATTAAAAGTGCAAAAGAAAGGGCCCAGCTTTGGTTGACTCATTTTTACTTTCTTTTTTTGAAATTTATTTTAAATCTTCCGTGTCAATGACTTTTTATTTAAATTTCTGTCACAATTTCGCGGAATTTGTCGTTTTTTTATTTGTTTTTATGATTAATAATATGAAAAAATGATGAAAGAGAAATTTTTTTTCATGCAGAATTAAATTTATTAATACTTACTGTCTCGTCTGGATGTGTTAAATTATCACTGTCTTCGTCGCGGATCAAGAAGACAACTAATGGATATGCAAGACGCGGAGGAGCTCCTAATACTAGCGGTGGCTTCGGGGATTTTAACTTAATTACTACTTCGTTGTGAGGAGATTGACCTCTGAAAAAATTTTTTTTGGTAAGATTTTTTTTTTAAATTTCAAAATTTAATTTTTACCTTATATCTGCCGCTAATTTCTGACAATGCGATGCCTCCAGAATAGTGCCGTTAACTTCTTTGAGAGCATCTTGCAGTTCCTTCCATGGTCTCCATAGCGAAACGTGCAATTCCCGAATCGAAACTACCCAGAAAGCCTGCATCGTGTACTTGATTTGACTTGTAACGGCAAACTTAACTTCTGTAAAAACAAAAAGGAAATGAGAATCAGGAAAAAAGTTAATTGCGGTAAACACTTGGATCATGGACGTCACACTTTTCAGTAAAGTAGATTGACGCAGAGAAAGGTTAAGGGTCCTCTTGAAACATGACGACGATATTGACGAGATTTAACTTAAGTTCCTCAATTAAATGAGTTTCAATTACAGAAAAGGGCGTCGTTCATATATGAACTATAGAGGGCGTGCGAATCAATCTATACGCTGTACAGAATATACGTAACCTATAGATACAGAAAGAAGGGGGAGGGAGTTCAAACATTCTATCGTCTTTATCTCTATTCGTTGATGACATGGAGTGATAAAGACGATAGAATTTTGAACCACCTTATCCCCCTTTTTCTGTAATTATAGGTTATGTATGTTCTTTAATAAACAGAACAAAAACGATTATCGTAAAATAAGGAAAACTTAATGAATTACTCCCAAAAGTGATACAAAGAATGAAAGGGATATGAAAGGAAAACATAACAAATGAATGGACCTACATCAATTGATTCACATTATCAAAAGAAGGACATACTAACAACAACAATAACACATCGACTGCCCTTCAAACCCCCCTTCTTATCTTAATTTGGGAAAGAAGCTTTAAAATCAATGCATATTGCTAAAATTCTTCTTCTTCAAATGCTCATACAAATTAGATTATCATAATAAGCATTGGAGAAGGAAAAAATCTTCAATATTTGCGTTGATTCCTTGTCATATTTTTAAATATTGATCCAACCAAAACATAACCTCAAAATGTGAATTCAACTATTTGATACTTTCTTTAATGTTCAAGCTTTTTCTGAAATTTTATCGAACTTAACCCGTGTTTTGAAAGCCTTAAAATCCTTATATCTGTAGCTTAAACATCAAAGCTAGAGAAATAAAGATTTTAAGGCTTTCGAATAAAATCAATTGCGAAAATTTCAGAAAAAGCTTGAGCATTAAAGAAAGTATCAAATAGTTGAATTCACATTTTGAGGTTATGTTTTGGTTGGATCAAAGAGACAAATCTAAAGATAGACAACTTTAGAAAATATACCCGAACTAATCGAGTTGCCTCTCAATGGATCTCATTCTAACATCATTAATGAACATCGCCTAAAAAGCTCAACTCAAAATGAGACCATTCACGTGGTGTTCATAGTATAACTTCATACTAACGAAACATTTTCAGCAACACAACTAAATATGTGATTAACTCGCAAACGTGACCGCAATCAAACAAGAACCTCCGCCGCAGGGTAGCAATTACACAAAAAAATACTCTACGATAATATAAATTAGAATTGCATAAGATTGTATTCTCAAATCCATTCTCTCTGTATATATCACTTTAAGTATCTATGCCGGCTTATTGCTGATTCATTCATACTTTTAGATCAAAGAAATATAAAAAAATAACAAATCGTTTGTGCAAAATTCGCATGTCTCTCGTAATTAAGTCACATTTTTATTTACTCAAACGTGCTTTGTATCACGTAGACCGTAACTCCAACGCCAAATTCTTGAGTTCTGAGGACTTTTGATTGATCCTCGATGACAACTTATTCAAAGCAGCTTATGTTTCGTAGCGTGAAGTCATCAATCAAGCAGATCGTGAAGGATTAAATTCTTGTCACAAACTGGTTTCGTTTTTTTTTTCGTTGATTCTTAGATCATTTCGCACGAAAAAAAATTATTAATTGACCTACTGTTTGTTCGACGCGACTCAATAAAAGCTAACAATAAGCCACCGTCAGACAAAAATAAATAAAATAGACGCCAGAACTCGTTGAACAACCAAACAGATGTTTAATTGTCCGCATTTGAAACGAGTTTTTGGCTAAAAACGTTTGGCAAAAGGGTTATTGAACCGCATCGGCATTTCTGGTTATGTTGCGTTGATTTGTCAATATATCGCCTTTTTTATCGATTAATTTTGATCGCAAAGTAAATGTTGAATAAGCCGATGACGATGACGGATAATGACGAGGGATCGTCGGTGATCGCAACCAAGGAAACTGCAGTACGTGCGTTTAATTCATGATTAATTGTGAGAAATAAGAATTTTATTGCGGTGTTAAAATAAGTTAAGTAATCATCATTGAATGATTAGAATTTGAACTTTTTGTTAAAGTAATATTACTTTGTAATAAAATTAATGGAATTTTCCATTTAATAGATCCAATGTTGATTTTGAAGTCATGGACATTTATAGAAAGTCGGAAGAGGGAGTTTCGAATGGCATGAATTTATTGAAAAATGGAAATTTTTGCTAAAAATGAAGAAATACCTATACTCAACTTAAATAGAAAAATTTATTTTAAGTCGAAAAAATAATTCAAGTTGTGCTCGAAAAATCGTAAAAAGTACATACAAAAAATCTTTAAATGACAAAATTTAAATTAAATTTTAAAATTTTTTGTAAATTTTAAACTCTTAGGATCAAAATTCATTAAAAATTAAACTTTTTGTCTCATAAAATAAACTTAATCCAAAGAAAATTTCAAAATTTTGTAAAAAATTACACAAAACATAAACAACAAGGCAAGATTTTTTCATAAAATACAAAATTTGATGTTGCTAAACCCTAAAATTTTCATTTATTTAACGGAAAATCACCAAGCATTCAAGCGAGACATCAAATTCTTCAACTTTTAAGTAAACTAATTCATTTTTTTACCATCTTTCAGTGAAAGCCAAATCAAAAATTTCAACAAAAAATCACGAGCGAGACGAAATTCTTTGAAAATTACACAAGAATGTGTGTCAACTACATCGACTCAAGTGCCAAATGTCTCAAAATCGCGACGAAAACCGTTAAAGAGGTGAGGCTGCTTCTTACAAGAATTCTTTTATTCTAAGATGGAAGCCCAAAAAAAAAAATCAAACAATAGTGTCTGATCGACATGTGCTGCATGATTAATGAAATATTTCACGTTTCGTTATTTAACGTATTTGAGCTAATTTTGAGTGTAAACAACTCGAAAGGAATGCAAGAAAAGAAATCGATGTCATCTTCACTCATCGAGTCATCTACCGGAGGAGAATGAACTCGCCAAAGAAAGACAAGTGCCTTGAATCGAGGTAAGTAGTCTCTTTTATGTAAACAAATAACCACAGAAAAAAAAGGTGAAGAACAGTCAATTTTTTCTTTTACAGAAGAATTTCAACAAAGAATGAAAGCTTTTTCTGAAGACTAAAACGTAGACAAACAATTCATAACTTTTTGTATGCAAAACGGAAAACAATAAACAAAAAATATTAACAATTCAATGCCAATGCCAACTCTAAGTCCGTCGCTTACGTTTTTTTTTATAAGGCACGCTGCTAATTGTTGGGAGACTTCCAACATTCTCAAACGATTCGATTGTCTCTGAACTTGAAACAATAAAAAAAAATACACGAGAGAGTAAATATATATGAGAATCACTCGTTTAATCGCGTCCCTAAGTAATTTTCAATTCGGTAGATTCGCACGCTAACCGAATATTAATTGAAGCATAAATCAACAAACAAAAAAAACGTACCATCACAGCTGGTATTGCCGCCCTCCAGTAAGCGAAATGTGAATGGGATGTGAACTCGTGTCATTTTCAGGCGAGGAACTCGGACGCTGTTGCTGTTGTTAGAGTGTGATTGATGCATTGTTTCGTCATTCTGCATGCGGAGCATCACAGCAGCTCTGAAAAAGAGAAAAAAAAATAAATTTTTGGTCAAAATTAAAATTTTTAAATTTTTTTTTAAATTTTCAATAATTTTTTAATTTTTATTTAAAATTTTTTTGATGCAAAAAAAAATTTCTCAATATTAATTTGAAATAATTTTAAAAACTAATATAATGAATCAAAAAATTGATTAAAAATTCAATTAAAAAATTAAGAGGCTCAAAGAAATAATTTAAGCCTCAATTTAAAAATAAATTCGCAATTATTTGTTACACATTTTGAATGATGCAATTTCTCAAAAATATTAAAAATAGAACAAAAGTTCATTCACAGATCCAGAACCGGACAATGCGTTTAAACAAGTTCTCTTATTTTATGACAAAAAAGTCGAGCCTACGTGACTTTATGCACTTTTGCGCATTTTAAAAGCTTGTTTTGTTATCTTCTCATGTGTTTATCTTCTTCATACGTTCAAAGACTTATTTGTACTTGTCTTGCGATTAGATCTTTGTTTACGTGTAAAAGTTACAAAGTGAGTCATATTCAAATTTGCCCACAACACTTGAACCGTAATTATTTATTCTCTTGTTCCGTTCTTTCTTTCTTTCGTTAATTTTTTTTATTTATTTTTTTTTCTTTCATTTCATGGTCTGATTCGATTGGATGAGGTGATGTTCATTATATTTAAACTTTTTTTTTTGTGTTCCGAGATCTATTTCGCAAGTTTATGTGAATAATCTTATTGACGCCTCTGTGAGTCATATTTAATTATTTTTCGTTTTATAAATAAAGTAACTGCTGCTGCGGGCAAGTAGAACGTGTCTTAATTAGGTGAGAAATATTTTTTTGCGAGTTGCGTTGAATATGTATGAAAAAGTGGGTTCGTCACTTGATTTTTTTAAGGCTTGCTTATCGAAAGAATCAATTTTTTAATAAAAAAGGTTCTGAATCATTTTTTTAAGCGACAAGTTGTTTTTATATGAGATCATTAATCACTTAAAATGTAAAATTTTAGAATAAATTACGATAACAGAGGTTTTACAAAAAAAAAAAAATAGCTAAAGGAATTGATTAAAATCAATAACCAGGTGTCTCCACAATTTTTTACAAAAAAAAATTTTTAAATTAAGAAAATTTGCCTTAATTGATTAAAAATTAATTTTTGTCTATTTAATATAAATTGATTTTTTAATCATTAAAAAAATTTTAATTTTTATCATTTTTTTTAATGATATTAAATTTTAATTAAATTTGTTAGGCAAAAAATAAAGTAATTTTGTAATTTAAAGTACCAACTTAAATTTGTCAAGCTTGAAAATTTGATTTTTTTTTATACAAAAAAGTAATAATTTTCAATAATATTAATTGATAAAACGAAATTTCAAAAAATCATTAATTAATTTAATTATCAAAAAAAATAATTAAAAATAATATTTTAGTTGAAAATTTTTCTAAAAAAAAATTAAAAGGTAAATCTTTGAATTTAAGATTTTTTTAAAAATATTTTCTTAACAATTTTTTTAAATCTTAAATTTTCATATAAATCTTAAACTCAGATATTTAAAGATTTTAAAAAAAAAATGATTAAAAATTTAACATTAATTAAATTTATGAAATTGTCTTAAATTTTTGAAATAAATATTTTTTTTTGAAATTTTTTAATTAATTAAAAAAATATAATTTAAAATATTTTAATTTTCAATTATTTAATTACTATTTAAATAAAATTTAAAAAAAAAATTAATTTTATATAATCATATTGTTTTAATTAAAAAACAAAAAATAAATTTTTATCTAACATTTCACAAGAACTGTGACAAAATTCTTTTCAATACTCGTATCTCGCAATATAATTTTGTAATTTTTTGCCTTCACTTGAATTTAAACTTGTGTCTTTTCACGCTTTAATTTAACAATTTTATTGAAAAATCTAAAAATTTGATGCATGAAAGACATTTTCTGATCAATATATTTTTTTCGAGTCTCTTAAAAACACTTTTAACACAACTTTTTTTTCTTTTTCTTCTAAAATAATTTTTCAAAGTCAAAAAATCCCAAATTAAACACAAACACAGCTGTAAAAATCCACCTGTAAAAATATTCCTTCTACAAATTTGTAGAAAAATAAAAATTACTCATTATTGGGTCAACAATAAATGGATCAACTGCCAACTAGTTTACACAACCAGTAAGTAGATTCTACACAGAAAAAAACCGGCCGAATCAATATTTGCTCTTGACAAACGAAAAAAAAAATTATGCTGCTATTTTTTTCTGCGATTTTTGTTCAAATGGAAAACCCCGCGCAATAAGTTAGGCAAATATTGTCACTCATTAGAATTTCGCACGTTCTTGTCATGAATTTGTCGTGACAATGCCTTGTGATGATTACTTACTTGATAAACAGCATCACCATCGCTCCCATACATGCGATTGCCACAACAACGGGCGACATTTCAACCGCTGACACCATTAGCGAATGAATTATACTCATTTTTATTCAATTTTTATTTCGTTCACTTTTTTTTAAATTTTTTTTTCGTTGTTTTTAATACTGCTTTTTAATTATTTTTCAACAACTTTTATTTTTTTTATTTATTCTTCATTGATTTCAAGTTTTTTTTTAATTTTAATTTTTTTTTAGTTTCTGATAAAAATTTTTAATTAATTTTTTTTTAATTAAAAAAAAAATATTTTGCGATTTAACGGTAAATTAATATCAGAGCAAGTACAAGTTCATTAACATGCTTTTTTTTATTCAACTCACTTGAAATGTTCTTAACATCACTTCTGAGTAAATAGCGAGCAAAAACTCACAATTAATTTATTTAATTATTTAAAAAAAAGCGTTTTAAAAATTTGCAAATATTATTTCCGATAATTGTAAATATTTTACGTCTTCCTTCTTCAAAGTCTGAGCGAAAACGAAAACGAAAAAAAAAATATTCACGATTTTTCGTTTGCGATGTTATTCCGTGAACAGTCGTATGATAACTGAAGTATTTTGTTAATAAAAGTTGTTCGAGACAAGAGATTTTTTTTTCGTTCGTAGCACGATCGGATCGCATGAACCAGCTGTGTAAGTACCCGTAGTTGTTGTCGTAGTATATTCATTCATGTGTTATTGTTGTTATTATTTTTTGTGCCTTTTTATGTAGCACTTTAAGACTTTTGCAACAAACATTCTCGCTTGTCTGCGAATTGAACGCTCGAAGATTTTAAACAAAAATTTCTACTCTTTTTTTTTCGGTAAACAAGACTTTCCTTTCTTCCGTTAATGCGTTCGTTCACCCGAAAAGTGTGTCAAAATTCGGTTTTTTTTGGTGAGATTTGTTAGTAAATAAATAAACAAACAAAGAAAAATACAACTTTTACAGTTATCGTCAGATATCGAAAAAAACTGTCGAAAATTTATTGGTTCTATTCCCCCTTTTTGTGCTTCGCTTCTGCTGCAGCAGCGTGCAACATGCGGTGCTCGATACTTCTTAAACGAAAAAACTGGTTTGGCTCAAGGACACCGCATAATGCAGTTTTTTTTTTGAGAGACACACATGTGAGAGGTACCTACGTTTGGCGAACGTAAAGTGGGCTTTGAAAGGAGATTTTTTTTATTTTTTCGGGGTGACAATTGTTCGTTGCTGCAATTTAAGTTAAGTTTTTAGCACATGTCGCACAAAGCCCAACACGCCTTATTTAAATTTGCTGCCATGTAATCTAGTCAGATTTGTAATTCAATTCTGTCTCGTTGTGTTTAGTTATTATTAGGTGACTTGTTGTGTATTTGTGTGGGAATGTTGCTTGGAATGTGATATAAAATTAGCGATTTGAGAGTTGTTGCTGAACTGTCAATAACCTAAAAGGGCTCCGTTTTTGCTTAAATTTTAATAAATTTCAAAGAAAAAAGTTCTTAAGAGTATATTTTTATGAAAAATGTTGAAAATTTTTTAAAAATATTAATTTTTGATTTTTACTAATGGACCCGTAAACTTCGTTCTACCAAGAAATTTTTTTTTTGTTAGAAACGAGAGCCTAAAATTATGCAATAAATGATTTTTCAAAAAAAAAAAAAAAGATTTTTTATCTTTTGAATTAAGTTTTTTAAGTTTTTGGGCCATATTTGGAGAATTTTTAAAAAAATTTCTTTTAATGGTTCTATTTTTCATTTTAAAATGATTTATTCAAGTTTGTTAAAGATAATTCAATTTTTTCAGGGATAAAGATACTTTAAGAATTCAGGACTCAATTGATTTGAAAGACACTTTTAACATAAACTAAGAAAAAAAAACTGAAGAAGCTCTTTTGAAAAATAACAAAGTTAGGCCAATTTTAGCTCTTTTCAGTTTTTAAACTTTTTTGTAAAATTTTTTGGCCTAACTTCAGTTTTTAGTTGAATTTTACCAAACTAAAATCATTTAATGAATAAAGAAACATCTAAAGGCAATCTAAATCAATTTCAGCTCTTTTACGGGTTTTAGATCTTTCTTAGCTCTCAGTTAGTTTTATCAAAATTTGGCCTAACTTCAGTTTTAAGTTGAATTTAATAAAACTAAACTCAATAAATGAAAAGAGAAGCCTCAAAAGATATTTTAGACAAATTTTAGCTCTTTTACGATTTCTCCGATCTTTCTTAGCTCTCACTTAGTTTTATCGAAATTTGGCCTAAATTCAGTTTTTACTTAAATTTTATCAAACTAAACTCAAAAAAATGAAAAAAGAAACTTTAAAAGACATTTTAGATCATTTTCAGCTCTTTTACGGGTTCTCAGATCTTTCTTAGCTCTCAGTTAGTTTTTATCAAAAATTGGCCTAACTTCAATTTTAAGCTTAATTTAATTAATTTAAACATAAAAAGCTTAAAAAGAACCTTTATACGACATTTTAGACCAATGTTAGCTCTTTTCAAATTTCTCAGATTTTACTTAGCTCTTGTTAATTCTTCAAAAACTCGAACTCTAATTAGTTTTTTAGAATCTCCTAACCTAACTCTAACATCCTAACACTAACCGGCATCTATTTTCTAATAAAAAAAAAATATTTTATCATCTAATCCATTAACTCGTTTTGTCGCGGTAGTCTACCACAAGTCTGTTATGCAAAAAAAACCGTTCTACGTAATAATGCACCTTTACCCAGAATCTCCTCTCTACTTTTTTGCTGACGGTCAAGAACGAAACTTGATTATCTTTTTTTTTGTCGTAGACTTTGCAAAAAAATTAATTCTCAGTCATCATCAAGTAGAGCGAAGACCGAACGAACGTGAAATACCTGTTCATTGACTGTGTGTATTAATTAACCGGTTAAACGATTCGCTCATTTGTAATCTAACAAATAAATAAATAAATAATTGAGAATCGTAAAAAACACTAAAAAACTACAGAGCGGTTGTAATATCCCTTTTTGTATAGTCATCGAATCGAATATCGAGAGCGGCTTGTTTCTACATTCTATTCTAAAAAATTGTATATTTATTTTTTATTTCGTGTAGACACCGCACTACTCACAGTCAAGGTCGCGCTCGACAAAAACGTATCATTAAAAAAATTTGTAGGTTTTTTTTTCTCGTAGAGAAGAAACTTTTTGGAAGAATAAGTTTTTTGATTGCTAGAATTTGATTTTTACTCATAGGCAAGAGTTAGATGATATGAAAAAATGACATAATTTTGCTTTTTTTGATGGCATGAGTAATAATTTGGATCAGCTGGTTCCAATGATGATAATTTTTATCGCAAATATTCTCGTCTGAGGTCTCGACAGTGCGAAATTTGAGATTTTTTAACGGTAAAATCCAATAAATTAGTCGTTTAAAAAAGTCACGGGAGTCGTAATTCAATTAAATGGGATCAAGTACACTTGCTCTGATATTATTTGCACGATATTTCGTCACTTTTTATTCTTTTACGTACCGATTTTCGTTTAATTTTATTCGATTTTCTGATTTTAATCACTAAAGGAAGTCACTTTTGATGGAAATCACAGTGGAACTTTGCGTTCCTTCATCTTTTCTGATGAAAATTAGAAAATCTTTTGAGAAAAATCGACTGTTTTTGTTGTTCTTTATTACTTTTTTACTTTTGAGGTTTGTTTTCAATGGAATGTTTCAAACTTCAACATTAGGCAAGTGCAATTTTGAAAAATGTTTCATGTTATTTTTGACTTAAAATTAAAAAAAATATTTTTTAGCCGTTTTTGAGTAAATTTTATGTCATTGTTAATTTTTTAAAAATTTATTTATATTTTTTAATAATTTTTTTTAAAAAGAATTTCATAACTTTCCATAAATTTTAATTCCATTTTTTAAGAAAAATATTTTTTTTTCATTTAAAAATTTTATAATTTAATTTTTTAAAAAATAATTTGTAAAATTTGCAAAAAAAAAAAATAATTTCAAAATTAAAAAAAAAATAGTTTTTAATTTAAAAAAAAAATATTTTTTTATTTTTTTAAAATTAAAAAAAAAACAAAAAAATTAAATTTAAAAAAACTAAATTTTACAAAAATTTTTGAATTTCTAAAAAAAAAATTTTTTTTTGAATTTAAACTTTATTCTAAGTTATTTATGACATGAAATGCTAAAAAAATATTCATGATAAAATTTTTAATTTTAAACCAATTTTGAGTGTTTTTAATAAATTTTCTTTCAATTTTTCAATAATAAAAGCAAAAAATTAAATTTTTTGAAAAAATTCGTAGCTTTAAATAAGAAATATTTTTAAAAATTGTACTTGCCTTGAACAGGAGGTAAACAAATTTCGAATTTTTCGAACGTTTTTCCCAATTCGAAAAAATTTACGTTAAAATAAATTGAAAAATTAACAAAAATATTTATTCATATAGCAAAAAATCATATAAAAAGCTTAAATTTCATCAGGAAGAATTGGAGGACAAGTACAAACGAGATGTTTGTCTCCATAGGCATCATCGATTCTACCCACAGTGGGCCAGATTTTAGTTTCCGGTTTCACAAAGGACTAAAAAAGGTAAAAATTAATTAATTGTCAAAACAAAAAAATAAATTTATAATTTTTTACCGCAGGGAATGCTGCTTGTTCACGCGTATAAGGTCTATTCCATTCAGTCTTGATAACCTGGAATTGCGTATGAGGCGACATCTTCAACGGATTCTTTTCTTTGTCAATTCTGCCTTCTTCGACATCACGAATTTCGTTTCGAATTGACAACAAGGCGTCACAAAAGCGATCTAACTCTCCTTTATCCTCAGTTTCCGTTGGTTCAACCATCAAAGTTCCCGTTACAGGCCATGACATTGTTGGAGCGTGGAATCCTATCATCACAAAAATTTTTTTTTTTAGTTTTTCAGTTGAAAAAAATTAAATTTTCGAACTTACCGTAATCCATGAGACGTTTCGCGATATCAACAGCTTCAATTCCCGTCGTTTTCTTAAAGTCACGCACATCGATGATGAACTCATGAGCTACTAATCCCGAACGCGGTGCTCTAAACAAGATTTTGTAGTCATTTTCCAATCGTTTCGCCATATAATTCGCATTCAAAATGGCGATTTGTGTTGCACGACGCAAACCTTTGCCTCCCATTAGCTTGATATAAGCCCACGAAATCGGCAAAATTGCCGAAGAGCCAAATGGCGCAGCAGAAACTGTTCCAAAAGTGTCGGCATTCTTGATGTGAGCTAAGGGATCGATCACAGGATGTCCCGGCATGAAAGGCGCAAGATGTTTTTTCACTCCGATTGGACCAACGCCTGGGCCTCCGCCTCCATGAGGGATACAGAAGGTCTTGTGAAGGTTCAAATGCGACACATCCGAGCCAAAATCGCCGGGACGACACAAACCAACTTGAGCATTCATGTTAGCACCATCGAGATAAACTTGTCCGCCATGTTTATGAACCATGTCGCACACATCTCGAATAGTATCTTCGAAAATTCCATTTGTCGAGGGATATGTGATCATGATGCACGACAAATCATCCGCATATTGTTCGACTTTTTCCTTGAGGAAGACCAAATCGATCGCGCCATCACTCTGATTCACACGAATTGGTTCAACTTTCATGCCTGCCATCTGCGCTGAAGCAGGATTTGTGCCGTGAGCTGATGTTGGAATCAAACAAATCTTCCGATTCGATTGCCCGATGGATTCTTGGTACTTTTTAATCGCTCTCAAACCAGCATATTCGCCTTGCGCTCCCGAATTCGGTTGAAATGAGATGTTATCGTAACCAGTAATCTCACACAAGTCTCTTTCGAGTTCATTAAACAACTGCGAATAGCCTTTAGCTTGATCCACAGGCGCAAATGGATGAATATCCGTGAAATGATAAAAGCTGCAAGGGATCATTTCGGTTGTAGAATTGAGTTTCATCGTACACGAGCCAAGCGGGATCATGGAATGTACCAAAGAGATGTCTTTGTTCTCGAGTTGCTTCATATAACGCACCATTCGTTGTTCGCTGTGATGACTATGGAAGACGGGATGTGTCAAATACGATCCGGTGCGATAAAAACTCGAATTGTGGATTGAATTTTTCTTGATTTGTGGATCGGAGATGATTTCGCCCAAGGGCGGGCATTTGAAAACCCACAATAAATCCTCTAAATCGTGAGTTCGGGTCGTTTCATCGATCGAAACCCCGATAGATCCGTCGTCAAAGTATCGTAAATTGATTTTTTTCTCCTCAGCACGAGATTTTATCTCATCCACAGTCACTCCGGATGGCACGACATGCAACGTATCGAAGAAAGTGTTGTTCGTTTGTTTGTGTCCGTTATCTTTCAAAGCCTTATCGAGCGTTAAAGCTCCATTATGGATCTCATTGGCGATTTTTTTCAATCCTTCAGGTCCGTGATAAATCGCGTACATTGCCGACATGTTCGCCAACAAAGCTTGAGCGGTGCAGATATTACTTGTTGCTTTATCACGACGAATATGCTGTTCACGAGTTTGGAGAGCTAAACGATACGCATCATGTCCATCTTGATCTCGAGTAACGCCAATCATGCGACCCGGAATTAATCTCACGAGATTTTGTGTACAAGCGAAGAATCCGGCATGAGGTCCGCCATATCCCAAAGGCACTCCTAAACGTTGTGACGTTCCAATTGCGATATCAGCTCCGAATTCTGCGGGCGGGCGAAGTAAAGTTAACGCAAGTAAATCAGTAGCAACGACAACTAACGTTCCATGACGCTTCGCAGTCTCGCTGATGCTCGCAAAATCCTTTACATCTCCATTTGTGTCGGGATATTGCACTAAAATGCCGGAAATATCGCGATTTGTGAAGTTGGCGTTGTCAATGGGACCCACAATTGTTTCCAAACCAAACGCATCTAAGCGAGTTTTTACCACGGAAATTGTTTGAGGATGTAATTTGTCGGAAAGATAGATTTTTTGACGCTTATTTTGGCGCCAGCATAAACTCATGGCTTCAGCAGCAGCAGTTCCTTCGTCTAACAATGAGGCGTTGGCGATATCTAAGCCAGTCATTTCTGTTACGAGAGTTTGGTAGTTCAAAAGAGATTCTAAACGTCCTTGGGAGATTTCGGGTTGGTAAGGCGTGTATTGTGTGGTCCATCCGGGATTTTCAAAGATGTTACGGAGAATGGGATGAGGTACGTAACAGTTGTAGTAACCCATGCCGATGTACGAACGCCAAACTTCGTTCTTTTTGGCGATTTTGCGGATGCGTTCGATGACTTCATGTTCATCTACGAGAAAAAATTTAAAAAATTTTTTTTAAAAAAATATTAAATAAGGTAAAAATATTTAATATAAAATTTAATTAAAAAATATATCATTTTTATCAAAAAAAAAAAAAAAAAATTAAAAAATAAAAATAAAATAAAATAAATAAATAAAATAAATTAAAATAAATATTAAATAAATAAAATATTTTTAAATTATTAAAAAAATGAATTTGAAATAAAAAATAAATTTTTAAATATGAAAGAATAATAAAAAATAAAAATAAAAAAATATTTTTAAAAAGATATTGAATTTTAATAATTAAATTATTTAAATAATTAAAAGAAAATAAAATAAAAAATTGAAAAGAAATTTTTAAATAAAAGATTTTTTAAAATAATATTAATATTAAAGATTTTTTTAAATATAAGAAAAAAAAACAAAATTATTTTTTATTTTTAAAAAAATAATTTAATCATTTTTTTAAAATTTAATTTAAAAAATTAGATTCAACAATTTTAGTTTAATTTAATTAATTATTTTATTTTTTTTTTTAAATTATTTTTTAAAAATATTTTTATTAATTTATTAAAAAATAATTTAAAATATTAATTAATTTTAAATACAAATTAAATAAAAGTTAATTACTTCAAATTGAACTTTATTTTTTATCTTAAAATTTTATTTTTTTTTAAAATTTAAAATTTTATTTTATTTATTGAAGAGTTAAATTTTTTTTTGAAAATTATTTTTTAAAAATTTTAATTATAATTAATTTAATTAAATAAAAATTAAATAAAATTTAATTAATTTAAATTGAATTTCTTTTCTACTTTAAAATTTAATATTTTTTTATTTTAAAATTTTGAAATAATTGAAAAAATAATTTTTTTTTGAAAATTATTTTTTAAATTTTAAAAAAATTATTTTTACAATTAAAAAAAAAATATTTTTACATTTAAAAAAAAATATTAAAAAAATTAAATTTTTTATTTTTATTTAAAAACTTATGCTTTCAAAATTAAAATTTTCTCAAATTATTTTTTTTTCTATTTTTTTAAAAGGTCAAAAGATGTGCAGTCAAAGATGACCTAAAGAGTTATTTACGTGAATTATCAAGTTGACACAGTACAATGCGACAAAAATAGCGTAATTATTGTAAATAAACAAGAAAATGATGATAATTCATTAAAAAACGTGACGTTTTAAGGCTCGACTTGATAAAAACTTTGCGATATTTTTTTATAATTTTTTTTAAAGACGAAAGTTGGTCAATGAAGAACCTTGTAATGTCATCGTCTTTAAAAGAAATTGCTTGTAATCAACAAGGAAGGTCCCTCATCTTCCTTTTAAATGCTCAACATTACATATTTTGTCACGCAACGATCGATGTTTGCAACGAAGAGGTTATCACAACGACCTTCCCCATAATTTTTATTACTCATTCATTGATCTCTCGTCACTATACGAAGACGATGTTTTGATATTTTTTGTTTAACTTTTGCTTTTATTATTCCGATATTTTTTCATTGCACTGTGACACCGAACGTCATAAAAAAGCGCTTTTAATTACTTTTCAGGTCAAGTTCGCATAACGACTTTTTTTTTATTGGCACATTAAATTTTTTGGACTTACTTAACGGATCCTCGATGTTCAGTTCCCGCTTCAGATGAATTTGCGAGGGCACCGCTTTGGCAGACAGCTCATCGAGACTTTTGAAGCCCAACAAATCCAACATGGAGACAACGTCGGTTTTGCGTGGTCCAATATGGCGCGCGGGGAAGCTACTTTTGTGCGGAAAGAGCTCTTTGACTGTTGCTAAGCATCGAAATCCTTGCCACATGGCAGCTTGCTCGTATTTGATGTGACGACAAGCTTTGATGTAGCTCGTGAATTGCTTTGTGACGGCGGTTCGTTGCATCTTGCACCGGAAATAGTTGAACTAGAAACACTCTTAAACTTTTTTTTTCAGAAAATTCTGATGATGTAAGAACTTTTTTTTTTGAAGGGAGATGAGGAGTTTAGACGTCCAAACAGTTGGACGACTCGAGAGTAACTAATGATTGTTGTTATTTTTCGAAAAAACATCCATTTAGGGACTGATAATGATTGATTCGAGTAGATGCTGATAAAGGAGATGATGATCGGTGAGAGTAACAGAGAGAGAGTTGGCTTGTTTATGACGCATCTTTGGTACTTTTTTTAAATTCTACATGATGAACTTTAAAATGGCATCCATGTTTTGGAGTTTGAAAAAATTTGAGTGTGATTTTGCGAAAAAATGACAAAAAATTTTATGTAGTAGAAGGTAAGAATTTTTTATTTTTTTTTGTAATTTATTTTTAAGTTTTTTTAGGAAAATTATGCAATATGAAGATATGATATGATATAATATGATATAAATTATGCAATATGAAGAAGTGAACAAAAAAATTAAGATTTAATTTGTTTAATATTTTTCTAATATAATCTTCTCATGGGTTTTTTTTCGTTTTAGTTCCTATTTAATACCCGGAAGTAAAGAAGCAAAAACAAAAATGCAAGAAGCTTCTGACACATTTTACAAGTCTAATATCTTTTGATCTCGAATAAAAAAACCAAACAAGGGTGTCTTGATATCTTATATTTTTTAAAAAATTATAACACAGAACATGTAAACTATGCACCTGCCAGCTGCGATGAAAAAACTTTTCGTGATAAAGTGATACAACATATCGTAATCCTTAAAAGAAAGATGTACTGAATCTCAAAAACTCCGCTAAATACCAACGGATTATGAACAGCTTCGGTATCGGCAATATAGGATAAAACAGTTGAGTGTGCTTAATGAAAAATTTCATCCCTTACGTCAAAAAACTATCCGACTCTAAAATTAAGTTTGACTTGTAAATAAATTTTTGTATTTTTTTCTCTGTTTATACGTTTTCCCGTACCCCCATCAAGTTTTTTTACGA